>NW_027396797.1:600000-1097974 GCF_047715825.1 Aspergillus stella-maris
TACAGCGCCCTGGCGCATGTACGTTTTTGGCCAAGTTAGGGATCTGGGTGAACGTGTGCTAAGTTGCTTACTGCTTAAGGCACCACGACGGCCTCCAATTGCAACTGTGGGATTTCCCTGTGCCGCAATGGGACGAACAATCAACTATTTTGTTTCTTGCTTGTTCATCCTGCATCATTCCTCTATAAAACAAGCTCTTTTCTCAAGGAAAACACAATGGAATCCTGAGACATTCAGAACAACCCAACTCAAGCAACTCCGAAATAGCGCACTTCTCAGAACAATGTTTCCTCTTTAATCTCTAAACTCTAAATTGGGACTATGGCCTGGTCCTCAGCCGAAACAATCGCCCTCATTACCCTCCTCGTCGCCATCCCGACATCATCCCTTGGACTCTGGACTCTATTCCTATGCCTTAGAGCTCGAAGCCGTCGAGGACGTACTGTGTCAGGTCAGTTTATTTCCATATTTTTCTAGAATAGAAAGTCATGTCTTGGACCATGTATTCTTGATTTGAAATTAACTCCAAACTATAGAAGCGCCATCCTCAGATCTAGAAATCGCCCCACTGTGGGGATCTTCCGCGACCACGAGCCCGGCCCGGAGACACAGTCCGTCGCCGCACCCTCCAAGTCCATTCCCACCATCCCGGTTAACTTCAACTCCTTACCTTCTACATGATATCGAGTCGAGGACTGAACATAGATTTGGATATATTATTCGTGAGTTCTGATTTTGTTTTACTCTGTACTCATGACGGAATCATGGTAGCTAATGGTTCGCGATGCTGCATAGGGTCGGAGACTATAAGGGTTAATCCAGGTCCAGCGCCGTATTCTCAGACTTTGTCGACTGTTTATTAGTGGGTTGGGTGCTTTATGTTTCGATATTTTGGATGGATACTTTGTTGAGATTGCTGGGTTGAATTTGGTTGGACATATAAAGGTAGGTACATACGGACTTTATAGGTTCATGTTGTCTGGGTGGGATACGTCAGCGCTGGAGTACGGCAGGGACACACGTTTACTAGAAAGAGATCTTTCACAAGGTACGAAGTGTACTACTACAAAATATACTCGGGAATATCATGGTCATGAAAAAAGTCGTTACTAAATTCAAACGTTCTATATCCATACCAGGGATCCCTTTTTATTCCAAGGCCCCATCTTTATATCGCATCACACACAAGAAAAGAAGGGTAACAAAAAAAAGCCATCTCTAAACGCCCTGAATATCGATCTACTGACGCTCGAAGTAGCCCTCGCTCTCGAGCACAAGGATGATCTCGTGGACGATGGAGCGAACGCTCTGCTTGGAGACATCAACGGTGAGGTTGGCGTTGGTGGGGGCCTCGTAGGGGTCGTCGACACCAGTGAAGCCCTTGATCTCGCCGCGGCGGGCCTTCTCGTAGATGCCGCGCTTGTCGGTGGACTCGCAGTACTCGAGGGGAGTGTTGACGTGGACGAGGAAGAAGGAGCCACCGGTGCTCTGGACAGCCTCGCGGGCGGCCTTGCGGGAGCGCTCGTAGGGGGCGATGGGAGCGGCGATGACGGCGGCACCGGCGCGGGTGAGCTCGCCGGCGACGAAGGAGATGCGCTGGATGTTGGTGTGGCGGTCTTCAGCGCTGAAGCCGAGCTCGGAGGAGAGCTCGTGGCGGACGGTGTCACCGAGGAGGAGGGTGACGGAGCGTCCACCCTGCTGGTTGAGGGTGACCTGGAGGGCACGGGCGATGGCGTCCTTGCCGGAGTTCATGTAACCAGTAAGGAAGATGGTGAAACCCTGCTGAGCGCGGGGAGGGCTAGACTCGCGCAGGATCTTGACGACCTCGGGGTAAGAGAACCACTCGGGGATGTGGGCACCGGTGCGGAGACGGTTGCGGAGCTCGGTTCCGGAGATGTCGAGGGTCTTGACACCAGCGGGGACCTGGTCGCGGGGCATATACTCGTCGGTGTCGGGGAGGTAGGTGACCTGCTGGAACTCGACGACCTCGATACCGAGCTCGGAGCGGTACTTCTCGACGGCGTGCTGAGCATCGTAGGGGCCGTAGAACTCCTCACCCTTGGAGTTCTTACCGGGGCCGGCGTGGTCACGACCGACAATGAAGTGGGTGGCACCGTGGTTCTTACGGATGATGGCGTGCCAGATAGCCTCACGAGGACCACCCATACGCATGGCAAGGGGCAAGAGGCCAAGGACGGCCATTCCGTTGGGGTAGCGGGGGAGGAGAGCCTGGTAGGCGCGGACACGGGTGAAGTGGTCAATGTCACCAGGCTTGGTGAGACCAACGACGGGGTGGATGAGGACATTGGCCTGACGAGCGCGAGCAGCGCGGACGGTCAGCTCACGGTGAGCTCTGTGCATGGGGTTTCTACAGCAAGTCAGGAAACATGTCCGGTAGTAATATTTAGGATGCCAAGACAAACCTGGTCTGGAAAGCGACAACTCGGGACCAGCCGAGCTTGTCGAAGTGGATGCGGAGCTCCGCGGGTGTGTCTGAAAATTGCGTCAGTTTTGTCTTTCTTGCGTTATGCTCGGCGGAGGGGTAGGCTGGGCATACAGCGGAGGCCGACATAGTCGTAGTGGTTGAGCTTGTTGACAGCATCAAGCTTTCCACCAATGTAGTAGTCGTTGGTCTGGTTGTTCAGATACTTGACAGCGGGGTGCTCGGGGTCACCACCGAAGACGAGCTTAGCCTCCTTGGCCCTAGAAGCAAGCAAAAATGTTAGTAACTAATGCCATTATCGCCAAAAGCTGAGCAGCATGTGCTATGCGCAAGACGTGTCTGGTCATTCTATGACCTCCAATCGCTTTATCGAATGATAAACCAAGCGCAATAGCGGAGGCGGCATGAAAGCGCCAAGGACGCCGACGATGCCGCTGTCAAGGACCAAGAAAAAGGAACACCGGATGAACTCACTTGTCAGGCTGGTAGATGTCGTCAATTGTGAGAATGGCGAGGTTGCGGTCGTCACGGGGGTCACGGAGAGTGACGCGAGAGCCAGGCTTCAAGCCGGAGTGGTCAATGACAGCCTTGGAGGCGTCAAGAGTGATGGGCATAGAGAAGAGGTTGCCATCGGCGAGACGAGATTCGGCGACAACGCTAGAAACCCCCACCGTTAGCCAAACGTTCAATGATTGCTAATTCCTTCGCGAAATTGCATTATTCGAGAAATGCGACTCGGAAATGCCCCGCGCAAAATGGGATAAGATGCAGTGTATGAGGGGAAAGCGCATACCCATCGTAGTCCTTCTGGTTCATGAAACCTGCACCGCGTCAGTTAGTGACTGTAATTTTAAAATGGACCGCATCGTCGCCGAGGCAGTTTCAAAATCAATTGGAAAGTACAACGTACCCTCAAGAGGAGAAAAACCACCGTTCATGATCAATTCAAGATCGCACAGCTGGCGCTCAGTGAGGACGATGGAGGGGAGAGTGGCGGCCTCGGCCTCGAGCTGGTCGTGGCGGGGCGCATCGCGAGCGACGAGATCCTTGAGGATACCACCGTGAGGAGAGTTGGCCATTGTGAATGAACTGTGCTTCAAGAACTGAAAATGAAAGCGGCAAAAAGATGAGAAGAAGACAGCGAAAGGGAGAGGGAGAAAGAGGTGGGAGAAAAAAGTAGAGTGGAGGGGCGACGGAGAAAGCAAACGGAGGGGAATCGGCAGTTAAAAAGATGGAAAAGCAAGGCCGAGAACCACCAACGGGCGGATCCAAACTTGAAATCCTCAGGAGAACGCAGGACGAATTGTAATTCGCAATAGAGTGCTCGGAATGGATTACTGAGTGGGGGACAGCCTTCGTTTACGTAGCACTCTGTCCTCCGTAACTATCTATATCTCCTCGAGGTTATTCTGACATCCTGTTCATCTAACCTGGAGTGAATCCAGTACTACTTTACTATACAACTGCAAACTGCGAGCGAGGCTGAACTCGTCAACAGCATACGTAATGAGGCAAAAGTGCCTGTCTTCAAATACGCCTCCTTATTCCTTCGGTCTACCGCACCATATACAGCTTCTGGCTTGATATGCACCATGGCAACGGCTCATGAGAACGAGCAGACGCAACCTCATGAGGCGACACGATACTGATAGATTATGTCCGAGAAGTCTGAAGTTGAATCTCCGTACCAATTGAAGTCATGATTTTCAGGGGCGGAGATTATCAATTGTTTGGCCTCACCTTCGTCGTCAGCAGTGATGATTTGATACAGATCAATGCGGCGAGGCTTTTTAGCGCAGGAGCTGCCGCATAATTATAGTTCTATCGCGCAGGGATCGTGGACGGGCGCAAGAATCCTGCTGATAAATTGCACAGATGACCCCCAGTTACAAACCAGAGAACAGGCAGCATCTCAGCCCTCCAAGGCAAACCACATCGTAGAACCAAGTGTGGGGGATGCAAAGCAAATTGTGAGTCTGTGACGCACTTGAAACCAGACGGCGAGTTCGACAGCGGAAACTAAAGCCATGCTTGCAATCACGACATACTCCACACGGCTTGCGTGATTGCAAATCTTGGCATTGCCTGATCCGGTATGGCGCCATTTCAGTGCCGCCGATCTCGCAAGCCACGGCTCATGCACTCGACCTCTCTAGCTTTATCAGTTATGCCAATGGATCATCCTGCATGGCCCCTGTGAGTTTGACATTGTTGACACTTTCTGTGACAGGCTGATTGTTCGATCTACAGTTCTTGTCCCTGACCATCAAAGACCACGTAAGTTCCCCTGAGAATCAAACGCCTCGAAATGTACATCTCATGGTCTGGACCCACCCATTACGTTGCTCAATAAGGGATTATATACGGCATACGTAGACATCCTGACTCGGATACGAAGCTATAATCTAGAAAGTCACAGCTGTCCTCTGTCAGAGCATTGGCATACGGCGGTTGATAATAAGGAGACGTTTGCTTAGAAGTGAACGCTGCGCAATTTTGATGCTGGTTACAGAGGAGCAGTCCGGCTCGGTATCCGCGAGTGGCCTTGGACGGGATGTAAGGTTTTATAAACCGCTATAAGCCGCTTTTATGGGTATTTTCTGCGACCACCAGTAGCTAACAAGGTCTCAGCACCTCGCGAGCCTCAACATGAACTAGATCAAGGGTTCTGTTACCTATTAATGCGTTCAATTCTGACGAGATCTCGGAAACTCACTTGCTATACTTACTGTGAGGATGTAGAGAGATTTATGAGCAGTAAAGTCTCATGCTCCCTTTGCTTTGTGATAATCCCGCGCAGCATAGTCAGGAGAGATCATTGAGTCTCAAGATTCAGGTTTGATTCATGAATCAAGACAGCAGCCCATAGCTCAAGGCAACCCTATATGTGGAGGCCTTCTTCCACGGTTCTCGAAGCCATAACTTATTCCAACACAAGCAACAAGAGCGGGTCCCATCCCAAAACATAACAAACCAAGTCCACAACGTAATGGCCAACCGCTCAAGTTCAACCCCAACCTTCCACCGAACCACCCCCATGCGCCCATGCCCGATTGCAATGCCAAGTGATAAGATCGATAAGATTAGATCTTTCACCAAGCCAAACGAACCAAACCAACCCCGCCCGATCCAACCATCGATGTCGCCATCCCACTCCAAAGTCACACCTTCAATCCCGCAACGTTAAACGACTTAGCCTCAGCCTAGCGACACCGATCTTGGAGATCTCGCAATAAGGATACCTCTAGACAGATCAGTCAGCTGATCGCTGTGATCACGACAGCTCCGCCGAGCCTTACGAATTTGGGGGCGTCGTTGTTTGGTCATGACAAGCTCTGGCGGTCAGATTGTCAGACCTTGATGGGCTGTTAGTGGTGGAGAAATGACTGGAGTATGCAGGGTAGCCCTACGAGGGTATATGCGGCATTTGAGAGATTGCTGACGTGCTCTTTGACGGTTGTTGGCGTGAGTCACATTCACATCATGAGGGTTCGGGGTTGCTGGTGTTGATTACGGTCAACTGTCTCTACCTTTACATGCCATTGGACCCTTCACGGCTTTTGAGACCCCGGATTCGGGCAAGAGATGATATGGAGAAATCCCTTCTATGCTTTTAGCCTACCTGGCTTGCGAAACTAGGATGTTTCGCGCAAATTTAGTTGCCTTGTCCGTGGAAATGGGTTGCCCCACTTACTTTGACGAGGGCACAGATTGCGTGCTACGGTGGGTGGAAAAGAATCGAACACAGGCTTTGTAGAGAGTTCTATCATTTCTATCATGCTATTCATTATAATGCTGGATCAATTGTCCATATAAAACTCCGCTCAATCCGTCTGTACAATCTTCCAATGGAAGTAGGATTGGCATGAAAATGCTTTTGGGTCGCCAAAAGTATCAAAAGTGTTGAAAATCGAAATCATGACGGCGTAATTCCGTAGAGCGCCGATGGAAGAGAGACAATGACCGGGGTAAACTCGCTAGACAACCAAACAATAACGCCAGGGAGATGCAATTGACAAATCAGACTTTTGCTCATTGAGCAGTGGAGAGCTGGTTTTGCAGGGCTTGGGACAGAGCTTCCTCTTGTCGCTTGCGCTCCATGTCCATCAAGTACTGAGCATACTTGGACCGAGGGTTGTGAATACCGCACTCGGTCTTGGCCTGACCCTTCCAGCGGCCTGAACGCTCATCTTCGTTCTCTTTGACGGGGGATGTTGAGTGGTAGTCACCAATGCTCTTGTAGCCCCGGTCAAGAAGAACGTTGTATGGAATGTCGTTCTCCTTGACGTATTGCTTGACCTGGTCGAAGGTCCAGTTGGCGAGGGGGTTGATCTTGATGAGACCAGCCTCGTCAACTTCAATAATGTCCATGTCTCCTCGCTTGCCTCCCTGGCTGCGTCGACGTCCAGTCAAGACGGCGTGAACGTTGAGCTCACGGTAGGCGCGTTGAGCGGGCTCAACCTTGGCAACCCAGTCGTACATTTGGTCATCTTTTTCCCAGAGGCGGTCGCCGTGCTTCTTGGCGAACTCAGCCTCAGAGTCAACGCCTTGAGGCTTGTAGACGTGGATGTGCTGAAGCGGGTACCTCTTTCGGACGTTGTCGACGAGTTCGAGGGTTTCAGGGAAGTGGTGAAGAGTGTCGAGGAAGATGAGGTTGACCATTTGGGGGCGAGGAATGGACAGCTTGGAGAGCATGTCCATGATCACCAGACCTGTGAGACCGAACGCGGTGGTCTGGAACAAGTGAGGGAGCGATGTGACACACCATCTGAGAACATCTGCAGAGGGTTAGAGACAGTCAAAACAGAAGGGATATGAGAAACCAACCTTGAGGTTCGAGGAATTGAAGTTGACGGTTGAGGAATTGCAAATGAGGCTTTGTGAAGACAATTTCGGGCAGATATTCTTCACTTGATCCACCGCTGACATAGCCAGAGTCTCTCATGTCGGCAGTCTCACTGTCGGAGGGGTAGGTGGATTCCATCTTAGCTGGCATTGCGTCTTGTACAGCCCTAGGTTTAGGTGTAGATGGGTGTGATGGTGGTATATGGGTGTGGCAAAGGAAGCAGAGTGGTGTAAGAACCAAGAGAAGTGCCTTTGACCCCTCTGATATAGAGAAGCGAGCGGACAGGGGCAATCACGACATCATCCGCCCTGGAGACGCCTTTCTCTGCTGCCTCTGGCCCTCATAGTCCCGTACATGCCGGTCCATTTTGCCGGCCTTGAGCACGACATCGCAAGTTACCGCCTTCCGAAAGCGGGCTGACCCTGAAAATTTTGATCCTCTAATCTCCGCAAGAAATCACGCAATACTTGCACTTTGGGTCTCTGTGGCCAACCGGAACCGGGCTTTGCCAGCCGAATTTACCAGGGCTGATGATAAATCCATCCGATCTGACGTGCTCCTGGAAGGTTGGAGAATTCCCCTCGGAGATAGTACGGTGTCTGGCACATCGTAAGCATTGATTATAAATTGTTTGCATTGATGCATCCCCATGCCGGGGCCAGTAATACTCTGTATCTCGAAGACGACCTGGGGAAGTCGTCGATATTAGCTATCCGTGACGAAAGAGCTAGAAAACAGGACAAACATCAGGAACTTCATGTCAGCATGATAGCTGCCGAGTAGATCTTGCACATCGATCTCTTGTTTCATCATCATATGTCATAGCGTAGCTTGTGTGCTCGCGATGGCGAATTCGAGTCCTCAGGCTCAAAGGCTTCTGGAAGTTCGGCTTGAGGGTCTCCCCACTCTTGAGTTTGCATGAACGTTGGGTCGGCTTGGGCCGTTCTGCCGGGCGGTCAGTCACGCGGGGCATTACGTAAAAAGAGGACAAGGGGTGCCTGTCTGTCTGGCGGCCTGAGGCAGAAGAGTACGTACCACGTGCCGTAGATCAGAGCAGGCTTCGTCAATCTGGAGCAGAGTTCGAAACAACCAAGAGAGATTCGAGGCCCTGTTGTCTGCATCTCGTCTCCGCGCTATCTGAGGGAAAATCTCTCCTCACGGGCGGGCACCGTTGATCCCTGCGGACCTTGTGTGATCTGTCTCTTTGTCGCTCCATCTTCTCCCCGCACTCATCCTGCATCTCCTGCTCCGACATGTCAGAGCCCAACCCCGCGGGAGCTCGTCCTGCCCGCCCTGTCTTGCGACAGAACTTCTCCAGCAGTTCCTTCATCCACGATCACCAGCAATACAAGCCTCCTGCTCCGACCGCCATCACCCAGACAATAGGCAATGTACTCGGCAATGCCAGCGAGCCCTCTCCGGCGCCGGTTCCTCGCGCCTCCAATCCCATCCAACCGGATCCCAAGAAGGTGACCGACAGTGGCATCATCCACAGTATCTTCCATCACCGAGAGGGTCTACTTCCCAAGGGTACTCCCAAACTAGTCGCGACGATATACTACAAGTCTGCCAATCCGGTGCACCCTCACCTCCACCCCGATTCCTCCCCCAATGCGCGACCTGGGGATAAACTACCTCACCCCATGGTTCCCGTCGGCTCGGCCCCTACTGTTGATATCGAGAAGCTCCCGCGCGAGCCTCCGGCGCCCGAACCCGAACCTTTAGATCATTTGTACGGGCCATACGTATCGCAGCTGTGCTTGACCAATTTCCTTCAAATCATCGAGTCTCTGCCAATCCCGTACCAGCGTATGAACACTTCCCACCGCTGCCTTGATACCCAGGAGCACCCACGCGTTGTTGAAGTCACATTTTCTCCTCCTCCGAACCCGGACTATCTTAGCTTTGCGGATCTCCGCAAGCATGAAAGCTTATGGCGCTTTGAGCGGGAGTGGAATGTCGAAGTTGTCTTACAAAAGGAGAGCGCTTTCCGCAGACACAAGCGTTTGGTCGTTTTCGACATGGACAGCACCCTGATTAAGAACGAGGTGATTGACGAGATTGCGAAGTTCATCGGCGTTGAGAAGGAAGTTTCTGTAGGTACTTTGCTATCCGCGCTGAAGCACCAGTCTAACGTTGGCGCAGGAAATTACGGAACGAGCCATGAACGGCGAGCTAGACTTCTCCGCTTCTTTAAAAGAACGTGTCAGTCTACTAAAGGGAGTGCCCGCGGACGTCTTTGAGAAATTGAAGTCCGTCATCACTATCGCCCCTGGCGCGCGGGAGCTATGCAAAGCTCTCAAGAAGCTTGGCTGCAGGTTGGTCGTCGCGAGTGGAGGGTTCCAACCACTCGCCGAATGGCTGGCTGCTGAACTGGGCATTGATCATGCCTTTGCCAATCACGTACGTCCCCTCCCATCGCTAGTACTGAAACATTCGACATGCCGTCCCTTGCTAACTAACAATCACAGCTCGAGGTCGACCCCGCCTCGCAAACCCTAACAGGCAACCTCGTCCCAACCCACCCAATCATCAACGCAGAACAGAAACGCTCTCTCCTCCAGTCCATCGCAGCCGAGTACTCCATCGACATCGCGCAAACCGTTGCCGTCGGCGACGGCGCCAACGACCTACTCATGCTTCACGCCGCTGGCCTCGGAGTGGCATGGCGCGCCAAGAGCAAGGTCCAGCTCGAAGCCCCCACGCGCATCAACGGCGAAAGCCTAGTCGATGTTCTGTACCTGCTTGGGTTCAATGACGAGGAGATTCTGGAACTTACTGCTTAAACCATGCGAAACATGGCTGGGTGGGGCTTCTAGGACCTTTTTGTCGTGTCGTATCATGTCAGGAGCAGGTCTCTTTACTTTCTTTCTGACTTATCTATCTATTTATCTACTGGCGGGTCGTACTGGATTTGGCTTATTCTTTTCTTACTGATCGCGGGGCGCAAACATCAAACCCGTGTGGAGTGAACGTAGGTGTAACGGGGGATAGGGATACCTAGGTGGGGTGGGCGTACATATGCAATCTAGTCGAATGAATATCATGACCTGCTATATAAATGAAAGATGGAAATGCTCTTTGATAGTGTATCAATATTTAAAGGAAAATTATACCCTTGATCTAGAATGGCTTTGTGTTGAAGATAAAATAATATCGGATACAGGACGCCTCAAATGAACTTCTCATGACCACAACCAATTGTTGAACCCTGCGCCGGAAGATGTTGAAAGAATTAAACACATAACGGGATACTACCGCGTAGCCTCGGTGATTGTGCTGTCTGCAGCAGGCTGCTCCGGAGTACCGGCCCGTCTCTTCTTGAGGACGTTCTCGATGAAAGCCTCACCAGCCTTGTAACTACTCCGAACCAGAGGACCAGAGGCACAGTAGAGGAAGCCCATACCGAGCGCACGCTGACGCCAGAGCTCGAACTGATCCGGAGTCACGTACTCGTGCACGGCCATGTGTCGCTTCGTTGGGCGCATGTACTGACCGAATGTGACGACGTCAACGTTGACAGCCCGTAATTGCCGGAGGGCATCCCAGAGCTGCTCCTCAGTCTCTCCGAGACCAAGCATAAGTGATGTCTTTGTGATAAGTGATGGCTGAGCCTTCTTGGCGGCATCGAGGACACGAATTGACTGCTGGAAAGTAGCCCGGCGATCACGAACAAACGGCGTCATGGCTTCGGTGGTCTCGACGTTGTGCGCATAAACATCCAGTCCGGATCGAGCCATGATGCCGACCATCTCCAGATCACCTCTGTAGTCACCAGTCAAGCACTCGACCAGAATGTTGGGAGCCTTTTGCTTGATCTTGATGACTGTCTCCGCGAAGTGGCGAGCGCCACCGTCGACGAGGTCGTCACGGTCAACGCTCGTCAGCACCACATATCCCAGACCCCATCTTGAAAGAGCTTCCGCTGTATTCTCCGGCTCGTGCGGGTCGAGCGGCGCAGGCGCGCGATTGGTTTTGACACTGCAGAATCGGCAACCGCGCGTGCAAGTGTCACCCATAAGCATGATCGTCGCAGTAGCAGCAGCCTTGTCGCTACCACCCCAGCAATCCGAGATATTGGGACACCGAGCTTCCTCGCAGACAGTATTCAGGTTCAGGCCTCGAAGATCCTTCTTTAGACGTTGGTAGTTCTTTGAATCGGGAATCGGCGTCTTCAGCCATGACGGTAGCCGGGTCATTTCCTTCTTGCGGCCGGCGGGACCGACGAGGGCTGTTTTGAGGGCAAATGCTTCGTTGGGGTCGAGGGGGGCATTGTCGCTTCCACCGGAGACAAAGTCGCCAAAGGAAGGTCCGGCGTTGAGCTTGTCTGTGAATGTTGTCCGTCTCTTGCCTGTTGGTGCTGTAGCTCCGCCGGTGGCGGATGAGGTATCTGTAGTTGCGTAGCCACGGTAGCTGAGATAGGGAATGCTCGTGGATTGTGTGGCGGCAACCCTTGGAGACGAGAACAGAGCTCTGAATCGGTTCGTAGCAGCAGCCATGGTGATAGACCTGCGATGTTGAGCGTTGTTGCAAGAACTTTGAATTCCGCGGGAAACCGCCGCAGATGAGTTGATTCGGATCCCGGCTAGCCCGTGTTAGGTAATCATGCCTGAGGCAGCGACCCTTGGATCTAGTTAGTTACCTCGGCCTCCTACTAATTGGTCTAGCTCTACTCTTTGACTAAAGGGGGACATAAGCTGGTCATATAGCATGGAATTAATTTGATTTGTTGTCAATCTATTATCGCTTCTGAAGTTCAATTTCGCTTGCAAATGGCCAAAACTATGGCTTGTCGACCACCATGTGAGAGAGACTTCACCAGAAGCCGGTAGGTATGAAATATAAGAAAAGAAAAATGAGAGATTGGAGGGGTGAGTCACATGTGAAAGATAGCTGAGAGAGTGGCAAGAGCCCTAGTCTAATTGAATGGAACGCTGGAGTAAACAACGGTAAAAGCGACCAAAAGAAAGACAGTAGTTGAGGGAGAATTGAGGTAAAGAATGTTTATGCCTTGGCCTCCAGGACCTGCATTAGAACAAGCACAGCCGACTTCAACTCCTCGTTGGGGGGACCGCGGATTGTGAATAGTAGATTGTCCACAATTTGATCGAGGTCTTCGTGGAGTTTGCTGCTTCTGGAACCAAGAACCTGATCCCGAATGCGCGAAGGCGAAGGCTGTGCGAATTTCATACCAAGAATCGATGTGGCTTTTTCCGGTACAGTGTCGAGTTTGGATAGTTGTGCACGCGCTGGTAGGTTGACAGTTCTGCGGCTGAGTGACGGTAAAAACATGAGATAGTTCTTCGCAATCAACACGGCGCAGAGGCTGTCGAGCAAGGACTGAGGTGCGTTCGGGAATATGTTGCGGAATGGGCGTAGCAAAGCGCGTTCATGGTTACGCCGTAGAAACATGATGACCGGAGAAGTCAGTCGGAGCATATTTTGCGGGAAATCTTTGACAGAGTGTTCGAGTTGATCAACTGTCCATTCATGGTCCCACCACTTTTCAAGCTCCTCTTTGTCTAATTTCCTCGAAGGATCACGGGGTTTCTGTATATCGGGTGACCGAGGTACCATAGAGGTGGAATCTGGCTCTTCCTGCAAGTCCGGGCTGTTTCTTTGTTCGGCTGCTTGCTCAGGGATGGCTGTTTCGTCGGGGTTTTCTGATATTGTCGAAATCGAGTCCTTGTACAAGTCCGTGCTTCCACGGTTTCTATGGGACATGCGTTTTGCGGAATACCTGCCGTCGCTGGATTCCAGAGGTGTTTCAGGGCTAAACGCTGATATCTCTGGTAGGCTATGATCGGGTGTGGCAGGTATTGTATGTGTAGGTGGTGGTGGTGTAGGGAGCGAGTAGCTCGTTGCTGGTGAAGACTGTCTGGATATATCAACCAGCTTCGGCTTTGCCTTGCTTTTGACAGCAAGAACCTATCTTATGTTAATATATGAGTTGCAGAAGAGACAAAGAGACTTACAGCATCAATTTGCTCGCGCTTCCAATCCGGGCTCTGTTGAACAATTTGGAATTTCCGCCGATTAGTGACGATCGACTTGCCAGCTTCAATTCCTGGAGAGTCTATGGGTGCGCCTTGAAGCCAAGTCTCACAATATGAGAGGCTACTTGGAACCCAACTGCTCTGGCTTGAGACTGTGCCTGATCGACTCCTCTGTGTTCCGTTGGATAATCCGGAAAAGTTTCTCTTTTCCATAGAGTCTGGACTTGAACTGGTTGTAGGTGGTGACAAACATTCAGAATTGGCCGCTGGAGGGATGAACTGCTCATTTCCTAGCTCACACTGTCGCACAAAGTGTGAATGCGCCATGTGAACACTAGTGGCCTCTGTCTGATGATCTTCAACTGATACATCGGTTGCAGGAGTTTGCGGAGTGCAGCGGTGGCAAGGTGCGCTCTCGGGAATACATGTGCAATCTTCCGCTTCTTCATCGTGTCCAATCTCGGATCCAGGTTTCGATGAGAAGTATGTAGAGGCGGGCGAAGGTTGGGACTGCTGCAGGTCGGAGATGGGAGGGCTTGGGAGAAGACCGAATGTCTCTAAGCTCGATACCATGAGGTTCTGGTCTGACCTCCAAGGGCGCAATGTCCGAATTTCTGACGGCTGAGAAACTAGGCGCGAATCCCTTGTAGCAGCCTGGCTTGCTTCAAGGGATGGAGACGATGGAAGGCGAAGTTGAAACGGCTCTTTCATCTTGCGTACTGAGCGAAAAGGTGATATACAGGCCGCACTGCGGTCTGCAGGGCGCTTGGGTTGTGAAATAGTGTACTCAGGCTCTTCGAGTCGCGGAGACGTCGACCGAATAAAGGAGAGATTATTTTGCGGCTGCTGTCTCTTCCATGGCTGGACATTGGGAGAGTATCGAGGGGAAGCTGGATGAGGACGAGACGTTTGTTCCTGACCTGTTAGACTATAAGTCGGTACGCTTCTGTTGACATATGCCGGGACCGGGCTCGCGGTCACGGTATGATGCCGCTGGTGGCCATAATAAGGCCTACCATACGAACTGGCGTTATCATAGTCCATTGAGGACATAATTGTGAAAGGCAGCGTGCTAGGACAATGGTAGTAAGTCAATAGCAGTAAATCAAGTGCAGTTGATCAGTAAGCAGAGGAACCAGAATGAGAATTTACGGGCTAAAACGGGCGTAGATGCGGCCAAAGAGACCTTATACTATGAAGTGGTCCAATTTGCCAAACACCCCTTGAGGGCCTTGCGGTGACAGAAAGCCAGACATCGGGCATGTTCATAGCCCCCTTCCATAGGCACTCTGGAACAAGAGCGAAGCAGGAAGGGCCACTTGCCCCAGTCCTTGCATTCCAGAGAGAGGTGAGATTCAGTAATTCCCCAGGGATCCTAGATTATTGGGGCAAACACTCGCAGAGAAACGTGGGTGAGAGGTCCTCAGGGACAATGCATAGCGTCATCGCAGTAGGAATGAGACATGCAGAAAGCGAGCGAATCAAACGAGAGACCCCTATAGAGATCATTGAGCAGAACGTCACGATGTGCCTGAATCAATAGAGCTGTTGCACCAGGTAATCAAAAGGTGCAGCCCCTAGTAGGCACCCCTTGCTTCGGTTGCTGTGGGTGCAGTTGCATAGTGCCCATGCTTGGGGAGGGCGATTCATCTTAGCAGCATGTGCGGGAATTCCAGGGCTGTGGCGGAGGCAAATTGGGCCGCTGATATTAACAGACTCGAATTTCCTCGAGCGGCGCCCAATTTCTTAATCCATCTCGAGTTCCTGGAGAGGGCTGTCCATTGTTAGCAGCGGTGCAGAGTAGTTTGAACGTTAATTCGCATAGTCCAGCAATATAGTCAAACAGACTAGGGTCCTAAGGAGGTAGGTTCCAGGAATCTAGGGTATTCCCTTCCCCAGGGTTGTTCATCGGAGGATGTTCATTGCTAGTGTTTGTCCCGGTGTCTCACCGGGTCCGTTACTTTAGACATAAGCACGTGACTTGCACGATCTATGCAAACAGTGCAAACTTCTTATCGCAGAGCAAAAAAAAAGATAATGGATCGAACGGGCTTCAACCATTGCGAACAGCTGGACTTACGAGCTCATTCCGCTCGTCATGCTTTCAGAATGCTTCGTCGCGTCGACCCTGGCGTCTGCGAAAACACCTGCATCCGCATCGCTCCGGGATGTTGGGATTTGCTTCCATGAGCTGCAGCCGTCTGCGACCTTACGATCCACCCTCAAAAAGAGTTCAACTGCGCCGAATTGCCTAGCTGTCAGTGCTTCGCATGTCTTTGCTGCGCAGTCAGAAAAAGCAATCTTGCATGTGTACAGCAGAGAGAAGGGGAACCAAGAAGCTACGGTCCCGTTCCCTGAGCGCATTCGCAGCATTGCGGTTGCCGGATCGAAGAATGGTGATATCGTGGTGCTAGGCACGGAAGGTGGGCGTTTGATTCTGTGGGAGGTAAGTCAATTATTTAGGCCTGTGTGATCTGCGCTGACAATGAAAAGGTCTGCACAGGACGTCAAGTTGCTACTACCGCTTCTCATCTACGCCCGGTTACAACCGTCGTGGTTGATCCCAGCTCGAACTTCGTCCTTTCCGGTTCATCAGATGCCAGTATCCATGTATGGTCATTAGTTGACCTTCTGTCCTTCACAAAGCCTTCGTCAGGGCGCGATCGACAACCCCCGAATTCTCCTATCCGCACCTTTTCGAACCACCGAGCGGCCATTACCGCAATTACAGTGGGGCACAGTACTGGAAGATACAATTTCGCGGTCTCTGCAGCCCAAGATAACACCGCGATTGCCTGGGATTATAGGACTGGCCGTATACTAAGAAACTTCCTCTTGCCTGCCAGCGCGGCTTCCCTTACTCTAGATCCCGTGGACAGAGCGTTCTATGCCGGCTATGAAGATGGCAGCGTTCAGTCAGTGGACTTCTATAACCAACAATCTGTTCAACATCCTCTTCACGACGCATCATTACAAGCTACCCCGGCACAAGCCCCATCTGAAGATCGCTGGCTACCTCCTTCTGCTGATAGCGGCGCAGCGCATGCGCTCACGCTCTCTTACGATGGCATGACCTTACTATCAGGCCATGAGAATGGCAAAGTTTATTCTTGGAATGTTGGGAGACGGAAGTACGCTTCGACAGTGGCAGACTTTACGCATCCAGTCACAAATATCATCATGCTACCTCTCGACGGTCTGCATCAGCAGGCCGCTAATCTCAAGAGAGTGGCTCACACAATAGTCAAGCCACGATACGACCATACTCTTTCAGAAAATACGCATGCTGCAGGTGCCGTTCCTGCGGACTACGAATTCAGCACACATCTCCTGCGCCCATCTTCCGAAACGACAGCAGGACCAGATTGGTTCATGGAGGCCTTTTCCCATTCGTCATTCCCTACGTCTATGCTAGAGAAAGGCCTAGCAGAACTAGCTTCTGTGGGTCAGCCGGGTTCGAATACGGCGTCTGCCCCTTCAATGGACCTAGCAATGGACATCGATAACCCGGCCAAGGATTCTCAGATCGCTGAGTTGGAGGCTGAGATTGCGACACTCAAGCAGAAGGCTTCAGTTAGTGATGTAGCGAGACGGACTACCACCGACGAGATCACAAAACTCCGCTCGGAGCTCGTCAACCTCCACAACCACATCAGCGAGCTCAACGAGAAGCAGGAGCAATCACGGAGGGACAAGGTTCGGCGGCAGGCACGCAAGGAGGAACGCGCGACAAGACGACGAGAAGCATGGTTCGCGGCAGAGAAGAAGGGAAAGAACGGTGACAACGTGCTTCGTCGGATGGGAATTGAAGAAGATTCAGAGACGAGCGGCACTGATCAAAGCAGTGACGAACAATGACATTGACTTCTGAATATGGGGTCCTTCAAAACCTCTTGTTCATGTGATCTTACTTTCTTGTATGTTGAGGAGCGTCTGGCATGTTTCAGAAGTCTCAGCATGATACCTGGGTCTGGGTAACATTTTACGGCGCAATGGGCTAAAAGTTTGGGTCATGTTATAGAGCTCAAAGAAGCACTGTTCTTGTATATGACTAGATAATAAGACATGATGTTTATAGATTTACGCAGCAACTTGTCATGAGAGGTCATATTGTCGGCCCCGGGTACAGCTACCGACACATGTAGACTAACAGGCTTGTACATTCCAGAGCCGTTTCACCATTGCTGAGACCTCCACAGCCAACAGTCAACAGCCAACAATCCAGATACGATTCTAGGCAGACCGCAAGCCGATTGTTCTTCTATTTGCGAGTGCGCATGCAATTGTGTACAGAATAGGAAACTGCAGCTAAACCATGGAGAAGGTTATCTAATATCCTCCACTCTCACCAGTCTTCTGCACCTTACCCCCTTGCACTTCCTGCACAATCTTCACCCCCGAACTAGCCCCAATACGCTCCGCTCCAGCCCTCAACATCTTGACACAGTCCGCCGCAGACCGCACACCACCACTAGCCTTAACCTTCGTCCCCTTCCCCACAGCCTTCGCAACCGCATACATGAGCGCCACATTCTCAACGCTCGCACCAGCCCCATTGAACCCCGTACTCGTCTTGATGAAGTCCGCACCAGCAATGCATGAAAGGACGGAGCCGGCAATGATCTCGTCCCGCGATAGCTGCGATGTCTCGAGGATGACTTTCAGGCCGGTTGGTGCTGGTGCTGCGTTGCGCACGGCTAGAATATCCTCGTAGACCTCGGCGTATTGCTTGATTTTGAGCAGTGGGTATTTTAGGACCATGTCGAGTTCTGTGGCGCCTGTTGCAACGGCCTTGCGCGCTTCGTCTTCCTTCTCGGAGGTCTCGTACATGCCTTCGTGGAAACCGACGACGCAGGCGACGCCTACGTCTGGGGAAGAGCGGAGTTCCTTAACGGCTTGCTCAACGTAGTTCAGACGCACACAGACGGTCGCGAATTGGTATGTTGAGGCTCGAGCGCATAGTTCGGTGATTTGCTCTGGTGTTGCTGCAAGTGCGAGCTGGGTGTGGTCAATTGTGCGGTTGACTTGGGATGGTGTTGGGGCTTGTTCTTCGGGGATTGTTTGGGGCAGGGAGTCCTTGATCTGGAAGATCAGGTTCTCCCATTCGGCGCTTGTCTGGGGAGTAGACATTGTGTAATATTGAGTATTTTTGGGATCTTCAGGGTCCTGGAGGAGAAAGTAAACAGAAGTTGCATGACAGCCCACCAAGCCCCTCATTGTGCGGAGAACGTGGAGTATCCCACGTGATATTTTGAGATCTAAAAGACCCGGATCTTGTAAAATACCAGATACTCAGGATACCTTCAATTAAATGCATTGAGGATAATGCCGTTGTCACCAAGTGCTGCGGTCAGTTATGAAAAATGCAATTCATTCATACTGGTCGAGATGCTGATTTCTCAGATGGACAATAGTACACAAATCAAACACAGAATCACATCAATTAAAAGGATTTGAAAGTGGTATAATAACAATAAAGTAAACATGACCTTAAAGATTTGCTTCTCCCTCTTCAGTAGAATCTGCGGTAGAGCGTTACCAACGCAGAACCACAATGCAAGCCGCTGTCCATAGCATGCGCGCGTACCAACCGCAATACTTCATGCCAGATATTCCGTTGGCACCTCAGCAGCAACTGCCCTTGCATGACCCTTGAACATCATCGACCCGCCCGAACTTCCCTGAGCCGAAAGATCCAAAGCCGCCGCCGCCGCCGTCAGGACCGCCACCACCACCACCGCGCGGGGCTCCAAATCCACCCCAACGAGATCTTGTGTTATCCTTGTTACCGGCTCTAGTTATGTTGAATGGCGAGACTTGGGCGGCAGCGTATGGGTCAAGCTAGAAGGCGAATAGTCAGCGCCCTGCTCTGCACGGTGGATAACTAGGCAGCATAGAAGATGGGGGCTCTTGAGCATACCGCGAAGAAACTGGTAAAGTAGAGGCCGAGGAAAAGATAGATACTCTCCATGAAGCGTCTTATCTGAACGGAAACGGGAGGACTGTGGATAAACGACGGCATTAGTGATCGGCGTTGGTGGGATAAATGCGGCTCTGCTTACGCTTGGAGGATCTGTCCATTGTGTAAATAGACGCCGGGCTTCGCAGATGACTTTGCGGCCTGGGGCGCGTTTGACGACATGATGGATGTTCAGTCTAGATTGTTTGATGAGATTGATGGTTGAAGATGGAAAGTTGGAAGTCGGCGAGAGGACAGAAAGGCACCAGGCTTGGCGCAGGAAGCGGGGCCCGTGACTAGTTTCTAGTCCTACTTGGGATACACGCGAAAGTTCATAGGTAGTTATCTTTCGTGATGAATGTTTCAAAAGCGATATCAAATACGACAATTGATATTCCAAGTCTATATAAGTCTATATGGGTATCATTTAACTCCGTCAAACATCTCGCATGTCGTCATGAATCTAGGCCGTTTCATTGTTGACCGGTATCTCAACCGTGCTTCGCAAATCATCCAAATCTCGGAACCCTTCTTCAACGATCCATTTTTGGTCACCCGGTTTGTGAAGAACGTGGCAACTGGCTCCAACCACAAGCAACCCGGGTGGCCGAGATCCCTCTGCCTCAAATGCTTGACAGACATGTTTGAGGGTCGAGCGAATCACCCGTTGATCACTGCAAGAAGCACGCTCAATAATTGCGCAAGGGGTTTCTTTCGGCCAGATTGTTCGTGGTCTTGCGCCTTCTTCTGTGGGCGCCGTTGTAAGAGACTCGATAAGAGCAGAGAGTCGATGAAGTGCCATCAAGAAGACCACCGTCTGTGTCGGCACATAGGTTGGGGGCTCAGGTGCTGCACCTTTCCTGCCAGTGCCTGTACATATCAGTACTTGGTCTGACACCCCTCGGTGAGTTGCAGGGATCTCTGCGAATAATGGAGCGCTCAAAGCGCTAGTGATCCCGGGTAATACAATAGGCGTAAAACCTTCGGCGCGGAAGAACTCGAGCTCTTCTCCTCCCCGTCCGTAGAGGTATGGGTCTCCCTGCTTCAAGCGGAGCACTCGAAGACCTTTCTTGAGTGCAGCCAGGCCCATGCGTAGAAACTCCTCTTGAGCCTGGTCAGCGTTGCCAGGGAACTTGCGCGCAATGTGGACCTCCGTTCTCCGTGGAATCAATTCCAAAACGGGTGCGGGTACGAGCTTGTCTGCCAGTATGATGTCGGCATCTTGTATGGCTTTGAATGTTGCCCGAGTGAGCAGGTCTGGATGTCCTGGGCCTGATCCGGCAAGGATGATCTTGCCTTGAGCAACAGGCAACTCAGTACCATTCACATCATTGGTCTTCATATTCCCCGAGCTGTACTCTTGGAGAATGCTGTCGATATCTGAATCGGTGATGGCGGCAAGTTTGCGAAGTGGCCAGTATTCGCAAATCTGGGAGAGCCAACGCATGCGCCGCGTTTTGGCAGCATTAACGTCGTCTTCCGTCACTAAATTGTTGAAAGTATGCTTTTGCCCGGTAGAGTCGTCTTCGTCAACGTCAAATCCCCCATCGCACAGCCCTGCAGCAAAGTCTTCTTCCCAGAGACGCTTTCGCATCGTTCCAAGCCTATCAATGGCGTTGCCAAGATTTGGAGGAAGCGTAGCTGATATCTCCCTCTTCAATCGTGAGGCGAGTTTGCAGCCCCGTCCAGAGGTCGTAATTCCAACGTGAAGGGGACCGTCTGAGTATGTCGAAAGTAAGCTAAAAGTGCAGAGATCTGGCGCATCTGAGACGTTTACGGGGATGCGCAGACGCTGGCATAGCTTGGAAATGTGAGAGTCTGGGAGCTGTTAGAAAAATCGTAGCCTTCGAAGGCTGTTGGTACATACTCTGAGAACTAGAACCACCAAATGTGATAAACACCATGTCCACAACATGATCGACTTCTTCTCGCCCTAGGCTGGTCAAATCTTCGTCCTGAAACTCTCTCCGAGCCCATTGCGCAGAGCCATCTTCAATATGCGCCGTGAGAGTATATTGCAGGCTTTCAGACTCGGGCGCAATTATTACCAGTCTTGCGCCGGCTTGCAAGCTCTTCGTACACCTCGCGGCCGCAAGAGAGTTCGATCCGATAATCAGATGCACTTGAGAGTCTGCATTCATAGAAGCCAGCAACGGAATCGAAGCTGCGCTTCCCGATGAGGCATCCTTCATGGTGCTACCAAAACCCGTTTGACGGTTCTATGAGCGATTTCAGAAGGTTTCGGTGCCTGTTTCAGTGAAATCTCAAGGCGATGGTCAATTGTACAGTTCGGCGTTCTGAGCAGTTATATCTTCAAACCGATCCAGTGCTCCGCGGAAATAAGTGGACGCCAATTGGTCGGGAGGCAAATCGAGATAACGGACGATCTTCGAAGGCGTTTTCAATTCTTATTCCTGATGATGGGCTGTCGATAAGCCTATCGCGGGGTATTAGAAGATCCAAATGTTCAGGCTTTCAGAACAGCAAATCCAGTCGAAATTGGCACCGTTTATTGTGGACTCTTGCCCTCGTCTCTGTAGATATTATACATTCTTCCGCTCGATGCAGTTAAGCCGATTGCGTGATCGGAGCCGATTAGATAATGTGATGCCTGCAATATCAGGCCAGAATAAGGGCCCAGATCTCCGTGGAGGAGAACGAAACGCAGCAATAGGAGACATTGTCCAGATGCCGTGGAGATTTCGAGAGACACTTGAAATGGAGCGCTTTGTTTCCATATCAAAGCGTTTCAATATCGTCTGAAACAAGACAGTGGATGGCGCTTCAGGCAGGGACGACGTATGAGTGAGTTTTGTACATAACGTACTCGGCAGATCATGCAGCAATGACGGTTAGGCAGTCATCTCAGAGAATCTTATGCCTTGTGCAGCTAGAGAACTAGATAATGTACACTTGTTGGGTGGTTGCTGGTTGGCGCAGGAGATGTCCTGTTCCTGGTGTTTTGGCTACGACAACGGCATGGTCACGTGGCTGAGAGCTTCGGCCAGGCAGCTCGACTGACGCCGCAAGCTCCAATGCAATCATACCTCATCATCTCTCCATCCTCACTCCCCATCACGTCCATAACTCTTTGGAGGGTCTCGCACGTCTCTTCACTACCATAATATAGTAATCCTTTCGTCTTTTAGTTCACTACCGTCGATTCCGTCACAAACCAGCGCCTTCCATCATGTCCGACGGGCTCTTGAAGGCGGAGAAGGACTTCTCCAAGGATGCTGACAAGCTTATTCCGGAGGCAGAGCAGCTGGCAAAGGTACGGCTCTTGATTATGGGAGCGAACTCTGGCTAATTTTCCAGACCGACGTGCAAGGTGCGATTGACAAACTCTTGGTATTGGAGAAGCAAGCAAGACAGGTATGACCACAGCGTCACCATTGTATTCCAGTCACCGTAATTCTAATTCGTGGCCAATAGTCAAACGATCTACCTACCACATCTCGTTTACTCGTTACCATCGTCACAATCAGCAAGAACAAGGGCGACTGGAATCTCCTCAATGACCAGATTCTCCTCCTCTCGAAGAAACATGGCCAGCTCAAACAAGCCATCACGCGGATGGTGCAGACGGTTATGAAATTCTTGGATGACACGCCGAACTTGGATACGAAGCTTTCGGTCATCCAGACTCTCCGAACTGTCACAGAGGGAAAGGTTAGGAACGCACTCCACAAGCTATTGTCACACGTCTAATATCGACCTTGGTAGATCTTCGTTGAAGTTGAACGAGCTCGCGTCACTCGCATTTTGTCTCAAATTAAGAAGTCTCAAGGTGACTTGAACGCCGCCGCCGATACCCTCTGCGAACTCCAGGTCGAGACTTTTGGATCGATGACGAGACGGGAAAAGACCGAATTCATTCTCGAACAAGTTGCGCTCTGCATTGAACGTGGAGACTGGACGCAGGCTACCGTCCTCAGCCGCAAGATCAACAAGCGATATTTCTCTCGCAAGCCGAAGAAGAGCCCCGAGGAGATTGAGAAGCTCAAGAAGGAAGCCGAAGAGAGAGAAAAGACCCGCGGTCCCGATGAGCCTCCTATGGAGGTCGATGACGACGTCACAGACTTGAAGCTTCGCTACTACGAACAACAGATTATCCTTGCCAACCACGACTACAAGTACCTGGATGTTTGCAAACACTACCGCGAGGTGCTTGACACAGATTCAGTACAGGAGAACCCTGAGCAACTGAAAGCAGTACGTCCATCATCTATATTTTTGGAGTGATGCTAATTTTCAGGTCCTCGCGCGCATTGTATACTACATTGTCCTGTCGCCATACGACAACGAACAGTCCGACCTCCTGCACCGCATTCAACAAGACTCGAGGCTATCTGTCGTTGCTGTCGAAGCTCGCCTTGTCAAGTTTTTTACGGTTCCCGAACTCATGCGCTGGCCCATTGTTGCGGACCAATTCGGCCCGCATCTCTGCAACACCGACGTCTTCAAGCCCAAACCTAGCCAGTCCGCGGATGACCAGCCATACCGAAGATGGCAAGACCTCCGCAAGCGCGTCATTGAGCACAATGTGCGAGTCGTGGCGAAGTACTACACCCGCATTCAGATGGGTCGTCTGACCCAATTGCTGGACCTGACTGAGGAGGAGACGGAGAAGTACATCAGTGAACTCGTCACGTCAAAGACTATCTACGCTAAGATCGACCGACCTGCGCGGGTGGTCAACTTCTCCAAGCCTCGCGATGCGGACGACGTGTTGAACGAGTGGAGCAGCGACATGAAGAGCCTGCTCGGCTTGTTGGAGCGTATCGACCATCTCATCACCAAGGAGGAGATGATGGCACGTATCCTTCCGACCAAGAAGAAGTCCAAGGCTCGTTAAGTTGGAGAAGAGAAAGTGGAAAACATGTATCGGGTGTAATTATACAATAGTAGAATTGATATCATCCGCATGATCATATCCATTGACTGAAACAAGAATCTAACCATTTAACTAAGGTATCTAATCATCTATAAAGCCAAGCAACAGACAAATCTAGACATCCACCCATTTACTCTAAAACGGCAAGTCCATATCATTCACATCCCCCTCTTCATCCTTCTTATCCTTTCCCTTCCCACCCTCCAAACACTCCGTAATAAACCTAACCGCAGCATCCAAATAAGGCCTCTGGCTCGGCAAAAAGTGACCACCAGGATGCCAAATAACCTTCCCCTCACCCTCAGAATCACCAACACAAGCATCCACCAACGATCGACTCCTACTCTCGTCCACAACCGCATCCAACGAACCAAGAACATGCAATATCGGCGTCTGAATAGCCGGACTCTCATAGAACGCTCGATACCGATCCCCCGGCGAGCGAAACCCACTATAGCAAAGCGCGAATTTCATAGCCGGGTGATTGAGCTTCGCAAATGAGGACGGATAAGCGAACCCTTCTACCCCCTCACTTGAGGACGAAGAGGGCGCGAATTTCGCGAACGATTCCCTCCGTTTGTCACCCTCCAGCAACGAAACAACCATAGCAGCCATAGCAGCGCCCTGCGAGAACCCTATTACGCCATCGAAGGGCCCCTCCTCGCCGAGGACTTTCGCGATACAGTCTAGTCCGTCTTCGAGTCCAACGTAGAGCGGTGGCTCCGCGGTGTTGCTCCGTCTGTACCACCCGTATGCTTCGATTTCGGTGTCCTCGTTAGTGTCCTGGCTTGGTTCGTAGCCTGGTATATCAGCGGGATTGAGACGGAGTGGACCGGTGGGATATATAGCGGCGATTTCGTGCAGGGGGAAGGCCTTGGTTATGTGTTTTATCAGTGCGCGGGATTTGGCGTGGAAGAGGGGGCCGGATTGTGTGTAGCCGTGGAGCATGAGGAGTTTGAGGGGAGGGCGGGTTGCCATCTTGATGGTGTATCTCGATGTAGGATATTCTATGAGGAAAAAATGGAAAGGACAGAGGTAGATAGAGTAGAAAAAGAAAGTAGGAAAGGACTTGGTGAGGGGCTTCGAGTCAAAACATGCGACGGGATGATTCAATTTTGTCTTGATTTGGGCCGCGGGTGATAAGATAAAAGACCCTGCCGCTCGACATCATAGCCCACGGTCCACCTGAGGGTGTCAAAGCACGAGATCAACTGCCAAATGTAACACATTGTAAACAAGAACTCTACTAGGTGAGAATTGTCTACTTCCATATAGCTCTATTCTGTCAGAGAATTATGGCCTTGATTATGGGCGTCGATGGTATAGTGGGCATCATCTATTAGGTGCTAACAACAGACAGGAATTGATGAGAGCACAGTTTAACAAGGCACAATCGAGATGACGTGCTGATAGAGCCTAGGTCATCTAGTTACTCATGAATATGGGCATCCTTGTTTACCAACTCTGTACGTGATCGCTCAAAAAGGTGGAGCCGGGGCCCCGGACGCCCAAGATGTAAAGTCAAGGGTAAGATCGGATAATGGGGCAACAGGGTAGGGCAGACTGGGTATTTGACTACTGGGTGGATACTACGAGCTACAGGTACGTTTGCAAGGGTGATTTGCATATAGGTGTACATTTGCTACTGCACCTAGGAGTCACAGCGAGTTCCTTACGAATCAAGTTCGGCACCTAACGGTTACTGAACAGGACCGTAGGGTAGGTTTCGGTCCACCGATGAGCACAAAGCCAGTGAAGTGCTCATTCATCTTCGCCAGCGAAGTTTGGTCGCCCCTATGCCTTCTGGCATCCGAAACTCGCTTCAAATGGAAAAAGAGCCCAGGCGAGTGTGCCCGCTGTGACATCCCATAGTGCGCGAAACCCAGTACGCTCGTCGAGGCAACGATGTACAACAGAAAAAGCATAAAGCACAAAAAGGAGAGAAGAAACTGGTTTTTGACGGGAAACAAAGCAATAAATTGACAGAGTGTGGACCGATCAAGTACCAGATATCCGGAACTCCCCTCAATGTGAAGAAAACGCTTTTTGGTATTCAACGGTGATTCGAAGTTGTAGAAACATTTTTCTCATTGCCCATGAGTGGTAAGGGGTTTCTCGCGAATGGCGAGGATTCCATCTTCTATCTGATGTGCTTTCTCAAAAAAATTGTATTAATCCATCATCGAAAAACGCCGCGTTGCAATCGTCATCGTCCAACTCCGTTGTCGAGACGTTTACTTTCTGCGGAAAGAGCAGCCCTCAGTAAGGCGGGCCTTGCCACCGGTGGGCTGGCAGAGGACGGTAGAGCAGCCGGAGCAGACGACGACGGTCTGGGCGTGGGAGAAGACGGTGGTGATGTTGAAGCAGCCGGGGCACTTGACGTCCATGAAGAAGGAACGGGGGCCAGGCACAAGTTGCTGTTGATTCCAGCATTAGTTATCGAGGACCTTGGATATTCAGATTCGACGGCATCATACCTTCAGCTTGTGCTTGCGGGCCTCAGCCTGAGGGGTGGGGTTGAGAAGGTCGACCGCGAGAACCTAATGAACAGCATGTTAGTGATATGTCTTCTGGTGTGTTGAAGGAATTTTTCATGATGCCCCGTCGACGGGCAGTCGTGACGACAGCGAGGGTGCACAGCGAGAAGGCGATCGTAGTTGAGCGTGACTGATATCGAGGGGCATCGTGGAGTCCATTGAAAAGGCAAGTAGAACTTACCATCTTGACGAGACAAAAAGTCGATCAGCGTGGTGAGTTGAGTAAAGGCGCTGATGAGATGGCCGGCTTGGGGGTGTGAAAGCAACAGGAGGTCTCGTGGAGATGGCGAAGTTTGAAGCGAAATCTCGACGGCGTCCCCAGTCGGCCCGTTTGGGGCCACTAATAGGGTTCAGCCCTCGCTAACTTCCAGCGGGTTCTGGCACTGGCGCTTACCGCGCCACTTACTAATCACCCGCATAGTTTGCATAACTTTACATTATTCCTTTTCGTCACAAAGTATACCCTGTCAAAACAATAAGTACGGCATTTATTAATATCTCTATCGCTAATCATCCGCTCGACATAACACATAATCTAATGATACGGGATTACAGCGGGCGCCAGCCCAGCTCCAGTTTTTCAACCGCCAATCGTCCTCGAAAGAACTCTCAACGGCCGTTCTATTCGTTGAAACTTCAAAGTTGACTCAATAGAAAGCCGGAAGTCTTCTTACAACGACTTCTTCGAGGCCTGAATAGTGTCGCCATTGGCTGACTGCTCTGGCATGTACGGGTGCTTGATAGTCAGGCACCAGATGTCAATGTAGTCGCAGATTGTTGTGATGATGTCGTGCTTTGAGTTATCAGCAAAGTGAAGATACTCATCATGTGTTCAGACTTACCACAAAGCTGCCGTACACACCGACACTTAGGCCCAGGCACAGGGAAACGAATGCAGGGTGGCCAATGGTGCTAACCAAGGTGTTCGACCAAAGACCAAATAGGGCACCAGCACTGTCAAGCACAGACAAGACGAGAGGTCCAAGAAGGATGTTGAAGTATGGAAACTCCGCTTTGACCAGGTGCGCACAGATCATTCGTCCAACAGCATAAGCATTGACCAAGCCAGCGTACAAGGCAAAGGGGACGAGCTGGTTCTTGAGGATGGCCGGGTTCAGGTATAGGTAAAGCGGCACAAGAACCCAGGACGCAGCAAGAGGAAAGAGGCCATAGAGGGGCTGAATCGGGTCCTTGCCACGTTCCTTGCGAACCTTGACAACGTGTGCAATGCTCTCTCCGGTAGCGAACAACAGCATAATACCGCCGTAGATGAGATACCACTGCGTGAATGGTAGGTCGTAGAGCTGCTCAGGAATGAAACCGAGCTTGGGGACACCAATGGTCTCGAGCATAGGCTGATGCCAAAAGCTACCACCTCCCATGATCGCGGTGAAACCGAATACAACGCAAAGCGTCAATACCCCTTCAACGGGACCAGAGATAACGCCGAGTGTCAACACCTGGGTATAGTACATATCCCATGTCTGGACGTAGAAAGTCATGGTGGCTATACAGTTAGCCGCGTTCGAACTGAAGACTCGGGGTTCGTACATCCAAAGAGAGTCAAAACAGTGGCCCAAGTCTGACCAAGGTTCATGACCGCGGAGAAGATCAAAACTCCAAAAGCCGTGTTGCATGCGTCAACGCCTACAGATGGGTGTCAGTAGCATCCCTTGCAGATGAGCAACATACTCACTGTGGTCGAAAAGCTCGCCAAGAGGACCGCTCTGCTTCGTTCTCCGTCTAGATGTCATTAGTGATATGTAAAGTACGACTCAAGTTGCAGGTTTCATACGCTTGGATACCATCTATACCGTCAAACGTTTGGTACAGGAACAGCCCAATGGCGCAACTGGCGTAAACCCATCGCGGGCAGTCCTGGTCGAGAGTCGGGTTGTAGTAGAGAACGGTGAAGAAGTTTATCAAGACAAAGACAAGTCCAGTCAGGGTGATCTACCAGCCGGGTGTTAATAACGAGTCTTACGGGGTTGGTCTCACTTGAGATCCCGGTCGGTCGTGCTTGGAGCTGACGCATAGGGCTGAACTAGTAGACTTACAGCATTAGGTCTAGATAAGATGTTGTTAGTCGGGCCAAGCATGAAATATACAAAAGTACGATTGGCGGAACTACTCACGCCATGCTCATCGGAAAGAACTTGATCACGAAATTATTATAGAAGGGCTTGAGAACATAGCGACTGACGAGCGAGTGGTCAACGCCCGCATAGCGATAGTCCTTCAAGTTTGGTAACTGATGCGCTCTGATGTACACCATCTTGAGTGTCGTATGGAATGCCTCCTTCTCCAACAAGTGAGATGGAGATGGCTCTCTTTTGGCCGCTCTTCTCTATTGTAACGAATCGGAGGCTCGAGGTTTATCGGTCCTGGTTGAGGCGACCCTGGAGCTGCGCGACGGACGCGATGAGGAAGGATATGAAGGTAACGATAGGTCGAAAAGGATGAGAATCGAAGGATGCACGCTGGAGCTAAATACAGAAGAGAAAAGACGAGGATAAAGTGCTGCAAAGTGGCCGGAAAGTCACCCGTGACGACGCCGTCCCAAAACCAGTCCCGGAATCCAGCATGCTCTTATTTATGCCTCTTTTTTTCTGCCGGCGGAAAAGCGTTGCGGCCAATATATTACGCAGTGTACAAGAAGTGTCACAAGAGTGTGTCCCCACTTCAATCCTCCGTAGTTTACGGTATTGGAGCGTATTGACTGTGCACGTGCTAGCCTCTGACGGCAAGAGCGAGCCTACCAAGGTATTCCGCCTTTGCTCATCATGATCATAACAACATGTCGATCATGGGAACTTTGGGCTTAGTTGCTCCAGACTGACAAGGTGGGGTAGCCTGCCAGTGGCTGCTGCCAATTATCCCGAGGCTCCCATGGCCCATTCGACGTCGAAGCTCCGAAGTCAGTTTCGAGGCTGCCTAATTACTATACGTCTTGGCCTTTGCGCAGTAATACGATTTGAGAAGAAAATTGTCGCAGGAAGATGCAGCAAATCCTTGATATTGGTGCACTAATTACATGCAGGTTGGGCAATCTCGAATGCGCTAATGCCATATTTCATACACTAAAATGACCGCCAAATGAAAGTGGACAGAGAAGTCTTTACCCTCATCCTTAGTAACCAGGACTTGTTCACTTCGTCTTCCCAAATATGCAGACAAAGGTTTCATGAGCCTGGACGCGGGCGGCCAACATACTGCGCTCGAATGGTTGGTTTTTATCAGGGCCCAGGCTTTGCAGACGTTGTTGATTGTCAATCGCAGCGTCAATTTAGCCGACAGGGCTCCACGGCATGGGGATGAGGATGCGACTCTGCATGGACTGAATAAGGGGAACCGTCTTGTGGACGGTCTCGGCCCAGCCCTCAATGCCCCATGACTGCTCTCGACGGACCTTGCGCTCTTCGAGATTCGCAAACTGCCAAAGGTGGTGCACAGTGTTCAGATCACCAATCTGGACGAACCAAGCGCCGACGCCTTCCATGACCTCGCGACGGGCCTTGAGACCGCGGCGCCAGTGTGTTTCCCACTCAAGGAGGTTGCCGGGGTGAAGGGTGTATGATCGGAGCTCAAACACACCTCCGAGGCGGCGCGGCGGGGTTGTCGGCCAGAATGAAAACTCCTGCATCAGTGATGTTTTCTTGCTCTTGATCAAGCTTTTGAGCCTTTTGTCGAACTCTGGGAATTCGGGATGACGCGAAATGTTGTGAAGAGAGGCATGATAGCCTTCATATCGCTGGTACTCCCAGATGTGGACTGCCAGGTTAGCGACGCCGATAACCAAAGGAATGGAAAATACCAAATGTTTCATTATCTCCAACTTGCGTTCGCCAGCTTCCTACCAGATTCACCCGGTTTTCTTCAGCGCCTGCCATCCTAGGGTACCACTGGCCAACAAGATCGACATACTCGTCTACTCGGTCGGGTTTCACTTCGTGGAAGACAATGGAGTGGACGTATTTGCCGCGGGCGAGGACTTGCGAGAACGACCGTTCGATATCCTTATCGAGCTGCTGACCTTCTTTCGTGCCGTAAATGAGTGAAGAGAGCGGTCCGCGTTTGGCAGTTCGGTTCGCTTCTAACAAGTGCTCGTCTCCTAAAGAACGGTGGGTAGAAAGTGAGCCCAAAGCCTGATTGTCAAGAACATCGGCGGCATCAAATATGGGACTTTTTTCATCGCTCACGTTGCTCTTGATAGAAGCAGCGGGAGCGGTAGCGTACTCACGGAGGCGATCACGGGCAACAGGGGATTGGGCAGATGCAGAGGTGGAAGCAGAAGCACCGACTGACTGACTCTCTTGCTGCTCTCTCTTCTTGCGAGCTACTTCCAGGTTCTCGCGAAACTCCTTCTGACGTGCATTGAACTCTTCAGCCGAGTCGGGGGTGATGTCCCGAATGGAGGGCGAGCGGTAGACAGGGGCAGATGTATGGAAGGATCGCGCCAGCGACGACGCGGGCCGCAAGACTCGAGGTGCAAGCATGTTGATACAAAAAGTAATCACAGGGGTCAAAGCAAGTCAAAAGAAACGGAACGCAAAAAGCACTTCTGAGGAAAGAAAGGAAATGCAGAGGAGTCGAATAATGCCGACGGAAACAGTAGAACAGCTACCTTATCCTTACTCGGCAAAGGAGCACAAGAGGGGTTTGAACGTCTGAAGAGAACGCAAAATGCAAGCGCAGGCAAGGATGAAGATGACACGAGACGCACAAAGCGACCAAACGGCTGAAAGGAAAGTGCGACACAGCAGGAGTAACACTCGGAACCAGTGAGGAAGCAGCTCGCGCGAAGACCAGGATCAGCAAAGTGAGTTAAGTCGTGAAGGTTTTCCCCAGAATCAACCACGGATGGTGGGAAGTCAAGATGCAAGAATAATTAACACACCAATGGCGATGGGCGGGATGAAAAGAGGAAAGGTTTGAGGGGGTGAGAGAAGCTGGGGATTGTTGTCGCTAGTAGCTGCACTGCACCCGAAGCTTGCCTGGAGTCGATGTGCGGGGAAGGAGGTGTCAGAGCTCAGCACCAAAACTATAGTTCAACAAGTTCTGGATTTGCACTGCTCTCGACGGCTCGGTGGCTTATATGTAGCTCGCTAATAATTGTCTAATAATTCAGCAAGCTGGCTCGAATTGAGATTGAGATCCCCCTTGGAGCTGTGCTTCGGTGATCTCCCCTTCCCCATATCTATGACGACATGGCCGGCCTAGACCACCGTTATGTGTACAGGTGCATACGCAGTCAATTACTGGGGCCTGGTTGTCTGAATAAAAGAAGCTTGCGTGTACAGGTCACGTTTACTTTGTCCTTCTCGGGCGTTGCAGCTTGCTTCGAATCATGCGGTCTGCCTGTAAGACGGATTATTTACGCTGCGTACAGATCGGAGGCTGATCACGAATCTGACGTTGACAGAAATCCAGTGCTGCTGCGGTCAATCTCGCGTTGTTATACCGACATCCGAACCAATCACAAGAATCAATAAATAATACTGCTTCCAGAGTCTTGAATCTACATGTGCAGTTTATTACTCTGTAATATTCGCTGCTATACTCCACAGATAAACATATGATATGTGATAGTATGCCCTTCAATGTGGACAGGAAACATGGGCCGAAATAGGAAAAGCCGGGGTCGGGGTCGCGCCACCATGAAGTAATTGCCCCTCCGGCTTTCAACAATCTGCACAGAAGAGCTGCCACGAAACCATGCCCGCCCTGCATTTACCTTCCAATCCTTCCAGCACCAGACCAGACACCATGAGCGAGTCATTAAATCCTCCTCTTTCGTACGAGGCCTCGGCCACGACGACTCATCGCCATGTCGCGACTACCCTTCCGCCAGAGGTTTCCTCGTGCCTCAAGAACTCTCGATTTGTACGCCGTCACATCTACCGTACTGTTAAAACCTTGCTAAAAATTGATAGCTTCACCTAGCAACATGTGATGGCCTCACTCCCCACATTTCCCTCATGTCTTACACCTTTCTCCCCTCCACGCCCTTCGATCCGTACCCCACGATCATCATGACCACAAACTCATCCTCCCGAAAGACCACCCACCTGCAAACCAACCCCCGCGTCTCGCTATTAGTCCACGACTGGGTTTCACATCGTCCGCCTACCCGCGCTTCAAACGCCGGGAATACTCGCGATGGCTCGCCCCCGCCTGCGGCAACCCGGTCATCGCTGGCCAGCTTGCTTTTGAATCTGAACACCAGTGCTCTATCCAGCATCTCGACTACAATTACGGGAGAAGCTCGCTTCCTGGAGCCTGAGTCGGAGGAAGAGACTTGGTGCAAGGAGAGGCATTTGGAGAACAACACCTTTGAGGAGGAAATGAGTACATTCGGCCAGGTACCGCAGCCCGGCCAGCGCCGGCCTAGCGTGTCGATCGACGATGATGTCCGTGTGGTCACTGTGCGGGTGCGCGAGGGCCGACTTGCTGATTGGAAAGGTGGTGTCCGCGATTGGCTTGTTGTCCAGGAGGGCGAAGAAGCCGGGCCAAATGGCGTCGTACTGTAGTAGATGCTTTGAACTCGTACAATTGAATCCTACTGAGAATATCAATTATTTGTTGGGTATTCCATTAACTTCAAGCCATAGCCGTTGTGTCTTTTCTACGTTTCGACCTGAAGCTTCCTACACGATCTTTTGATTTTAATGAGAGCCCGAGGCATATTCGACAAAGACACATATTTCTCGACTTTTATTGGAACCCAGCAGACATGCTAGCTGAGCGAAGGGACATCAGTCGGAATCTCAAGCTATCACATGACCATTATCAGTGACGTAGATTGTAGCACCAGTTCCAAAATCTCCAGATCCAACGAGCTCCGATCGATTTCTCATCAGCCACGATACAATGCGTTAAACCGCCAACACCCAGAAAATTTACCCGCCCATCAACCACCTCGCCGTTCCTTATACCACCGCCAAAATGCGCCTCGCCCACCTTCACTTTCCCTCAATAACCCCCTTCACGCGCGTCGCAAACCTCCAACAAACACTCACAACCCGCCTCCTAACACACAAGAAGCTCAAGTCCCTCCCCGACTCATCAGCAACCCAATCTGCACCCCCAGATCCAACAATAATAACATTCACCCCGAACCCCGTATATACGACCGGCCGGCGCGACCTCCCGCCTTCTAATACCAGTCCTACAACCACCCGCCTTTCACTACCGCCCGCCCTCGAACCAATTCGCGATATCTTGTCGCCATCAATTGCGCAAGATGGTGCGGAGTCTTTTCCGCCGACGGCTGAATATCATCCTACACTAAGAGGCGGCCAAACGACGTACCATGGCCCCGGGCAGATGGTCGCGTATACGATACTCGATCTTAGACGGCTGGGCCTTACACCGAGATGCCATATCCGGCTATTGGAGAATAGTGTTGTCGACGTACTGAATAGTTACGGTGTGCAGGGCGTTATAACAGAGGATCCAGGCGTTTGGGTGCCTCGATCAAACGACTCTACCGGCAGAGGAGAGGGAGACAATGGGCTTTCTCGCAAAATCACAGCTGTGGGTGTACATCTGCGCCGCAATATAAGCAGTTACGGAATCGGGTTCAATGTTACGGATGAGCCGATGTGGTATTTTCGGCAGATTGTAGCGTGTGGGCTTGAAGGAAGGGAGGCGACGAGTCTTATGGGGGAGGGGGTGAAAGGGGTTTCTTTTGAGGAGGTTGCGGGGAGGTTTGTGAGTGCGTTTGTGAAGAGGGTGAATAGTGATTTTGCTTGTGGGGGGAGTGCCTTGGGGGAGGGCATTGAGGAGGTTTATAAAGTGCAGGAGAAGGATCTTGTGGATGTGGATTAGTAACGCACTTCGGCTGCGATATGGGCACGGTACTAATGTATAGATATATTGTAGTATACGGGTAAAAGTCCTACTGGTTGGGACATGTGGAATTGCCAAAGGCATGATGATTTTTGACAGTAATAAGTTAAAGCCACCCGATCCAAAACGACCTCATGGAGAATGCTCGAGCCTGAATGAACAATCATCTATCGCCATACAGTGGAACTTGAAAGTTGTCCACGAGGTACAATTAACAATATGAAATGCCCATGGAATATATCAAGGGCGTATAGACCGTACAAAGTCCCGGGAAGGCGACCTGAATCCCTCCGCGTAACAATTAGGACATTAAGGTGTATAGTTAGAAAGTCAAAGAAGTCGTACTATTTATATAGAAGGTAAGAGTTGAATTGACATCGCGAATGCTGAAATGCTGTTGAGTGCTGTTGCTGTTGCTGAGTCGTGAAGCGGATGCATCTCGTGGGCACGAGAATTAATACAGAGTCGGCGGGTATATAGAGCGGTTGAACGTGGGACGAACGCAGCAAGAACAAATCACTGAATTGTGCAGCGGCTTTGCGAAGAGCCGGTGTTCTGTGCCTTGACCTCGAGCGCGACCTTGGCGGCTTCGTAAAAGGCTTCCCGGATACCGCGATTTTGGACGGCAGAGCATTCTATCAGATTAGCCATGACTCTTACTATTCGCTCTCCCGCACTTACCCAGGTACTTGACGGCTCCAATCTCCTTTGCCTTCGCCAGTCCCTGCTCGTATGTGATGACGTTCGGGTTATCGTTCAAGAATTCGTCCTTGCGCAAGTCGCACTTGAGAGCTGTAAGAACCAGCTTCACTCCGGGGACGTTCTCGGAGATCTCTTCAATCCACTTGCTGGCAACGTTCTCGAACGAATCGGGGCTGTCGACCTGTTCACACAGCTTAGCCATAAGCCTTCAGATCCAGAAATTGCCGATCTTACACTAAAGCACAGCATAATGACATGCGTATCCTCATAGGACAACGCACGTAACCGGTCGAATTCTTCCTGGCCAGCTGTGTCCCATAACGATAATTCCATATGCACATTGTCGACAAAGATGTCTAGCGAGTATAAGTATAATCCGAGAAGTGGGGATGGGAACAAAAGTACCATGAACGTAGTTCTCTATATAAAGGTCAGTACCAGGTCACCAGGGCATTGAAAGAGGACCACTTACCAAAGACTGTCGGTTCACTGAGTTGCATTGTGCGGTTAGTAAGATTCCTGCAATATGGAAATGAGAGAGCCTACTAGACTGTCGGGAAGTATCTAGTATAAAGTGTCAGCACATTGCAGGTAGAATTGACTCGAGGAACAAGACCTACCCTCTAGTGAACACGTTCAGGGCCGACGTTTTACCACAAGCACCGTCCCCTCTGTATCACAATTAGAACCAGACACCATAACCCTTTGTATGTTCCACTAACAGTAGCACCATCTTGCGGCGAACGACTTTTTGGCGACCACAGAAATCCATCGTGAATACGGGGTACGGAGCGAGATCGGGGGTAATGCGAAAGAGGGTCCAGGGGGCCTGAGGTTGGCGAGAGCGCTATTGTCTGGTTATATAGAGAGGATATGGCGGTATCGGAGGGGTGCAAAAGGGCGAGCGGGAGGGAGAGAAAGATATATTTAGGAGAGAATACGAAACGTTCAGCGGAGAAGTGAAGAAATGAAGGCTGAGCCCCAGTCGCGCGGGCCGTGGAGGTCGATGTCATCAGGCGAAGTTACCAAAAGATCCGGCGAATAGGGCGATCGCCTGTGCCAAGCATAGCGCTGTTTCGTCCTGCCGTGCCTGAGCCACACTTCTATACTAATTTCATGTTCAGGTCCAATTGTTTGTTATGTGCTACATTTTGAGGATCTTTATTGCGATTCCCCAGTCTGTGCTATGAATGAGCTTGCGACGTCCTCAGTCTTTGACAGGCTCCGCAACAATGACCTTTATCTCTTGCGCAGCGCCTCGCCGATCTAAGTAATAAGAAGCGCTCGTAAATGCGGAGGTGTGGCTTATGCTCAGATAGCTTCTAGACAGCCCAAGGTTCGAGGATTGTAAGATTCTCGTTTGATGTTAGCTTTTAGTAGGGTTGCCCCGAGCTTCTAATCTGTGCATGAATATATATCACGGTCTGCTTTCTATGAGTTCGAGACACATCAGCTTCACACTCACAAAAGAAGCATCCGGTGAAATTGGTCAGGAGTATACGAATCTATCAACTGAAAAAACAAAACAAAAATAGTTTCCCTTCCCCATACCCACTGAAACCGTTAACAAAGACACCCATTCATCGTCAGCCCCACACGAGGCTCGCAGACTGAGACCAGGCCTCACCAAGGCGGGGAAGCACTGCGGAAGTAAGGCCACTGTGCTGCCTCAGGCTGCAATCGCTGACAGCGGGAGCTTCCAGTTCACTGCACCGCCAAAGTAGCTACACATTGCTCTATCAACATCACGACTCTCTCTCCTTCTCCCTAGACTCCCTTACGAAACCTCCTCGAAATCTCACTTCTACACCTAGCTACTATTCTACACAGTCTGTTTACGAACTCACACCGCCACGATGTCTGACGACGACGATTTCATGCACGACTCTGATGAGGAGTAAGTACCTCTACCTCATCCTACCCCACTACCGCTATAGCTGCGGGCCAACATAGCAAGATATCGGAGAATACTAATATGCGCTCGCTAGGTACGACTTCGAATACGAGGACGCCGACGACGATGAAACAGAAGACATCGGGATCGAGAACAAGTACTACAATGCCAAGCAGATCAAAGTCGATAACCCGGAGGAAGCAATAGATGAGTTTCTGGGCGTACCAGCCCTGGAGCAAGATAAAGGAGATTGGTTCGTTGATATAGCCATGGATTCCCGTCCTGGAGGCATTTCGAAAACTGAGTCGTTGCGGGACGGAGGATAGCGAGAGTGATATCGATCGCTGACTGCGACATTGCTGGTAGGGGATTCAAAGGGCTGAAACAAGCGATCAAGCTGGAGTTTAAGCTGGGGAGATATAGCGATGTATGTGCTCCTCTTTCCACTTCGGGCCTTCATGTGCCTATTTGGTTACAACCACTCCGCAATTGGATGTTCAGCTGACTCTTCAGGCCGTCGAACACTACAGGGAACTCCTAACATATGTCAAATCGGCCGTAACGAGAAACTACTCGGAAAAGTCCATCAACAACATGCTCGACTACATTGAAAAAGGCTCAGACGACGACAAAGCATACCAGTGCATGGAAGAATTCTACTCGCTCACCCTCCACTCCTTCCAGAACACAAACAACGAACGGCTATGGCTCAAAACAAATATCAAATTGGCCCGCCTATGGCTGGAACGAAAAGAGTATGGTCAGTTGAGCAAGAAAGTGCGCGAGTTACACCGGGCATGTCAGCGGGAGGACGGAACCGATGATCCCAGCAAGGGCACATATCTCCTGGAGCTGTACGCCCTCGAGATCCAGATGTACGCCGAAACCAAAAACAACAAGCGGCTGAAGGCGCTGTACCAGCGCGCCCTGCGCGTGCGGTCGGCAGTGCCACATCCCAAAATCATGGGCATCATCCGCGAATGCGGCGGGAAAATGCACATGAGCGAGGAGAACTGGGAAGAAGCGCAAAGCGACTTCTTCGAGTCCTTCCGCAACTACGACGAGGCCGGCTCCATGCAACGCATCCAAGTCCTCAAGTATCTCGTGCTGACCACCATGCTCATGAAATCCGACATCAACCCCTTCCACTCACAAGAGACAAAGCCCTACAAGAACGACCCCCGCATCTCCGCAATGACCGATCTCGTCGACGCCTTCCAGCGCGATGACATCCATGCATACGAGGCCGTGCTAAGCAAGAACCCCGATGTGCTCGCGGACCCGTTTATAGCCGAGAACATCGACGAAGTCAGCCGGAACATGCGCACCAAGGCGATATTGAAACTCATTGCACCGTACACGCGGTTCACGCTGTCGTTCATATCAAAACACATTCGCATCTCCGTCGCAGAGGCCCAGGATATCCTATCGTTCTTGATCCTGGATAAGAAACTCAACGCCAAGATCGACCAGGAGGGTGGGACGGTCGTTGTTGAAAGCGCCAGCGACGTGGAGAGGCTACATGCGCTGAAGGAGTGGAACGAGTCACTCCGCCATCTTTGGAAAGTCACGCTTAATGAGGGCGAGGGGTTCAAGAATGACGATGTTTCGCAGGCTTCTGGGATGGGTATGGGCATGGGCATGGGCATGCGAGGCCCTATGCCCTTCCAATCGGCCTTTGATGACGAAGGTTCGGGTTTATTACGCTCTTCTGGCGGCGGCGGCGGCCACCGACTCCGGAGAGGAGGGGGCAGGGGGAGTAAAGCAGGGAATGGGCAAGGGCAAGGGCAAGAGTCCAAATCTGGCTCGAGGGTGGTGTTTTAGGCGGGGCAGCGTGGGAAGTGGGAATAATAGAGGGACCTAAGGAATTGGATGTTGTACGGTATTATGCAGCGGTACTACCTACTCCACTAGCATTCTGTAGTTGCCGAATCATGGGGAGAGACCCCATTGTTACGATCCCTGCTGGTTAGGTTATCTGGTTATTAGCCTGCAGTGCAGTGCGGTGCAGAGATTTCGAAGAAGGAGAAGGGCAGGTATCGATATCATCATTGAATCATCCATCATTCATCACTCATGCCTGTCAGTGTCATGCCAGGTGGTGTGGTGTCATGTCATATAATGTCATAAGTATCGTGGCCGACCGCCGTGTACGTACAGGACGGAGTACATATTGCATACCTACCTTACGAATCGACAGCGCAACGAGAGGCCTGAATGTATTGACGCTGCATGGCTTTCCTGCAGGACGAACAATCCACAAATCGCAGCGACCTGTAAGAACAGCCCCGAGCCCCGGGACAAGCAGCGCATGTTCCGCCCGTTTGTTTGTCTCGAGTCGCAATTGCAGTTGCAGGAGCGAGACCGGAGACGCCTATTTGTTGGGGATGAGATGAGATGCGGTGCGGTGGTCACTGGTCAGTCGTAGAGGCCAGCCAGGCTGCAGTTGGAGAGTGGCGGAACGTAATGGATGTATGTAGGTCGTTGCAAAGGACGACTTCTACTGGAAGACCAGACCACCTAGGCACCTACCTACTGATGACAATCGCACAAAAACAAATAAGAAAAAGAACGACTGGAGGTTTGTCCCACGTTACCGAGAAACCGTCATGTCATTAGTATTCCAATTATTTGTTGGCTGGCCGGCCGCGGCGTGGTTTTCCGTTGCATGATGCTACTACAGAGATGCAGTACTTCGGTACTCTGTGGAACTGAATGTACCCCGAGTAGCGACGTACTTTTTTGCGAATTGAACCGGGCCAACGAATAATATGGGTGACCTGGCAGCTGCACCAGAATAAGAAATATCCCGTTGACGACGCAGGCTCGTCGCAGCCTAGCTAGCTAGCCAGCCAGCCAGCCAGCCGACTTTCACCATCACCTCAACAACTGCTGCATCGAAATCAACACTGGACCGCCCGTAATTGATCATGCTTATGCGGCCAAGGGAGCGGACCAGCACGCCTGCAACGATGCAATTATTACTCCGTCGACTGTGGAGTGAAGATGGACAATTGGCATGCTGTCATCAAATGGTTTCGGGCCCGTTTGGCACGAACGCCTCCGTCAAGTAGAGTGACTCCAACTCAGGAACCTATTGAGAGCGGGACAGCACCGTTCAAGCCAGATAAGATACCACGACGGAAAAATCTTTCGTCACAGATCAAGTCTGGACTCTGGAATCAGGAGGATGAAGCTGCAAGGTGATCGGCTGTGGCAGCGAGACTAAAGAAAAAAGGCACGGTGCATCCCGTCCCGTCCGTTCCCTCGTCCGCACTTTCCCCCCAATTTACCCATCACAATCACACAAATAGAATAAATGGCCGAGGTTGGAGGGACAAGCCAATGCACTCCTGCCGTCTGCTGTATGATTTGGCTGCCAGAACCTCAGAGTCGAGTCACGTTGCAAACCTGTCTGGCTGTAGAGTGTACCTTTGCATCATTGCATGAAGATGAGTGGAAGAGGCATGGATCTTCGTAGCAAACAACGTTCTTGATGATATGTAGTCAGATCGACATCTCAACTGTCCGTGGAAACCCAACAGACAGGATCAAGCAAATAATCCCAGCAAATAATAGTCCCAGCAAACCAGGCGTGCCAAGCGCCGCAAAGGTACGATCGCGAGTTTTTTTTTCGCAACCAGCTGTGTCAGGTCACTGACGAGTCTAGAATTCAGCAGATGGGAAATGAGACTGCTCACACTCATGTAAGCCAGAGGAGCGAAGGAAGAGTATTTAGGCAGGTACAAGTAACAGGCGACGGTCATAGGACGAAGAGGCAACCGCCGGACCTTAGCATCTACTTTGGCATGGAGCCGTGGAGTATGTGGACGCGAGGGAGACAGTTGACAAGAGACAAAAGACTACTAGTTTGAATGGGGCTGCCGAGGTGGCATATGCAAGGTCTTGCTAGCTGGATCGAATCTGTTGACGAAAGACTGTAAGAACGGCCGATTTGCCCAGGACAAGAGGAAGATTTATCCAGTGCTTTAATCGCCATACAGACTGCTGTTGGATCCCACGAGGACTGACTAGAGACTAGAGAATCACCCAACAGAACGGTTTGGGGACAGCGCCACGGAGCTCAGATCCCGTTCGATAACGGACCAGGTATAGATGTAGATCGGACCATCCCATGGAGGAGACTCCGAGGGTTGGTGGACTAATCGATGCAGAGCTGTTTCACGTTGCTTCTTCTTCGGCGCATGTTGAGACTATTGGAAGCCTTGTGCTGCAGTCTAGTGTGCTGCTAGCCCAACGTCAAAGAGAACTAATGGATGTCAAAGGAATCCTGCAGTGATTCGTCGACTGGAGCCTTTGTTGACAGAAGGCAGTGTCAGACGAGGCCAAAGCATTTGACTTTGCAGTACGGAGTACATTAGCGAGAGGAAGGCAATCGTGCTTTTGCAGGTGGTTTCGTAAATATATTGCAGGTGCATAACTGCATACAGAGTACAGCTCTCGGTAGAATACCCAAGTACCTATAGATTAAGTGCTAATGAGGGCAACCGCGGCCAGCGTGAGCACAGTACCCTGGCAGGGTGTTCACAAACAACGCAGGGATGCTTGGACAAGAAGGATTTTGGATCTGAAAGCCAGCCATCTGAGGCATCTTACTCGCAGACTCCGCCCTCATGCAGCGCCATCGGGCCAGTCAAGCGCGTGCTGCGGGCGGACATGTGGTCCGTTTCGAGTGCTTTTCTTTGGCAGAGCCGGTGATCATAGCGGAGAAGCTATAATTCCAAACGCGACCACTAATCCCGGGGATAAAGACTAGAAGGATGTTAGAAGCTGAAATGGAGAGAGAGAGAGAAAAAGAGAGTGCGGCCTGAGCCCAAGAGAAGCGTGAGTGGCCATTCGGCATTTGCCCGGTGACCACGATGACATTCTACAATAATACAGTCCTCCTACTGTAGAAAGCCTTATCTAACATATTAACCCGCCTGATCCCTGCTCCCCGTCGCTTCCTCGCTTCTCTCGTTTCCTGTTCTTCTTGTCCATTCGCTCCTTCGCCCTCTTTCAGATCTCGATCCTGGAATCCTGTTTATTTGCTTCGATTCTTTATTCTCTGCTTCACAAGTAAGTAGTGCAGGTGGGGAAGCACTGGATGGCTGCAGTTGCTGTGTCACATGCTCCATACACCACAAAGCTGTCTTGACTCTCCATCGTCTCTTCCTCTTCCTCTTCTTCTTCTTCTCGACTTCCCCGTCCAGCTCTTAGTTCCTTCCCATCCTATTTCTCCGTTCCATTGTACTCTAGACTCCCCCGATACTGTATCATTGATTCCTCCATTAATTCGCTGTCGCTCGACATCCCATTATTCCCATGCTAAAGACTCTGTAACAGCAGGTTCCTGGATCGCTGAGAGCGCGACCATCGATTGCTGAAGACCAGAGCCAGGAGAGGACACCGGGACTCGACAGCGACCTCCTCGAACGATGTGCTTGGTGTGATAAACCTCTGGATCGCTCCCTCCCGACGCCGTCGCCCCACCGACCCTCCCGAACGTCCCACGGTCCAAGGGCTCCTTGACCTCACCTTATGCGATGTCCCTATCGGATCTTCCTAGGAATCATTTTGATCCCTTGAATCACTTTCCGCAGAGGCAGGACCATTTCACTGGTTACTACGCTCAACCATCTATCTCTACCTCCGCTTTCATTAGCCACGGGCTTCCCCTCTACGCCCAACATCCCCCGCCGGTCTTCAACATGAACACTCTATCGAACGAGGAAATGGAGCGATTCCAGCAGCTCTCCAACTCTTATCAACCGGATATTCAGGTATAACCTTTCGGTCTCGACAGCGAATGTGCTCAATTGACCCTGGACAGGGCCCTCTAGTATCGCATAAACAGTCCACAAATGCAATTGCGATTGATTATGCCAATGCCGATCCCGCCTTTGCTACAAAGACTTCCGTATGTTTGTATCAAAGGATTCTATGCGATCTGCTGACATCCCTAGGCTCTCGCCGTGACACATCCGCAGTCACGCATCATGAAAGGAGATGGAAGTTGTGGTTGGAGAGGTATGCCATCTCCTTCCCACGAGAATTATAACTTACTCTATTTAGCGGTTGCGTTCGGCTACTTTGAGAATCTATTCAACCTTCGCGACCCGTTGCGAGTACATCGCGAGATGCTTCGGATCAAATCCTTGAATGCACTTCTTGATCAGGTCGGACAAGATGAAACCATGTATGAGATCTTTGTGGACGCAACCGAGGAGGTATTCGGGGCCATTGTGAGCGCAATTGAGCGAGGTGATCGCAACGACTCTTTCCTTGTCGACCTTTTCAACCAAGAGTACAATTCGAGTGCGGTTCTCACGCATTTCAGGGTAAGTGCTCATGATCCCAGTGCCTGGCCTTCTCCCTAACTTCCTCAGCTTTTGACTAGCGCCTGGATCAAATTGAATCCCATTCGCTACCAAGCCTTTCTATCCATGCCAATTGATCAATACTGTCAAACACAAATAGACGCAGTCAACTCGGAGATTGATGAGGTTGGCTTGCAGGCCTTAGTCGACGGCGTCGTCGAGGCATCCGAGCTCCTGGTGGAAATTCTATATCTCGACCGGAGCGAAGGCGAGGCTGTGACTCCTCATGTACTCACACAAACGAGATCAAATGTCGGAGCTATCCACTTGCTCTACAGGCCGTAAGCTCACCCAGCTTCTCATATCACATTATCACTCATAACATACAGGGGACATTACGACCTGCTATACGGGGAACCCACCATCAACATGCAGCCAATAGTCAACCTGCAATATGGCATGTCGACCAGTTACGACGGTTGGGGCGCAAATGAGCTAAATTTCGATGTGAACTCGACTATGATGGCTATACCGAACTTGATGATGGACACGTCGTTTGGGCTTGCTCCTCCGCCTCCCCCTCCCATGTCACAACCTCCTCCATCAGATGCCTACCGAGTATCTCCACCGCAAGAAATCCACCCCAGTCCTCCTCCAATGTCACAGCCTCCGTTAGAATCATATCCAGTACAACGTCCAGTGCAACATCCACCACCTCCACCTCCACCACAGCCGCCAATTCGATTAACTGCACCACATCCCATAATGAGCGCATTACCTCCAAAATCGAACGACGGACCTCAGATCCGTCTGAATCCTCTCGTGATGAAACCTAATTTGAGCCATTCACTCCCGATTACCGCACCATTCAAGAAGTATGGTCTCTACCCAGGATTCAATTTCAGACCGCTGACCTTTTAGCAGTTCTCCCTACAACCAGGCCCATTTCCAAAATTCGGATTTTGAACCAATTCACTGGGAACCCAACGAATCTCGTAAATAACGCGGCCCCTGAGATCTGAGAGGGACTTTCCCGCCCGCTCCGACGTTTCTACCGTACCTTGATGACATGAAGTGTATGACCCCATATGACGAATTGCAATTGCACGAGCCCGGCTCCAGATACCAGGAGGTAGTCTGCTATGATACTGTATTGTCGTGGATCACCCTGCTAGAAGAACTAGGACATAATATGCTACTATGCAGGCCCATTCGTGTTTATTTTCTTGCTCCTACCGCCTTGCCTCTTGTTCTTACATTTCCATTTCCCATTCTCAGCTATTAGCGTGTGCCATGTATGTTGCATAGGCGTGAGCGCGATTTATCCTTGCTTCAGTCTTTTACAACCAGACGCATTAATGAGAGTGTAAATTTCGTGATCTTGATTGCATTGACTTTATCAATGTAAGCTAAGCTGTGAAATGCTATTTTATCTTTCTCCATTACCCAGGTTTCCCAACTATCTAAATTCTCTATATGTTCTCGTAGATCCGGTATATGAACAATCTCAACCGTAGTAATATGTATAGTGATATGTTGTGACCTGTATGCTATCGAGGTGAGGGAAGCGACGAGAGCTTGAAGATGCTGAGAGGAGACAGGAGGTCGGAGGCCAGATCACCCGTGCAAAGCTTGAATATGTAGTACGAGACCAGACTGCGCAAACTAGTCAACGAGGACGCCGGGTTGCCGCGTTTTCTTGAGCGTGGGGAGCTTGTGAGATACATTTGCGGTGGGTTTCGAGGTGAGCAGAGATGTCGCACAAACCGCAAGTCCCTTGGGTGGCTTTGAATTCGGCGTTGTGGACGTTGATTTTTCGCCTCAGACTCGGATGGTTGATGGCGTACTTGTAGATAGCGGGCATCGTTGATATGCATTATTGTATTATTCGGCGCACCGCACCGCGTCAAGTAAACTCATGATTAGGCGTCGGTGCGAAATTCACCCATTCGGAAAAATCCATTCCGGCATTAACGTTCAGATCCTGGTTGACGTCAGGAAACAAGCCACTGAATGTCGGGTCGTTGTAGAGGTGATCGGCGAAAGGCATGTAAATTGGCTGTTGCATTTGCGGGCCCACTGCTGGACTTGTAGGGTTTGATGAGTAAATAGGAGCGATGAGTCGGTTGATCACATCGAGGCAGCGACCGGCGAGGTTGTTGTTGCTAAGTGACGGGTAAGCGAGGAGTCGCTTTGTTGACTCGATTTCCTGCAGCCAGCTTGGGGCGTCGGTGCTGGTTGGGTCGGTCATGAGGAGGATGATTGGGATTAAGCCTGCTTGGAAGAGGAAGTAACTGGAGGAATCGGTTAGCTTAGTTGAGGTAGAAAGCTGGAGTATTGACGTACAGAATGTACCATGCACCAATTCTGGTGCAAAGGTGACTGCTCACAAAATCGGTAATTGAGGAAATGGTCAATTTAGCGTTTCGAAGACAGAGCATTCTGCATTCGCCTTCATAAGGATCTTCCGGTTCGGTGGGTGTATTTGGTGTCCATCTCCTGGAGGCCCACCGGAGGAGAATGGGTCTGTAAATAAGAATCCTCAAATTCCAATCTCGCCACATGAGTCGATTTCGGACAAGAGCAAAGTTGTCTGACATGGACCGCAAGTTTGGTTGTTTGAGGTAGTCGGGTAGGCCATTATACCATTCGTCCATTGGCTTCTGGAGAGCCAGAGTCTCCTCCGGGGTCGGATGGGGACCGGATATCAGACGTTGATAAACACTGTTTGTCAATATGTGGAACTTGGCCTGTGCGATCATTCCAGTGTAAAGTGTTGGCTCATTGACCTCAGCAGGTAGGGTTGTGGTGGTCGTTGTGAGGGCTTCGTCATGGATATTGAGGACATGTTTTACATCCATAACGTTGTCGTCCGGTAGGAGAACGGGTCGACCGAATGTCTTTGCGGCACCGCTATCGAAGATGTAGACACCCCACCATAATCGTCTTCGAATTTCACGTTGCGAAAGGCTGATCTTCCAACCGTGAAATTCCTTATGTAGCCCAAGACTCATTGACATCCGGACAGCCAACCCTAGGAAATTCCACCCAGTGTTTGGCTTGTTCCTTTTTTGCGCATAGTTGCTCAGGAACAACAAAGCCTGAACAAGCGTGAGGTTACCGGCTTCAAACACAGACATTTGCTGTAACCTGCTTCTGGCTTCTTGGTAGAATGTGATGTCTAGGTCAGAATTATCATCGCCAATGCACCAAGCTCCTAGGGCAAGAATTGTGTTCAGAAGAATTTGCCAAGCTGGGCCATGAGGTCTTGGAAGCTGTTCGTGGAATTGAGCCCTAAAGGTAGCCTCATGGACAAAGGGGTAGCTCATGTGATAGTTGAGAAAGAAAGCGTCCATGAAAGCCTGTTCGACAACACCGGATGGTGCAATGTTGAGCAGCTGCGATTTCAAGGGAACTCTGTCGGACCGATCAATCGGCTTCGATGACCCGGGAGGTATATTGAGGTCGAACCCATGCTTGAGCAAAGCCCGAAGCGGTACAACGCTCGAAGACGCCCCGAAGTAGCCAGCGCCCTCTGGCTTAATTGATAGAGCTGCCATGCCGTCTGTCAAATCGCCAAGCATGATTCGATTTTCGGCCCAATCAAACCCGTCTGAGTGTTGAGGCAAGGCTTCTGGTGCCGGTTCATGTCGTTCTGACTCGGTCTTTGCCGGAGTGGAATGCCTTGATGAGGATTTGGATGAGGTACCCGTTTTGTGAAGAGGGTCCTGGTCGTGTAGAAGAGAGCGGACGGTGGCATCCAAGTCGCCTCCTGGAAACAATCGGCCTAAGGCTGCTTCAAAGGATTGCAGGCGGTCTTCCACATAAGTCAGGTGTCTGCAAAAGTTAGTAGAGGAACAAAGGATACAGGTAGAGAGTTGAAACATACTGCCGCGTCAGAGGGCTTCTATTCACCTTTGGGCTGAATTTGCATTCTTTGCCCAGCTGCTTGCATTGCGCGCAAATAGGTTTCTCTTTCGAGCACTGATAAGGATTAGAATCAGACCACGTAAGTAGGGAGGCTCAGTTACCCTCGACTTTCGTAGACGACATTCATCACACTGCAATTCTTGTTAGAAACATGATCAATATACTTGGAGAGAACTTACAGCATAGGAATGAGAGTCGCGAGTGCTAGCCATTTTTAAGTTGTTTTCCGGCGCCATGTGTCTTGCGCGCGTTGAGAATCATAGAGAACTGCGATCATCTGCGAATTGGTGGTTAGCGGAGGGGCCACTGCTGCCGGCGTACCGCATGTAATGTTACAGAGTAGTCGCTAGGAGATGTGGCCACAGAACTTGCGGCAACGAGAAAAGCAACAGCTGGTGGGTTGAAAGTGCCGCAGACATGTTGAAGGAGCTGAACAAGATATAGAGGCAGCGGGCGCTATTGACCTTGGCCTCGAGGGGTTCGGTGGGGTATCGCGAAAAGCAACACTGCTGGATGGAATATGTATGGGGCGCACTTACGATCGGCGGGTGAAAGGTTTAATGCACGCACCAGGGACTTGACAACGGGGAACACATCAAGCACAGATGCAAGTCATTGGTCCCATGAGAAGCGATATTCAGAAGGAATGGATAGGTCGGATGGCGAGGGAGAAGAAACGGCACCTTCTGTCAGTCCAAGTGTGGGGGGCCGTGAGATGCTTGCACGTGACCTGGGAAAATTTCTCGAACTCCGACATTTTCCCCTGCCGGTGGTTCAGTGAAATCGGTGGTGCTATGCTTCCTGTATCTGCAATTATATCATATGATGCCTTCAAAACTACCAATAAGTTGAAGTTTGACAGTTGGCTTTTTGGTGCTACACAGATATTTGAGCCGCTGCATGTCTGGCGGCCAAGATTATGATATACTTCCTGTCTATCTCTCGCTAGATCTTTACAGTCAATGAATGCGCTTGCTGTTGGTCGTAGTACTGTATGGTAAGAGCAACATAGTGAATCGTTAACATACAATTTATATCTCGATCAACAGTAAATTGTACAAGTGGTTTGGGAATTGTTGCCTTAGACGTGGGGCATCAAGTGGGTCTCTGCTCAGGTACCAATTCTGACCAATGAAAAGCATCAAATGGCTCCATCCTCACGACGTCACGGAAATCTTCAAGCTGTCGCCAAAAATTTGTCTGACCCGCATGGATAATACTCAAAGACCCTGAATTTGCGATTATTGAACTTTTAGGTCCGGTTACCAACCTGTGGTATCCTACTTTCTGGTTCGCACTGCTTATCCTTGTCAGACCATCCGACCCAGCTCAGCCATGCCTAGCCAACCGCCCCTCCCCCACCTTCTGACTCCCTACATATCGTCCCCTCCTCCGTCGTCGCTCACAACCGTCTCTGCTGTGCTAGGCGCCACAGGAAACTGGCTGATACTGCGATTCCTGTGTGCGGCTCTTGCTTCATCTCCGACGTCCCATGCTGGTCCTGGGCTCCAAGGAGGAAAAAGAAAAGTCGTGCTCGTGAGCTTCCTGCGGGGTTGGGACTTTTGGAGGACAGAAGCCAAGAGACTGGTAAGAGTCACCTAGCTTCAAGATCAACATGTTGAATGCTTCTCACACTTGTTTCAGGGTCTAGATCTAGCGCGCCTCACAGAGAAGCGACAATTTGCGTTCGTCGACGGTCTTTCCGAGCTATTCTCCCCGCCCACCTCTTCAACACCATCACCAGCACCGACTAACCATATTGGAGCCGGAATCTCACCTCGAACGACTCTGCCTGACCGAACACATCCCAACCTCCCTGCTCGTAGTCCAGTACCGTCACGTCAATCCGCACCCCCGGCTGCCAGTATCAATGGCTCATCACCTCAAAGTACGCGAGAGATCGGCCCGGTGAAGCGCCTGCATCTCCAAGGCAATGGCATCACAACACTAGATACTTTGGAAAAGGACATAAACACAGTTGTCGAGCAACTCAAGATAGCGAGTCCGGGTGAGGATGGAGAATCTGAGGTCCTTTTGGTTGTTGATCAGCCGGACCTGCTTCTGGCAGCTACAGGACTAAACAAGGGCATTGGCGCTACGGAGATGGGAGAGTGGATAATGGGTTTACAGCAGGTAAGGCAGCAACTTCCTTCATCTTTTATGACCTCGAACAAGTGCATACTAACCATGATCTCGTATTTCCAGGCCGCAACCGCTACAGTCGTAACCATCTCTGCCGACTCCCCGCTAATCCAAAATGCCTCTTCCTTCGCTCACCAGACGGCGACACCATTAGAGGTTGAACATGCCGCGTTCGCCGTTGGACTGGCTCATCGGGCGGAGATGGTCATGCAGCTTCGAAACCTGGAGACTGGCGCTGCTAGGGACGTCAGCGGTGTTCTCAGAGTTAGCAAAGGAAGCGCCTGGGGCCAAAGGGAGAGCGTTGGCGAGGAAAGCTGGGAAGAGAAGGAGGTATTGTACTTTGTGCAAAGAGATGGAGGCGCTAGTGTTTTCGGCCGCGGGGAATAGATTATCAACGCTGGGCATTCTTGGGCGTTGGGGCGCATAAGGGCAAATAGACTTGTCTGTAGTCGTACGAAGTCACAGACACTGACCAACAATTTCACCATGGAAACCAGCTTGCGTAGCACCAGAATGATTCAGAGACAGATCACATTGAAGGATAATCTCAATATCGACTCTGCCACAAGACGGGGGGATATTCGCCAGCCAAAAACAAAGAGAAAAGGAAATTCATTCATGCTTGTCGCTTTTCTGAACTTTATCCATTTCGAAAAGGCCCATGAGATTTGTAGTATCAAATTTTCTGTCTTCCAATTACCGCCACGTTATGTGCCCTTTTCCTGCTAAGATAAAAAAGTGCTCTGACGGCAAAAGCGAAGACTTGTCCCAACACCAACTCCATGGGAGCGACCGCCCGCATATCATAAAACCGACTACTTCGGATGCGAGGGCTCCTCTTGCCATGTCATGCCATAACTACCAGCCCCCTCCAGCCCCTAGGAACGAAGAAAACGCGGCATTGTCGGAATCGATTTAGTGGTTCTCAGGGCCACGGGCACCCTTGGGAGTGCCGACCTGGAAGCCGTTCTTGAAGCGGCGGTGGACGTCCCGGAGGTGGGAGGTGCGGCCGGAACCGGTGGTCTTGCGTCTCTTGGCCTTCTCACCCCAGTTGACTGTATTCCAGCATTCTCGTAAGCCAATGTTCGATCCATACAACATTTTCCATTTTCCACGCCAAACAATATCAAAGGGGTGTAGGGATATTCGTACACTTGCGGGTCTTAGCAGCAGGGTAGCCGCAGTTGGCGCAGGTCGACTTCTGGATGTGGTAGGACCGGCGGCCTGGATTCGATAACATCAAACGTTAGCCCTTCATGTCTTTTCTCTTTCCGACCGTTTCTTCGCCTTGTTCCCGTATAGAAAACCGTTCGCAGATCTCGTCGGAAATTTCGGGGTGGATGGTATACTGACCACAACGCCGGCACAGGGTGTGAGTCTTGTTGTGGCGCTTTCCGAAGCTGGAGGTACCCTTCGCTATTTTGGTCGTTAGTCTGACATGTTCCGTTGAAGATTTCGAGAAGTCGACGGAATATCGAATTTGGACGTACTCATCTTGAATTAGGAACTGCGACGAACGGAAAAAAAGTCAGTAACCACGACCACGAGAATTCAATGATTCGAAATATCAAACGGGCGCAACTCACCTGGCGATTCCGTTGAAGGGCTGGTTGTCGTTGTCGTCGTCGCTACTAGGCGGATCGAAAGTTGCGCTGGGTCCGGGTGTCTTGCTAAGCGAGTGTGCCAGGAGAGGGCACAAGCCCTGCCGCTCCCCGATGGGGTAAATATCACATGACTTTGCCCTATAAGTCACATGACCTTTTTACAGCGTAAGATCTGGGGATAGACTCAAGTTTCAGAGCAAGTAATTATTGTCATTCATGCGGTAAGATTTCGCATTATTCACCGGACGCCATGCTATATGTTTCATCACAAATAATATGTACACAGAAGTAAGATTGAAAAAAACAATGCTACTATTCAGCATCCTTCCCTATGAAAGCGGCCATAGGGTCATCGGCCGCGAGTCGGCTACGCTTATATGACTCGAACTCCTCCTCTGAGATGCCTGTCTGAACCTCCATGAGCGTTCGTTTCTTTGAGTTTGTATCGCGATGTTGATCGCGGCTTTCCGAGTTTTCATCCTCCTGCGGACTGGTAGCCTCTTCAGCATCCGGCGATGGCTTCTCAGGCTCAGCGTCATTTATCAACAGCATGCTACCCGCTTCCTTAAATGCACGCTTGCCTCCCTCGCCAGTACAATAGCTGTTCTTGACAGTAGAGTAACAGCAGGCATATCCCCATTGAAAGTTGTGCCACCAGCTACCCCATACGGTCTTGTGGTTGTTGGTGAGAATATCTTCGGGATATTTGGACTTAGTTGCTTTCTTAGGAGCGCCTTTGATGGCTCCTGTTTCGTCGTACTCGACGAACCGTTCGTTCTCAACGACCATGGTATCACGAATCGGTGTCGGCTGCAGGTGCTGTTCACCACCGTACTTCTCGAGAAGTGCCTTCCGATGCGCATCGCGCTTGGCCTCACTCTCGGCCAATTCCTTCTTTCGCATAACCTCACCGGAAGTAGGATTCGCCTGTAGATGAATTTTTTGTGTGCCACGTTCTTGCGCCTCCCAAGCGTACCGTTGAGCTCTCTCAAACTCTGCCGCATCGCCTGATGAGCGGACAAAGTTCTCTTCAGCGACAAGAGCAGCAGCTTGATCCTCTGCGGCGCCCGCGTCCACCATACGTCGCGTCTTCGGGTCGTACTTGGCGGAATCAAGGTCAAGATTCAGTAGATATTTCGCGGTGTCTTCTCGAATTCGAAGGTTGCGAGTAGCTGTGCTTTGCTGTCTCCCCATATCAGATTCCTCCGCATACCGGGCTTCCTGCTCAGCAGCATTACCGTCTTGATCATCATTCGTATTCTGTTCCCCATTTGTGATCTTTGCCTGCTGCTTCAACTTCTCGAGCTCCTCATATTCCTCCACAACCTGTCGATACTCGCCGGCGTCGTAGCCGTTCCATCGGTCTCTTTTGGCGTCCCACCCCAAGTCAACATTCTGTACAATTTCATCTGCTTGAATATCCTTGCCCGTCCACTTGGCGCCTTGCTTTCTCGGTCGGCTAAGACATTCTTTGGTCTTGTGGGTCATTGCGCCGCAGTTCTCGCATGCACCTTTGCGGTACTTGGTGGCGGCTGGACCAGCACGCTTTCCGCGATCGTACCATGTTGATTGATCTGGTATGGACTTGTGTAGACGTTGGTGCTCTAGATAGTCATTCGCATCGTCGTCGTCGATATAGAAGGGCTTCTTCGAAATGAAAGCCGGAATGTACTCGTTCCGCTCCTTCGATGCGACGTCCGCGGGCTTTCGCGACATGATAGCGGTGAGTATCGGCAAGGAAAGGCAAACTGCAAGGAGATATAGCTGATATTATCAAGAATAGTGGAGGTTGAATCTCAAACAATGCCCAGCACTGTTGCGTGGTGATCTGGAATTCTCCAAAGCCTTCGGCCCAGTCGCAGTGAAAGCCTGTAATCTCGATCCTAGTCATGTGATCAGGCGTTCTTCCCGCGCCACTCTAGACGCGTCTGTTCAACGACATCCGGATTCTTCGCAATCCTTGCGATTTTTACATCTTCCTATATTTTGGATAACCTTTCTATTATGCTTATGGCTTATGCTTGTCTCCGCTCTTTGCTGACAGCTTTCGCTGTAACAAAATCAGCATAACCCATGGAGCCCTTCCAAGTGCGCCTAAACTGTGTGGATCATTATCAGGCAAACGCATCAGCTCTCGATCCTCCTTTACCTTACAGGGAAGGGAACAATGACAAAGGCTACCTGCCTAAGGTCCCTGTGATTAGAATATTCGGCACGACAGAAACAGGGCAGAAAATCTGCGTTCATGTGCATGGCGCATTTCCATATCTCTATGTACAATATGACGGGGACTTGAGCCCCGAGGCAGGTTGGTCAGACTTGTCTTCATTGTTGTTTATCGCCAACTGACCCCTATACTAGTGCGATCTGCCGCAAGGAACCTACATATTTCTATAGACCATGCGTTGGCAGTTAGCTACCGGCGTAATGCGTACGACAAAAAAGCGGCTTTTGTCGCTCATGTTACCTTAGTGAAGGGTGTTCCCTTCTATGGATATCATGTGGGGCATCGATTCTTCTTCAAGATATACTTACTGAACCCTATTTACACCACAAGATTAGCGGACTTGCTGCTTCAAGGTGCCGTGATGAAGCGTCCCCTTCAGCCATATGAAAGCCACATGCAATATGTGCCACAATGGATGTGCGACTACAGTTTGTACGGCTGCGCCTTCATGAAGTGCAGCAAGGCCAAATTCCGCTCTCCCGTACCCGAGTATTTTGATCTTTCTGATCTATCCCATCGCTGGCATGATCGGTCAATACCACCAGACTGGATTTCCGAAGACGTGGTCTTGTCCAAGCAAAGTCATTGCCCTCTCGAAGCCGATGTCTGCGTTCAGGACATTCTGAATAGACATGATATCAGCGAGCGATCTATCCACCAAGACTTTGGAGAGTTTCTGCAACCCATGACGATGAACGAAAAGCTTGTTCCAAGCATGAGTGGACTCTGGCAGGACGAAAAGCGCCGGCGCAAGAAACGACTCGGACTCGAAGACCCGGAAAGCAGCCCGTTCGGCACCGAAGACTTGGTTTCATTTTCATCTGACCCCCGAAAGAGCTCCCAGGGAGATTGGGTCCACAGAGATGAATTTCAGCAATTACTTCGTCAAATCTCTGCCGAGGAAAGACGTCAGGATCAAGACCGTGAAATACCCATAAATGGGCTCCTCCGGGACCATCCTCTTGAGAAGAACGTCAAAACTGCTTTGGAGAGCATTGAAGATTTCTATCCCAACGCAGATGGGTCTACAAATTTGCAACTGCCTTACTACAGCGGAACCGATATAGTCGAAGAGCACATCGGTGATCTCGTCGACGAAAGTGCTGTTAGACTTGCCAATTCGAATGCGGACCCCGATTCTGCCGATGAGGATGGTATGGTCGACATATTTTCCGATGATGAAAATGAAACGGACAACCTGGATCCAGTCGATGACATGCAGTTGGTTGAGCTCGTTGACGCTCCTCCACAGGGTACTGGACGGGCGCGTTTCTTTGACGAGCCGGAACGTAACCATTCCGACAACCTGCAAACGCCGTTGACGCAAGATGCTACACAGGCGGATGCCACGAGTCTCGAGAAACATGTCCAAAAAATGGAACGGAATGAGCGTGCATCAACCACTCTACCTGCGTACGTTGAGGACCAGGACGTTTCTACACAGAGGCTATTGCGACCTGGTCTTGCTCCAGCCCGTGAGATGGACCTTCAGGAGGATAGTACCCCGAAGAATCCCGCATCAAGCAGCGCCGAGCAGCCACACTCAAGCCGACGGAGCTTCTCCTCGCAAGCGACAATCCGCCCCAAAGGTAACAGCCAAACGGGCACTTTAAAATTTCCAATTGTCAAAGATCCGAATGACCCCATGACGATTCTGCGCTTCAGTCAAGAAGCGTCAAAGTCGAAAGACCTGGCTAGCATGGTGGCGAAGGAGAGTAGCAGTCCAAGCAAAAGCGATAGCACGCTGCAGCCGCCGTCATTTACTGAGACGAATCCTGGTAGTTCACCTAATGTCGTCGCTAGCGAGCTTGCCGACACAATCTTGGAGTCTTTCAGTATACCGCCAAGGACTCGCTTGGGGTTTTTGCGCCAACAATGTCCGAGTCCCAGTGAAATTTCTACAACGTTACAGGCCTACGGCCAGCCAAGTGTCATCTATCAAAAAGCATACTATAGCGCAGACAGCGATGTTCCTGATCGCCCGCGGGACTATGCCGGAAGGGAGTTTCGGCTGGAAGGTTCTGGTATTCGCTTTCTTAATAATTTCGATCGTACTGGCCTACCCGCAATGATAGACGAGCAGGACATAGCGCCAAAAGAGAGACGTGACTGGCAAGAATTCGACCGCCAACTGCGCGAAGCTTCTACAGCCAAGATCTGGGAGTTTGCTCCGACGCCCCCGAGTCGTTCAGAGGTTATCGCATGGTTTGAAGACCAGCAACGCCAACACTCAAGCACAAACACCAAAGAGCGGCGTAAAAAGAAAGAGTCCAGAGTCAAGGCATTGTCACAGATTGAAGGTCCAACACAAAAGAATGATCATGGCTTCAAGTACTCACAAAGTGAGAAATCCACCAGTGTTGAGCATCAAGCCCAATATATGAGCACCATGAGCTTAGAAGTCCATGTGAATAGTCGTGGAGTGCTCGCACCGAATCCAGAAGAGGATGAGATAGCCTCGATCTTTTGGTGCATCAACTCCGAAGACGAAGCCCTCGATGATACCGAGTCTCTCCCAGGAATTCATACTGGTGTTGTGTTTCAGGGAGAGGAAGAGCGTCCTGAATTGAAGATCTCCAAGGCGCTGAAAATCAACTGGGAGCATGAGCCCACAGAGCTCGATCTAATCAACCGGTTGGTTGATATCGTTCGCATGTATGATCCCGACATTATAACCGGATACGAGGTGCATAATAGCTCTTGGGGGTATGTCATTGAGCGGGCGAGGAAAAAATACGACTTTGACCTTTGCGATGAATTATCGCGCGTGAAATCGCAAGCCCACGGGCGGTTTGGCAAAGAAGCCGACAGATGGGGCTTCGAGCATGCATCATCTGTTCGGATTACTGGGCGACATATGATCAACATTTGGCGGGCCATGAGGAGTGAGATGAATTTGCTGCAATATACGATGGAAAATGTTGTTTTTCATCTCCTGCATCGTCGGATACCGCACTATTCGTTCCGCGACCTTACGAAGTGGTATCAAAGCGACAAACCACGAGACTTTATGAAGGTTATCAACTATTTTACTTCGCGCGTACAGATGAATCTCGAGATTCTCGATGCGAATGAACTAATACCGAGGACCAGTGAACAGGCAAGGCTGCTTGGTATCGACTTTTACTCTGTGTTTTCCCGCGGATCTCAGTTCAAGGTCGAGTCGCTCATGTTCAGAATTGCAAAGCCAGAAAACTTTATGCTTGTTTCGCCGAGCAGAAAGCAGGTTGGTCAGCAGAATGCGCTTGAGTGTCTTCCTTTGGTTATGGAACCGCAGAGTGACTTCTACACGAGCCCGCTTCTTGTTCTGGACTTCCAATCACTATACCCAAGTATCATGATTGCTTACAACTATTGCTATTCGACGTTCCTAGGCAGAGTTCACTCTTGGAGAGGACGAAACAAGATGGGGTTTATGGACTACAATCGGCAACCGAGGCTGCTAGAACTGCTTAAAGACCAAATCAACATCGCGCCGAATGGCATGTTCTACGCAAAGCAAAATGTGCGAAAGTCACTGCTCGCTAGAATGCTCGCAGAGATTCTGGAAACTCGCGTGATGGTCAAGACTGGAATGAAGCAGGATAAAGACGACAAAGCGCTGCAGCGTCTCTTGAACAATCGACAGCTCGCACTCAAGCTTATTGCCAATGTTACTTACGGATACACCTCAGCTTCTTTCTCAGGAAGAATGCCCTGTTCTGAGATTGCGGACAGCATCGTCCAATCGGGGCGGGAGACGCTCGAAAAGGCGATCGCCTTGATTCACTCTGTTGAGAGATGGGGTGCTGAGGTCGTATATGGAGATACGGACAGTCTCTTCGTGTACCTCAAAGGTCGGACTCGGGATCAGGCCTTTGATATCGGCGAAGAAATCGCCAAAGCTGTCACGGAGATGAACCCGCAGCCGATCAAACTCAAGTTCGAGAAAGTATACCATCCATGTGTGCTTCTTGCGAAGAAGCGGTATGTTGGCTTCAAGTACGAACACAGAGATCAGAAAGAGCCCGAATTCGACGCCAAAGGCATCGAAACCGTTCGTCGCGATGGCACCCCTGCAGAGCAAAAGATTGAAGAAAAGGCACTCAAGCTCCTCTTTAGAACAGCAGATCTGAGCCAGGTAAAGAGTTACTTTCAAGCCCAGTGCACCAAGATCATGCAAGGCCGAGTGTCAGTCCAAGACTTCTGCTTTGCCAGAGCAGTGAAACTGGGCACCTACAGTGAAAATGGAACACTTCCCGCCGGCGCCCTCATCAGCACGAAGAAAATGCTCGAGGACCCTCGCGCAGAACCTCAGTACGGCGAACGCGTTCCCTACCTGGTTGTTACCGGCGCCCCGGGCTCGAGACTTATCGATCGCTGCGTACCCCCCGAAACCCTCCTACAAGACGCCCAGCTGGACCTCGACGCAGAATACTACATCACAAAGAACCTCATCCCGCCTCTAGAACGCATATTCAACCTCGTCGGCGCCAACGTCCGACAATGGTACGACGAGATGCCGAAAGTCCACCGCATCCGGCGCGTCGAGGGCAGCAACGCGCTGGTCCCAGGCGGCAGCAAAAGTACCATCCGAACCCTTGAGTCCTACATGAAGGCCTCAGCCTGCATAGTCTGTAAGGATAAACTCTTCGATGCCGAGATCCCCGTTTGCACAGACTGCATGCAGAGACCACATATCTCGTTGCATGATCTTGTCTCGCGCCAGCGGCAGGCTGAGCAGAAGGTCGCGAACCTCGAGCGCGTCTGCCGCTCTTGCATGGACGTTCCGTTCGGGGATGAAGTGAAGTGTGATAGTCTAGACTGTCCGGTTTTCTATGCGAGGACAAGAAGCGTCGCGCATTGGAGGCACACTAATGCTGTGCTTGGTCCTGTGATTGACCTCTTGCAGGATAATTGCGGCGACAGATTGGATTGGTAAGCTGCCCTATCGGGAAGACACGATCATGGACGCCCAATTGGCTCTTTTTCAGCAGGCACGGCCTTGAGGCACTGCTCAGGAAGGAACGACTGGGAAGGCATCGTTTTGGGAAGGAACGAACTAGGTTCCACGCATTAGGAAGGCGTGACCCCTACACGTGCACCTTCCTCGAAAGTTGGATACGACTTTTAACGAGGCAACCACGACCCGAAGACACGAGTTAGGAAGGTGCGCTCTGGGGTTTGAACAAAATGGAAGGCGCGACCCAGGTGCACGCTCCTTCCTCAGAGACCACATTGGCGACGCCGCAGCGGCAGTTTCTATACATGTTGCAGTAGCGAATACTCTCTTTCTTACGCTTGAAGTATTGAATAGAATATTTTCAGGATACCCTCATTCAACGAATAGACAAATAGACAATTCCGATTATTATGTTGACACTTATGTCGCGATTACTAGCTTGTAGTATGCATCAATTCGATCGAGAAGCACAAATAAAAGGAGAGAAAGAAACAAATCAACGCTCGTGGACGCTCAAAGAACGTATCATTGTTGCAACCATCGCTTCGATAATGATAAAACGCCAGCTAATCTGCCCAGTTCATCAATTCCAAGGGGGTCGTCGCCGCCATCAGATTCTTCTTCCACCATCTCGACGATGCCGTTCTTCTTGACCGGCTCCTTGATCTCCTTCACCGACGGTGTCTCCTGTATGTTCGCTGCAGGTTTGACTTTCAGTGGTTCAAGTGTGTGATCGCAATGACCGTTCAACTTGGTGCTCGCCTCCTTTGCTGGTTCACTCTCATTGAAAACTTGAATAGCTTTCTGCGGGTTGGCAGTCCAGCCACCCTCGGTAGGATCGCGGTCGAAGTCTAATAATTCTTCGTGGACCGAGCCTGAAGGGAGTACAAGAGACGCAGATGGTGTAGATGGGGTGCCTGAAAGGCCGAAATCGAGAAGGCTCTCGAGAGAGTCAATGCTAGGGTCATTTGGAAGTCTGATGTTGTCTGGTATGACGATGCGGCTGCGTGGCTCTTCATGTAGGTTGAGGCCGAAGGGGTCATTGTCTTGCTGTTCCTCGCCTGCAGCCTTGATATCCTGCGTAGACGGCTCGAGATTTGCTGAGCCGCTGTCATTACCAGAAACGCCAGTGAACTGGCCTGTTGAGAGCGTGGTTTTGTTGTCCGGATCTTCATAATGACTAACGGCAATTTGACCCAGGATCTTTGGGAATATCCAGGGAAAACTGATCAAGGGTAGTTCCTCGTACTTTGGCGGGGGCATGACGTTAAACATTTTCTTATCTGGCGGGTTCTCTTTGCGGTGCTTGTCTAGGGCTGCGGCCATCTCCTCATGTGTGACGCGGTACATAGCGAGGACAAGAGGTGCAATCATGTCGAACGTTCGACCTCCGACTTTTTCGTAGGCCCGCTTTTTGAAATCCTCTAGAAGCGCCGAGGAGATATCTCCCATGTCTTCATGAAACTTGTAGTCCCTGCTCATGTTAGAGTGGCCCAGGACAAAAGTCGACCAGACCTCGAACTCCGTCTTGATCTCATGCTGTGCCATGATTCGACCAATGGAAGTGTCGTATTCACCTTTGAGCTCCCTAGCATATTTGTAGAGCTCACTGGACACTTCTAACTGAGCATTTAGTATCCGCTTATCGAAGTTCATCTCAAGACTGGGCACAAAGTCGACCCGCTCCACAGCGTCGTAAAGCTGGCCGAGTATCTTTCCTGAGCGATATGAAGAATTTTTCCTCTCCATAAAATGAGGCCAGTTGTTGGGTTTCAAAGATCGCTTCATCACTGCTGGTGTTCCCGACTTGTTGTAGTCGACCGCGTCTGAATGAAGCTGTGCGAGCTCCATGCACTTTGCTTCGTTGACACCATCCTCGAGGTAGTCACCCCAGGCCAGGTGAGCGTGGGCAATACTAGGCAGACAGTCATTCTTCATGTACATGACAAAGAACGAAGTTATATTGTCTACAGTGACATCACGGTCGAGGTCTTGGGCTTTTTTGCCGGTGTAGCTCATGGGCTCACGGGACCAGTCATCTGGTAGCAAATCTTGGTCCCAGACCACAATGTAGTCGTCCCCATCGAGATCGCCGCCGGAGCACATGCTCGCAACATCACGGTCTCCAGTCTGTGGCAGGACAACCAGGTCCTTGAGATACTGCAAGGCAGGGACATTGACAGCTCTCACCACGCGAATATCACCAGGGTGAAGAGAAGGGTTACGAGCCAAGATGCACACTCCCTCAATGACTTCGTACCTTCCACCATCTTCGGGACGGTGTACCTGGACGAATATTTCAGGTAATGCCGCTATCTTCTCCTCGCGGGAGGCGTGTGCCTTGGGAATGTTGTCCGAGAAGTATCCCTTCAAAGTAGAAGTTTCATCCATACAGCCCAGTAGGCATGCAGCTTTCTCGAGTGCTATTTTTGCCTTTTCCTTGAGAGACTTCAGATGCCATGCTCTCCACAATGTCAGAAGGGAAACCACAAATGGTTCGTTGGACCTCCTAAAGCCGTCTAAGACCATTTGGCTGATGGTGAGAGTCGCTTGATTGGGGTCAACATACTTTCGGAGTAGACATACTGCTTTTGGATCACTTTCCATCGCTCCATCCAAGTTTCGCAGCATGCTCTTGAGCTTCTGGTGGAACACCGTATCGGAAACCCCAAGAGTCGAAAGTACAAGAATCAGTTGCCGATTCAGACTGGCAAGGGAGTACTGAGACCAGCGGATGATCTCTAACCCTTTGTGAAGAGCTGCAAATTTGAACTGGCTATCGCGAATATGTACTTCCTGGCGACGTGCGTCTGGTGAGACAATAAGCATACCTTTGCAGCCTCCCAGGCGGAACTGGTACGCCGATGGAGGCTCCCCATTCGGAGTCTTGATCTTGAGTTCCGACATAGCCATTTGAGCTAGGAAATTTGATATCTTGCCGACACCGTCTGAAAAGGTGTAACCATTCCGTTCAACGTCGTCAATGCGGACGACGTGAGCGGTGCAGCCAGAGACCGCTCGAGTGGTAGAGAAGCATTGACCCAGTCTAGCGGCATGTTTTGCAATATTTCTGATGTGGCTGAACTGTCCCATCCAAGCGCGGATACTAGCAGCAGTGACGCCGTCCTTTGGGGCAAAGAAATACGCACCATGCTCGCGGAACTGGGAGTTTCCAAACGCAAGAAATTCATAATGCGTACTTCCAAGAGTGATACCATTGGCTAGTGTTCTTTTAATGCGGGTGAAGACTTCATCCATGGTGTTGTCCGCAGCGGAGTAGATGCGACCACGATACTTCTCATCTGTAAACCTGATTCGAAGGAAGTTATCAGAAAACTCGATAAAATGTCGGATCACGCGGTTTGAGATGTCCACAGAGGGCACGCTGTAGTATATAGTGCTTGGTGAAATTCTTGCGGAACGCATCTGACAACAATACGACGGTACCTTCCCTGCGGTTATCCCTTTGAAGAATTTGATGTCAAAGATTTCCATCGGCCGGTAGTAGATCTTCTTTTGTAGAGAGATATGCTCAAGAAGCTTTCTTGCTTGTTTCTCTCCCAATTCGACAAGCTTCAAGACAAACTCCTGCGTCATGGTGAATTCAGAGAGAACGCCCTGAGATATGCATACTTCCAATTGATAGCGAACTGCAAAGGGTAGGTGAATGTGATTAGAATCAATGAGGTCTTGCAAGGAGCTAAAAGAAGAGCCCGAATCTTCTGGTTCAAGATCTATCCAGTCCCATACGGTCGTTGGCTGTTTCTTGACATCACAATGAACAGTGAAACGATCTGTCTCCTCGACGACGAGGTTATAATCACGTAAGTCATCGCAGTAAGACTTGAACTTCCCACCATGATCACAATTCTTTGGGTAGTTTATTCGGAAGGCATTCCAACGTCCTTGTCAGTGTTAATGGCAGTAAATAATTCTCGTATCTTCAACTCACCGATATCAATAATAGGGTTTTGTCTCCGCAGACTGATGGGTAAATCCGCAAGTTTGTCGGGGTTATGCACAATATTAGTTTGTCTGAACCAAGCATCCGACTCCTTCCACGACGTTTCCTCGATAAATGTACGGTCGAGGTTCGTGATCCGACGGTGGTACATGGGTGGCGAGCTCAAGATGGTGAAGTGTGATATGCTTCGAGTCGAAGGATTTTTGACTTGATAGAACTTTTCAAGCTGCGAAAAGGGTACCTTGAGGCGATACTTCTGTGGAGGCACTTGATTACCAGCGCTTGGTGTGGGAATGTCAAAGTACACAAGTAATTCTTTGTACTTGAGGTTCAGAGCCACATATGCATTTCCGGATGTTGTCGACCCCACGGTTCGCATTGGCACCATCGTTGTCTCGTCTATAAGAATCCCGATATCTAGCGAGGTGATTGGTATTCTCTAAACGAAGGAGAGTTGATGAGTAGAGTTCTTGACGTAGTAAAGCTTCAGGAGACACTCACAACTTCCATTGGGGAACTATGACCAAAACGAAGGGGGCTAGGTATCCGATCAAGAGGCTTAATATCGAGAGATAGTTGTAAAGTAACTGTTCTTCCATCATGAAGAGCGATGCGCCTGGGGTTTATCCAAAAGTCGGTCGACGGAGGAGGCCTACTTGAGGATTAGTATCGACAGAAGCAAAGTGACGGCAGAGTGCTCACCGAAAACGTATCTTTCCCTTCGATATTCTTTTCCCGTGGGAGTTCTCCCAGATATCGATAGAGAAAATGGGGCCTTCCTGATTGAAGGCTTTCCAAAGGTCCTGTGTGGTCGCTTCTTGAGGAATGTCTGTGATGAAGACAGCCACGCTTTCAAATGACTTCCAGTCGGGTATAACTTGTTGACGCGGCGCTTGAGGTGCAGGGCCCGAACGAGACCTTGGTTTCTGCATGTTTGGCTCCCGGAAATACAGGCAGATATGCGGTAAACGGGATCTGTAGGAGGACAACGGAAGGACTGCCTCGATTGATTAGCAAAAGGCTCAAGTGGATGATGGAGATCAAGGCCGCCAAGAGGTGATTGAGGAGTGAAGGTGAGGATAAACTCAGAGGGGTGAAGCAATCAAGATAAATTTGGGTTGTGGTCGAGGTCACTATTGATAGTGACTTCGACGTGGAAGAAGTCTGATATAGAGGATCAAAACGTTTGGGATGCGAGGGGCGTACAATGAGCTCAAGTGTTCACAAAGAACTGCAAGGGTGAATGTGTTCAAGGGTCCATGGAGGAAAGAAAGAAGTGAGGTGAAAGTGCCTTGAGCTCAAAAGGTCTCACTTTCCGTTTTGTGTTGACTTGGAGACTCCTGCAGGCACCCGGCAGACAAAGCAATACAGAATTACATATGGACAGGGAATATGCATCAGACACATCCTTCAAGAAAGCCACGGATGCTGAAACTTGCATGATTTTTACGGTCGGTATCATCGTCCCTTCCTTTTAAAACAATCGGGATGAATACTTCCCCCGTAGTAAAGGTCATCATAGGCGTGGGAACAGGATAAACATAGAAAATCATGAGCTTTCAAATAACTAAACAGCGTGATTATATACTCAGTCCTGCTATGTACGTGCATGACCATTCATCTCGGACATAGAAGTGCTGGTAAAGACAAAGTCTTTCGAAAACTCAAGGTCCAGATTCAAGTCGACATCATCAAGACGGTTCTGATCCAGCTGGTGGTTTAATTGACTCCCGCGAAAGCTGTCACGCCGACTGCATGACAAGTCCTCCGTAGACTGTTGGCTTGGCTGGCTATTGAGATCAGCCTCTCCAAGAGGCTGTCGATTCTGGTTCTTTCTGTACCCGGCCCGAGGAGTCGACTCCCGCGATTTTTTGCTGCTCGTATACGGACGCTGAGGTGATCTCTGGGCCGAAGGGAAAGCGCTGTTACGCGATCGCTTAGGGCTGCGGCCGGTAGGACGAGGTGTGCTGGAGTCTGTAGACTCGGCGAGAACGTTTGCCTCCTGACTTTGGAGCGTAGCGGCCTCGGGGTCTGTTTGAGTTTGCATTGGGACAGCCTGCGATTGCCGAGATGAAGGACGAGGACGTTGTTTGCCCGAGGTTCGAGTCTCCGAAGGTTCAGGCTTGAAGCCCATGACACCCATGAGCCGGCTGATGTGTTGCTGAGCTTCGGAAAATTCGCGCGCTTTGCCGGCTCGCTCTTCTCGTAGGTTTTGTACCTGTGCAGGCGTCAGACTCTGATTGATCAAGGCTCCCTCGAATTCTTACCTTTCGCTCCAGGTGTTGAATCCTTTTATTCTTGGCCTGCAACTCAGCTGTGGCATCCGCTTTTGCATCTTCCATTGTGCGTTGCAAAGCCATGATCTCTGAGTTTCGCTCCGCGGCCTGGGAATGTCAGCAGGGCCCTTCTACAATAAACAGGACAACATACCTCCTCAGCCAATCTTGAACTTTGTATCTCTGCTTCTCGACGCAGCTCCTCGATCTCCACAGTAAGTCTCTGCGTAGTCTCATGAAGCGTGGTTCGTAGGGCCTGGGCTTGGGACACTTCCTCTTGCAGCTGTAGCCATTGTTAACACCCTCTCAATGACACCCTAACTTGTACAAAACATACCTTTTCTTGCAAGTCTCCAGATAGCTCCTCGACATTTGCTTTCCCGATTGACAGCTCCTCGATATCCTTGTCTTTTTTCGCGTTGGTCTCTCTATTATGCTCGAGTTCAGTCTGCAGAGCTGACAACTCCGCTTTCATTGCAGCGATTTCTTCGAGAGAAGAGCTCTTCTCCTCTGAGACAGAGGCCAATTTCGATCTCAGCTCCTCATTTGCTTCTGTTTGATCTTTGAGCTCTTCCCGGAGTTCATCTAGACGCTCGTCTCTCTCTGTCAAAGTCGCAATAACGTCAATCTCCCTTGTCCGGGACGATTCTCTCTCATGATCGAGGGTATCTTGTGATGTACGTCGCAACTCTTCAAGCTCGAATTTAGCCTGAGCTAAGTTAGCGGACAACTCGTCAACGCGTTCAGTGGCCGATGTGGCATGGCCTGCTAAACGAGACATTTCTTCTCGGAGGTCCGAGATAGTGCTTGACGCTTGCTGTAACTGATACTCTAGGATGTGGTTCTGCTCTTTCATCTGCTCTGCCTCTGAGCGATGCCTATCGCGCTGTTCTTCGACAAGCCGGAGAGGAGCCTCGATGTTACCGCAGCGTTGTTCTAGGTCGTAGCAGATATCCTCCACTTTTCGCATTAAGCTGTCATTCACTGTCTGAGTATTCGCTGCTATGACATCTCTTATTCCGGTTCTCCAGTCAGTTCTCGGAACGACTCTCTCCTCGCGAGCTCGAGGATATGAGTTGTAGGTCCGTGATTTTGAGAAGTCAGCCTGTAGTGGCGTGCATTTAGGCTCGGGGAGCAGCATCTTGATCTTGTTCATGAAACCGGTTATCGTCGCGATCTCCGTTGAGCTGGATGGCTGTTGCATGCTCTGGGACAGCATCACACCCGCCCAGAAGGTAGATAGGTCGGATAGCAGATCATTCTCCTGTTTCAAAGCCGAGGCGTAGCAAACATCACTTCCTTCGCAGCTCAGCCTAACGGCCTGTCTGGGAAAGGTGTCCAGCAGATCATTGATGGTATGGCCATACCGTTCAAGCGCCATACCCACAGATTGCAAGTCCGAAAGTCGCAGTCCTTGAAGGACTAGTTTTGAGATCTGTATTTTAGCCACATCTGCTAGATCTCCTGATCTAGTGGACAGGGTCGAAATGATGTATTGCAGCGCGGCCTCCAGACTGGATTGATCTGAACAACTCTGTATGCAGTTAGTACATGCTTTACCATCGATAGGTCTATACATACAGTACAAGCCATCACTAAGCGAGGAATAATTTGCGTCGGGAGAATTTCTAGGACGCTCGGTGCGTTGTCAGACACCAGCCAATCCAGCGAAGCTCTCACCAGCTCTCGAGGCAATGAGGCACTAGGGATAAGCGAAACGAGAAATGATACACCCTAACTATATCAGCGGACCTTGCTTGGCGTGCCGAGGCTCTCAAATATGTGGCTTACCAGCATTTGAACACTGTGACCAATACTATCACGGTTGATCTTCTCAAGAAGCTTAGCAACCTTGATGGAGTTTCCCTCAATCCAGCGTTCCCGTTGCTCCTGGTCAACCCGGTCACATATGCTTATCGCAAGTCGGATGCTTTCGGCTGCCTGTTCTGCCGTGAGATTGCCTTGGCTGGACGAACATGCTAGGATAACTCGCAGGACGACGAGGTCCATGGTCTTCAGGCCGCGCTTGGGACCGAAGAAATGTCTGATATTCTGCAACCAGGTCGGGGCCATTGGACCGCTCTCCAGTATATCGCTCTCACTGTGGAAAGATGCAAGTCTGGAACAAGTTGCCAGGCAGAGGAGGTTTCCCATGTGGTCATCAAGGTTGCGAAGTGTTTTCGTAAGCTCAACCTGAAAGCATGACATTACTTCTTGAGGGAGCTCGAATAGGACTCCAGAAGCCTGAAGGCAACTGGAAATCTGATACAGTGGTCGAACGGTGTCCGCGCAGGGGTTCACTTTCATCCTCTCTATCATTTGCATCACGAATGGCCCAAGGCTTGCGGGCGGAATAATGCCGCGAGGCAGGGGAGAGGATAGAAGTGAAAGGCATACTGGATGACCCTGAATCTCAGCTTCACTGCCTTCCACAGACTGCTGAAGAAACTGGTCAAGAAGATGCGGGTATCTTTGAAGTAAATCGTTGCGAAACCCTTGTTCTCTCGCTTGTTGACGAAGAGTGTTAGCCACATGTTAATATTGCCTTTAAGATAGGCTCACCGAAGCTCGTTAGTAAAGGCGAAGCGAGGCGGGAGCGCGCAAGGCCATCGACAATGACATCCACGAGCGCCCCGACGTGGCATGGCTTTCGAGAAGCCCATGAAAAAAGCACACTCGACGGTGTTTTATGCGTCAAACTATATAGATCCTGGATGAATTCACATCAGCTTATGGGTTCCTTCAACTGATCTATTCGATAGTGGGGTTACCTGGAGCGAGGGTGCATATGGCGCATTCACCAGGCGTTCCACTTCGCGGCCCAGAAGGAAAATTGTGTCTGGGGTTGGCGTCATATCGGTTCGTCCCTGAGAATTATATATACATGTGGGGGAAGCCCGCTATAGTGTTTGAAATTCCCGTTGTTCTCTTGTCTGAAGCAAGAGGTGAAGTTTGTTGATGCGAGCGAAGTCTGCCGCTGGTTGCCCCCTCAACCGCTTTAGACCACTTGACCTCATTCACTTCATGTCCACCACCTCATAGAACAAAATATGATCATCGAGCCGATTCAAGAGACTACTGTTATCTGAATGATTGATTTTCTATATCGGCCCAGTCACTCTCGGCAACCTATACTCGCTATTTATTTTTCGTCGCTTCAGGTGTTACGTATATGTATTTGGCAGTCCGAGCTTCTAAATATTTACTTTCTGCTGTGGAGAATATCCTGCAGAATAAAACAGAACCTTTTCATAGTCTCAATCTGTTCGAATTTACCAAGGATGAAAACAATAACATACGCATGTATATACCAAGCTTGAAGGCTTGATTCATGGTGTGGGGAAATGGTGATGCCGACTCGGAGTTCGGTCCGAGAGTGTTTACCACCACCCCTTGGAGAACATCCTGGAGTTGATCAGCTTAGCGTGGGGGCATGACATGGAACGAGACCAGGAAAAGATGTGTGATTTCGCCATCCCACACTACAATTCGCCTTACTTTGGTTCCTCCACTCGGCCGATTTCCGCGATCGCTGTTGGTGGCCGATGGAGGTTCTCCTCACGGACAGCTGACGGTATTCCCCTATGGCCTCCAAAAGCAATTGAAGTTTGCATCTTGCAGACTCTTATACAGACTGGCGCCTGTCTGAACCTTGGATATTTTCTCACCTTTTCAAAACCTGCATTACTCGATGAAGACTATACGAACGTCCGCCCTGCTGGCTCGGGGTTTCCCCGCAAGCCCCCGCATCCTCCGCCGGCCAGGCGCTCAACTTGCCAGTGGCCCCAAAGCCATTCGCTTGAACAGCACTGGTCAAGGCAGCAATAGGGATGAGAAGAAAGGGGATGGAAGCTCCAGCTCTGAATCATCTGGCGCAAAATCATCTACATCCGGGATATCTCAACAGACATTGCTCATCTCTGCCCTTGCTGCTGGCGTTGGATACGAGCTCGCGAGTTCAACTCAGTCACAGACCAAGCAAACTGGTCTTCCCCGATATGGATCGGTGAAGGACTTTCAAAAGGTGTGCAATAAATGAGCTCTAGCCGCTTGTTTTATTGGATGTCACTAACAATTGCTTTTTTTGACCAGGCCATCGCTGAGCTGCAAGCTAAGTTCGGCGAGGAGACGATTAGCACAGACGAAGATGATTTACAACACCATGGCTTCTCAGAGTGGTCAAGTCTCAATGCGGATCGTCTGCCAGTCGCAATTGCCTACCCTTCTACCACTGAAGACGTTTCGGAGATCGCTCGGATCTGCAATAAATACAAGATGCCAATGATCCCATACTCCGGCGGCTCTAGTCTTGAAGCGAACTTCTCAGCACCCCACGGCGGCCTGACGATTGATTTCGCAAACATGAATAGGATCATTGCCCTGCATGAAGACGACATGGATATTGTGGTTCAGCCTTCGATCCAGTGGATGGAGCTCAACGAGAAGATCAAAGATACTGGGCTCTTTTTCCCAGTTGACCCTGGTCCATCTGCCATGATCGGCGGCATGATTGGAACAAACTGCAGTGGTACAAATGCCGTGCGATATGGCACCATGAAGGACTGGGTGATCAATCTCACCGTTGTTCTGGCCGACGGAAGTGTTATGAAGACCCGGAGACGTCCTCGCAAGACCTCGGCTGGTTACAACTTGACGGGCTTATTCGTCGGCTCTGAAGGAACCCTTGGTATTGTTACCGAAGCTACCCTCAAGCTAGCTCCAATTCCAGAGGAGACTCGTGTTGGTGTTGTTTCATTCCCTACCATTCGTGATGCTGCCTCTACTGCATCACAACTCATTAGAAAGGGTATCCCTGTCCAATGCATGGAAATCCTTGACGATGTCCAAATGGATGTGATTAACAGAGCAGGGGGGACCCAAAGGGTGTGGAAAACGCTACCCACTCTTTTCTTCAAATTCTCGGGCACAAAAGCTGGCGTTGCCGACAGTGTCAGCTTGACCAAGAACCTGGCGAAGAGCAACAATGCTGATGCGTTTGAGTTTGCGAGAAATGAGAAGGAAGCACATGACTTGTGGTCGGCGAGAAAGCAAGCTCTGTGGAGTATGATGGCTTTGAGAAAGGAGGGCTCAGAAGTGTGGTCTACCGATGTTGCCGTCCCAATCTCACGGCTGCCGGACATTATTGGTATGTTGACGGTGACGAGCAAACTGCAGAGTGCTAACAGTGGGCTAGAAATCTCCAAGAAGGAACTCGATGACCTTGGTATCTTTGCTAGTATCCTCGGACACATCGGCGACGGGAACTTCCACGCAAGTATCATGTACGACCGTAATGATGCCAGCGAACGAGAACGGGTTGAGAAGGTGGTGTACGACATGGTGGACCGCGCCCTTGATATGGAGGGCTCTTGCACAGCAAGTCATACCCTCCTCATATAGCTTGATCGAGTCTGACACGCAATAGGGCGAACATGGCATCGGACTAGGCAAGAAGTCGTCTCTCAAGAAGGAACTCGGTCCAACTACAATTGGGGTCATGTGCAACGTTAAGAACGCCTTTGACCCTCACTGGCTGCTGAATCCAGGCAAGATCTTTGACCCCGAACAATAGACACGTGGAAGCTGTACATAGAGGAAGAATAAGAACACGATAGAACTGGCCCTTATGCGCCCAGGTACATTGACCTCTTTGCGCGGCGAAGTATGAAAACTCCGGAGCCCACTAGACATCATTGTGGAGCATGCGCCCAATTAAAGTGTACGGGGCCCTGAGGAACGCTGACTCATCGCGGGGCGGATGACTCCCCTCCAGCGATATCGCCCTCGGTCCCTCGTCGCCACAAAGTATTCGCTTCAAAGCTTCAAGTTACATTCTGCTGGTAAGTACTGCGATCTCCTAACATTCAGCCTGTCAATTGTGAGAATCAGTCGGTATGTGAGCCATTGGGCCTTCTACTGGCATCAAGCAGTGCCACAAGATTTAAGGAGCGCGGGGTCTCTTCCGGTGATCTACTGCTCGAGCGGTCGGACTCCTCATGTCTTTACGATTCGCGCTCACCATTGTGGGCTCCTTGCCGTTTACCAACTCATTATATGCCATTGATTAGCTTGGCTGACTCTTCAATTCTCAGTTTGTCACGATCCTACGACTTACGAAACCTTCAAGATGGCGTCTTTCCCCAAGAAGAAGTGTGGTATGGGCTCTCCCACCCTCGACATATGTTGTTCGATTGCTCATGGTGACCAGGTGTCCTCGGTGCCACTGGCTCTGTTGGTCAACGATTCATCCTCCTGCTCGCCGACCACCCCTTCCTAGAACTACACGCCGTTGGCGCGTCGGAACGCTCCGCGGGAAAGAAATACAAGGATGCGGTGCGATGGAAGCAGACAAGGCCAATGTCCGAGAAGCTCGCCAACCTTGAGCTCCGGAACTGCAAGGCGGACCTGTTCAGCGACTGCGATCTCGTCTTCTCAGGTCTGAACAGCGATGTCGCTGGTGACCTCGGTATGCCCGACCATGAATATGCAGCCCAAAATCTATGCTGATAACCCACCAGAGATGGAATTCATCAAGGCTGAAATTCCCGTCTTCTCGAATGCAAAGAACTACCGCAAGCACCCCACCGTTCCTCTCGTTGTTCCTACAGTTAACCCTACCCACCTCGACCTCATTCCCCACCAGCGCAAACAGTTCGGCTTGAAGAAGGGTTTCTTGGTTTGCAACTCCAACTGTGCTGTCATTGGAATTGTCATTCCATTCGCGGCCCTTCAGGCCAAGTTTGGGCCTGTTGAAGAGGTGGAGGTGTTCACCGAGCAAGCCGTGTCCGGCGCTGGCTACCCTGGTGTTCCCAGCATGGACATCATGGACAACGTTATCCCGTTCATTAGCGGAGAGGAGGATAAGCTCGAGAACGAGGCGCAGAAGATCCTGGGCTCTCTCAACTCGGACGCCACCGCTTTCGACGAGCAACAAGGGCTCAGAATTGGAGCCACCTGCACGAGAGTCGGCGTCACGGATGGACACATGGCGTTCGTTTCTCTGCGCTTCAAGAACCGCCCAGCACCCAGCGCTGAGCAAGTAGTGCAAGCCATGAGAGAATACCAGTCCGAGGCTCAGAAGCTCGGGTGCCCGTCCGCCCCAGCCGAAGCGATCAAGGTGTTTGATGAGCCCGACAGGCCGCAGCCAAGGCTAGACCGCGATATCAACAGAGGATACACCGTCAGCGTGGGGCGAGTTCGTGAAGGTAACCAAGGTGGTTACTTTGACATCCGTTTCGCGGCGCTTTCGCACAACACCGTCATCGGAGCTGCTGGATCTTCCATCCTTAATGCTGAGGTCGCGGTCATCAAGGGATACATTTAGGGAATTAAAAGTATATTATCATCTAGAAAGCGTTGAATTTGCCCATTTCAAGCATATACTGCCTAGACATAAAATCCGATTATATAAGGTATGCGCCGCTAAGCCAAAGCAGGCAACATTGGGTGGGGCTGTATCGGGTCTAGCGTTAGGGCATTCTCCCACAACCCAGGCCGCTAAGCGAAGTTCGTGAGTGGACCGCCTATCCATCAAGAATTTGATTCCCTGCTCTCGCAGCTTCTTCTCTTCGCGACACTTCCGACAACTTACCGTGTTCAAGTCGACAAAGCAGTCAAGATGCCTCGCGGACCGTACGTTTCTCTCTGCAAAGTCAATGTTTCATGCCACGGCGCTGTTCGAGAATTTTCATCGACAACAGAATGCCCTTGGTAATAATTCGTTTCGACCATATACTGACTCCAATGGCTCTATAGTAAGAAGCACCAAAAGCGCCTGAGCGCGCCCTCGCACTGGCTCCTGGACAAGATGTCCGGAACCTATGCCCCCAAGGCCTCTCCCGGTCCTCACAAGCTCCGTGACTGCCTGCCTCTGATCGTCTTCATCCGCAACCGGTACGACTTGAACGCCGGAAATGTTTTTTTCGCAAGGGACAAAGAAATTCTGACATGCCGGTGATATAGTCTGAAGTACGCTCTCAACGGCCGCGAGACCAAGGCTATCATGATGCAGCGCCTCATCCAGGTCGACGGCAAGGTCCGCACCGACCCTACCTACCCTGCCGGTTTCATGGACGTCATCGGCATCGAGAAGACCGGCGAGAACTTCCGTCTCATCTACGACACCAAGGGCCGCTTCACCGTTCACCGCATCCAGGCCGAGGAGGCTGAGTACAAGCTCTGCAAGGTCAAGAGGGTGCAGCTCGGCAAGGGCGGGATCCCATTCTTGGTTACGCACGATGCGCGAACGTGAGTGACACCACTCTCTGCAAGTTCCGCGTCATTCAGTCGTTGGACCAAGCTTTGGTTGATCGGCGGAGGACGATTGAGAACTTCCCCAAGTTGCAGTTGCAATTGCAACGGGATCCTTGCGCAGACACCGTGTGTAATGATTCAGATCTTAGGGCATGATGTGCTAATTTGGTTTTTTTTCCTCTATAGCATCCGCTACCCCGACCCCGCCATCAAGGTCAACGACACCGTCAAGGTTGACATTGCCACCGGCAAGATCGCCGACTTCGCCCGCTTCGACACCGGTGTTGTCATCATGGTCACTGGTGGTCGTAACATGGGTCGTGTTGGTGTTGTCACCCACCGTGAGCGTCACGATGGTGGTTTCAACATCGTCCACGTCAAGGACGCCATCGACAACACCTTCGCTACCCGCGAGGGCAACGTCTTCGTCATTGGCCAGGACAAGCCCTGGATCTCTCTCCCCAAGGGCAAGGGTGTCAAGGTATGTTACGAACCCAACCAACCACTCTCAGTCATGGTGGGACAAATAACTAACGAGATTGACAGCTCTCCATCGCTGAGGAGCGTGACCGCCGCCGCGCCTACGCCATCGCCCAGTAAGTGTGGACCGGTAAGTGATCGAGGCTACGGGCAAGTAAAAGGCTTGTTGGATGTAAAAACTCAAAAGCCACCCCCCGCTGAGGAGGACAGCTTCTTGTCTTGCTTTGTGGACTGTATGACACCTGCTATCACGAATGAACAAAAAAGTTGTCAACATTTTCTTGCTTGCTTGCTTTGTCTCTCTGTAGGCGCTCGTCGGTCTCTAGAGAGCAAATCAATACCGGGGCTTTCGGTCTCCTTGCTACTACCTCTTTTTTTCTTTTGATGATACCTCTGCAGTATATGAAATAAATAGCCCGTCTTGTTTTGTTCTCAGAGGTGTTTCTAGACTCTAATGTTCAGATCATCGAGGTAGAGTAGATGTAGGCTCGACTTCCCTCGTACTAGTACTACCCTACCTACCTACCTAGGTGACTCCCTAGCAACTCCCGTCCGTACTCGTAGTCTACTCTGCCTCCCTCTGAGGCATTCCCTACGCCACAATAACTTTGGCGCAATATTCTTGAATGATCGTCCTGCTAGCCGCAGACTGCAGCGGAAATCCCGAGCCAGCATCCATTATCTAAATCCAGTGTCTACGCATGCGATAGATCAGAAAAGGCTTCCCATCGGCACACGCGAACACGGAATATATGGACTTTTCTGGAAGAGATATGCAAAGCATGCTGGTGTTGTCCGTTCAGCCGGCATCAGTCCGTTCGAGCCCTACTGTCGGTAGGATTGATCCTGGATCACTACCCTGGCTCCTGCCAGCCGTGGTAAAGCTCGGCTGTCTTTTGTCTGTTGCCTCGGCGCCGTCACTGATTTACATTGCGGACTTTGCGATTGACCTCAATCGAAATCGTTGCCTTTCGTCATTGTCTGACTGTACTTGCTCTCCTATCCAATGATTCGGGAGCGTCTGACGTAGAAGGGCGCGGACTATATGAGACACATCACTGCTGCGCCTTGATGTACAGAGTACCATGCGTTTAGCACATGGTTATTTGTATTTTCCGCAGTCAACAAGCATGCAATATTGCCATGCCTCGACGATCTTGGTACACAATTGCGCCAGGAACGTCTCCGTGACCAATCGATTCCTCCCCGCGGCGTGAACAACTGTTCGTCAGCGCGGCTAACAGGGATGTTAGTGCTTCGCTCTACGAGTAAAAGAAGACCACGTCAGGTGATGTCTTGTGTCGATGCAGATTGCAGATGATATGCTATCCCCTCACGCAGTAGAAGGTGACAGAGCCATGTCCTTCGCTCCCTCGCGGCGATTCGATTCCCAGAGGCAGCTAGCGGGACAGCGAGGACGGCATAGAATCCCCGAGTCAGGACGTATCATGGTCCTGTTCGTTACCGCAGCTCCATTCTCCCGCGCAAGGTCGATTTAAGCGAGGACTAAGCGTGGGTCCCCTGAGGCGCAACTAGAAAACAATATCGTCTAGGGCAAGCATGAATTTGTCAATGAGACTTTAGCATTGAATTAGATTAAACGGAAGTCGACGAGTCACCTTGACCTCGTTCTGTATCGGGTACCTAAGTGGCTGAAAATGCCGCCGGAGGGTCTTTGTGACAGGTATCAAATTCTCCGCCCCCGCGGCAAGGCTGTGACGGCGGCTGCGAAAGTATGGGCGGGAGTTCAATCTAATTTCGGGCACCGTTTTTGGTCTCGGGAGACAAGGACATTCCATTCCCCCTTGAACTTGTAATTCCAATTCGAATACCGGCAAGCGATGTCAGGTGCCCGCTGCTGGGACAAGGAACCGACGAGACGAAATGCGAAAACTGTACGCTTGACAAACGAGTTAGTCGACACGTCGGACTGGTATCAAGTGAATACCGGCTTGCCGTATGAAGTAAGAGAGGAGCGATTCGAGTGTGATGTGTGCGATTCGAGGACTTGGGTGATGAATGTTGGCAGGGTTAGTCCATCACTCTATCACGCCCCGTGGAGGCATGAGCAAACTCAAATTCGCGGGACTTGGATGCTTCAGGCTCTTAAGAGCGAGAGGGGAGGTGGGGGGACTTTGTTCATCTCGGACTTGGTCTGGCAGGAGCGACCAATGGGGGTGCTGCAGCCAGAGCGACTCTGTTGGTGATGCAGTGCACAGAGCTTGACAGGAAACTGAGAGCAGGGCCAGTACAGTGTACCTCCAGTTGGGAATAGGAAGGGGTTGATGTCCCTAAGTATTCTTCAGATGTATCGCTGGCGGTTGTGGTCTGGCACCACGCAAGCAATCAAGCAAACAAGCATGCATGCCAGTCAGAGGACAGAGATTCGAGGATTGAAGAGGCAGCCGTTGATCCCGCAGCAACTGTAGGGGCGTGCATCCGCTGTCAGTGTGGCCAGTGCTGGGGGCGACCAGAGTCTGGGCCTACCACCACAATCAACTAACACTCTAACGCTCTAACGCTCTAACGCTCTAACGCTCTACCAACAACACTCGTCAAGGGATCCTGCGCACCGCCACAAGTTGCCGCTTACAACCTCATAATGCCTCTGTTTGTCACACTGTCTGAAAGCTGTTGAGCCTTGTCATGCTGGCCCTACATATTGTCCTGTTGTACAGACTACAGAGCACTCATCCACACGCGATCGACGCGAGTTCATGGCATGACGAGGCCCAAGCAACCGTTCAAACTCCAACCCTTGCTAGTTTTTCTTTTTTCCTTTTCCTTTTTCTTTTTCTTTTTCTTTTTCTTTTTCTTTTTCTTTTCTTTTCTTTTCTTTTTCAACGCTTCTCTTGGAACGTACTTATTTGCTATCTTATGCTACCCTCATGCTCTTGGCCGTCCTTGAGCCAGTTGCTGCAGGATCGATTCCATGGACTTCATAGCCTTGCAGCACAACCGTACAGCACAACCGTACAGCAGCAGCGTTGCCCACTCGTTCCGCAGGGGACCGACCCAGCAGCCAAGGAGTCTAGAATAATGTTGCCGAACACACTAAATCTCTGATGTGAGATGTTCCTTTAATATTGTCCCTCTAGCGCCAATCTCGATTTCAGATCTTTCTTTCTAATTTGTTGCACCCCGAGAGATCGGTTGTTCTGGCACCCAGAGACCGCATCTTGTATGTGCGGCAATGCGGGAACGGTTAGTCCGATTCCAACTGTTTTAACTCTACTCGGGACGGAGTACCAAACAATCTAGATAGTGATTGGATTTGTCACCCTATCTTGACGCCACTCTGAACGTTAAGGATACACTGGGAGCGATACCGGAATGCCCGGGTTCTTCTGTTCATCTCCGACGCTTTCCAGGGTCTCTTGTCTTGCTTCAATGCTATGGTCCATAAACGAACTTGGGCGCCAAGGCAAAGCGACCTTCGTATTTCCGCATTTCCGAAAGAAAATGATAGGACTACAGAGAACACCTGATCTGTCGATCACTTGGAAAGGCTCAAGCGGGGTTGCTTGTAGCCTTGTCCTCGACTCCTTCCGCTTCGCCTCCACTCCAACGGCCACCAAAGGACAAGAGACTTGCCCTGCGTTCGTTCATAATCCTAGATGTCCTACGGTCTGTAAGAAGATAGCGAAATCTGGCGACCAAACCAAGAATTATTGAAAGAAAGCAGAAATGGAGTTTTCTCGCCGAAGATCATTGGATCCCAAGAATGAGGGGAACAGGATGTACGATATAGGCTTGCGGGAAGGCCGCTCGGGACCCATCCTTGATCCTTGGATGTGTAACTCGCTAGAACCCAGCTGAATCGACGGGTCCAACTCCGAACTTGAACTACAGGACCTTGGACACTACACTGCTTTTGAGTGGACGACTTGACCATGAGGCATGGTTGTTGAAGTGTGCAGAGGCCAGTGGCCACTAAACTAGCGGCAGCCCCGGGGCGACTAGCGGCGTTCACTAGCCATCTCTTCGCAGCCTGCAGCCACCAGACCAGAGCCTTGGGCGACGAAGGACGTCTACAGTAGTAGTGTGGGCCTGGATATTGGGCCTCCTTCTGTCTATTTTGGCTCGACGTGGATGAATCAACCTGATGGAGCAGAGTCACATCTAACTAACCCCTCGCCATTATTCCTAAGATTAACAGCCTTTGATCCTTAACCCTGGTCAATAATACGTCCCCGTATTGAAACGACGTTGCGGCAGACTTACATTGGCTCTCTGGGAGTTCTCTCGTCAAGCACCAAGCCTAAGCCGTCGAATCTGCGAGCACGACGTACCACTCCGTATGCTGTCCCTCCTATCGGCATGCAACGATTGTCTCATAATAAGCCGACTCACCGCTAGAATGAAAGAGACAACAATAACATCACATCTGCAACGATGAAGGGGGTGAGGCAACTCGATGAAGCGTTGATCGGAAATTCAGTGGAATCACTGGACCATTGGCCGCAATCTCAATGGCAGTCTGCTATCCATTCAGCTCTGCGGGCTTGTTAGTACTGACCGCTCCTCCTGCTCATACCACTCAGTGAGACGGGCTGTTACAGTCGGGCAGACTCGTTGTCATTATCAACACTCAGCAACCCGTCGCTTTGTCAACTGTCATGTATCGTGGCAAGGAAAATAACATTTTGTCAAAGTTGACTCGATCAGTATCTCCCGATTGAAGGTGTCTCCAGGCGCATGGCTGTGCCGCATCTAACGACTAATATTAGGGGGACCGACCATAAGTGGATTTCAAATTGCTTTTTGACCCATGTGGGGAAAATTCCATCATCGGCGCACTGCTCATCAATGGAATTCTTCGACGTCTGCACCCTGCACCGCGCAGAGGGGCACCCAAGGAAGACCCATAGGCCCATAGGTCTCCTTTAACGGTTCCTCAGTCCTCACTACTCCTCAGGGGTGTTGGTGCCAAAGCCACGCTGGGTCAGTTTACGAATACCGATGTAGGATTGGATATTTTCTAACTGGTAGACATAACCCACCAAGTGGTTCCTTCTCCTTTGGCTTATTGTTCTCTAGCTTTGGTGTGAGATCACGGACACTGATTAGCCAGCTCGTTTGGGCCTTTTCTACTTGCAGAGTAGTCCAGTACTCGCCTGCATACTTTCAGCTCCGAGCACCCGGTCTCCAATATGGTAGCGTCCGTCCAATGGCTCCAGAGTCCAGAGCCAAAACTAGAGCGGGCTACCTGATCGTTCGGACCCAATCAGTTGGGACGGACAAGATCTTTCATCAGGAGCAGCGCCAGGGAACGCATGCAGGATTGGTGGCTATATATATCAACCCCCCCAGTAGTCACACTTCAGCTGCAACCCATGCTTAGCGTGGCAAGACTTGAAGTAATTGAAGGATGGCCAGGGCAAAGGCATACCCAGTTATTCGTAGTGAATGACGCATGACAATACGGAGTAGAGTCAGCACTGAAGCAGTCATGACGCCTCCATGGCCATGGACCGGGAACGCCTGCAACACCCAAGCCCGGCGGCGGACCTTCCCTACCTAGTTCGTTCCATTAAGTCCAGTTTCCCCTCGACACTTGCCGAGTGTAGAAAAGCGGCTTCACACTCCTTCTCCTCCATGACCTTTCCTGTCTCAGATATCGTGGATTGGCATTGACTCCTCATCACCAACACTGACCCTCTTCTGCTCTGTTTATTCGCTCTTTCTGTTGCTTAATCGTCCTTCATCACAACTAGATACGCCTAGTGCTGCTCAAGCAAGGCATCCCGAGTATACTTGTGTCTCGACGGTATCGTGAGGTTCGGCACGAGGTACATGGTTCCGGGATCCTCTGGCGTTCCAGGTCGGTAGCACAGCGCTGGTCGGCTGGACACGAAGACTGAACGGTATTTCCCTCCCTCGGTGGCTTTCTGTTCTTGACATTCTCGCTTCCCTATTCCAACCTCCATCTTACCTTCCATTTCCCTTCACTTTTGTGTTTTGTCCATTACTGCCACTGACTCTCTTTCCGGTCATGGTGGAGCTATTGTGGCTGGAGTACTGAGATCGCGAGGCTGCAACCAGAGCGGAGGACATTGGCTCACTACATCTACGTTTCTGACTGGAGATTCGGCTGCTACAGCCAGATCCAAAATGTCTCAGCAATTACCTCATGTCTTTCCTGGAGGCACCGTCATCCCAGCGCTACCCGTTTCCGAACAACACAGGTACCCCTCTGTGTTTCGAGCGAGCGAGGAGAGAACTCAGATCAACATCAACGTATGGTGGGAGGACCAAGCAGGAAGCATTTTCTTCTTCTACGACACCAGCATGCTGGAGCGCTTGTTGCGCTATCCGATTTACGATGACCCGAGGCTTCCTACTGTACTCTCGACTCGCAGCGTGTCTGACATTGATTGTTTCCTCTCCCGATTCCTGTATCCCCAGGAACTAGCATCTATCGCGGCGTACTCACCGGGGCAAAAGGCGCAAATTCTGATTGACAAATGCAAACCAATTGTTCCCCCGACGCTATCGTGGAATTGGTTCCCAGCCCGCAAACACAGGGACTTGGAGCCTCAGGTCATTGCTGAGGCGATCGAAGCTGAGAGCCATCTTCATTTTACGCGGATAACCTATCCAGAGCTAGTTCGTTATGCGCTGGGGAAATCCTCCGCTCGGATAGATTGGTTTCTGCTGCAGCACACGCGCTTGTATGCATATCTACTGAACCACCTGAGGGCGTATCCCGAAGAGGTGATGAAATATAGCCAAATTGAGCAGGTTAGTAACCTGAACCTCGTCGTCGCATCACAGATCGATCCTGACTCTACTTCCAAAGCACCTCCGTGGCCTAAGTCCGTTCGCTCATCGAGCCGTGGCTCAGGCTCTACGGGACGCAGGGCATCAGATTATCTTACCAAATCCGCAGCCGGGATTCGATTTCTTCGTGGTACCAATTCAGCGCCTGTTCAAAGAGCTTCCGCGGTCCCTCCCGTATATACTGACGGTGCTCGCGCTGCTTGAGGTTCGATTCCAACAGCGGTATTTACATGCAGGGGAGATGAGCTGGTCACAGCCTTTTAGCGTCGCCCATTCATTCCTTGAGGATTTTCAAACTGCGACTTCAACTTCGACATCGATAAAGTACTTCGCTTCTATTCTGACCGAATCGGACGAACGGGATTTTGCCGCTTTGATTGAAGGTGATACTCTGGATGAGAGAGCCGCCAGTCGCCTGTCGGCTCGCTGGGAGAATCTCAGCTTTGAGGTCTGGGAATTCTGCAAGGCGTTGCCTGATCAAATAGACACTATTCTGCGATTATTGGAGGTGAGATTTGCTTGCAAGACGTCTATTACTACAAGCTTCAAAAGCCCGAATCACTAATAGCTCGCAGAACCTGCTTGCGAGTAGAAATTACCATACCCTGATGGCAATACTCAGTGGGCTTCAAAGGTACAGCGTTTCCGGAGCCCCGTTAATCACGACAGATGACGGAGGAACGATGCTGGTTCCAAACCCGCTTGTCACTGGTGTTGAATACCTCGAACTTCTTGATCCTTCTCAGAACTATGCTGTCTATCGAGGACGGTTCCAAGATGCCCCAGGAATTCCCTTCCTCATCCCTCATTTGAGAGAGCAGGAAGAGCACGGCGATTCTGTCTTTCAGCAACTATACACACAACTGAGAGAGGTTATTCCCTTGCGCTGAATGATACGCCAGAGCACGAGACATACAAATAACATACGTTGGGGTTTCTGAGATGAGGATGTGTGTTTCCAACATATACAACCGACAAATGACTCAACTATTGCATCTTTTACGCTGGATATACGAATGTCTTTTATTGTCATCCTGTTTTCATATTTGTCATACGTACTCCCCGGGGAATAGACCACATAATATACAGAATACGCTTTTGCACACGACCAAGGTACTGAAACACCACAAAAGCCCCGGAGGCTCAAATCTCCTTGATTTTCCTCGCTTCAGGACCTTGAGCATACCCAAACACCCCCAGGAAGTACAGAATCCTGTTCACAAACAAAAACGCCGTAGCGCCAACATTCCCCCAGGTAAGCACGTTCCAGCCCGCGACATCAAAGAACAATTCCGGCCCCATAGCAAGATAAGTCACGTAGATGTGACCAACATCCGCAACGGCAAGAGCAACAAGGTAATTGCGGAGCACCTTCGGCTCCGAGGTAGCATGGATCACGCCGGCGCCGAGAATCGCAAGCAAGCCATAGAGGTTCGCCAATTGGTATGCGAGGGCCACAGACGTCGCGTGGATCTCTACCTCCTTGGGTGCAGTTGGTGCCACTCCTGCTGCTACTGCTGCTGCAACTGGGAGCGCCTTCGGTGCAGCCGATGGAATCTGATCGAGGACGAATCCTTGCAGGTCGAGTATTGGACAGAGCCAGCCGCCGATCCTGAATTGGGTTTCCGGTCAGAGCGATCCAGTCGTGGAAGGACAGGGAAGTTTCCTTAGGTAAGGTAGGTAAGGTAAAGGTAGGTATGTTTATGTAATATAATGTGTGACTATTTTAAGCATGAGGGGGGTAGGAGGTGCATGGAGGAAATTGGAATCGAGGATTAGGGAGTAATAGAGGGCTGGAATTGGGCAGCAGAGCCGGATACCCAGATCGGCCTCGGACGAAACCACGGAGGAGGGACGTATACGCACAGGGAAATGGGCTCGAATACGGCGAAGACCAGGTGCGGCCAGGTTGGGAAGATGGTGGTGGGCATGGGCATTGTTGTTCGGTTGTGAACTTTTGAAGTTGTTTGTGGCTGGACACGGCAACTGGCAGTTTCAGATCTATTGAAGGTTACACTGGAAATGAGATTTTATTTTTCTTGTGGGTGTAACCAGTCTGACTCTTGAAGCTCAGCTGCTGCGAGAATCGTTCAGTCTCCAGCGAGGAAGAATCTCCTGATGTTGTCTTTATGCACGGCGTTATACCTGCTGATTCAGCAGCGATGGCTCACATGACATGTGTGGTTGCCTTGTCCGGGTGTCACACTCGACAATCTGAGCTCCCTTCCTCGACCGCACTTCTCCTGGGGGAAATTATTAGGAGATTCTACAGTACACAAGATGCCTGACTCTGAAGCGTTCCAGTGTTTCCCTGGTGCTGCTCGTTGTCTTTCGTGATCTGTGCTTCATCCGTGCCCCGGGAGGTGAGGGTAGTCTTGTTCTCCGGCCATGGATCCCAACAACAACGGCATCTTCACCCGCAGTTTCGACGAGTCCTTGATTCGCGAACTGCCTCATCTGCGTATTGCTCCTCTCCGGGAACCGGTCTCGTCTCGCAGTTTCAGGATCCCTTTGACCCTTGAGCCCAACGCCAGTGGGATCCGGGATACCGGTGCGTTGTCCAAGGCCGCTGCTGCTGCTGCTGCTGGTCCACCTGCACCACCTGCACTAGCAGGCACACTGCCTCCTCTGAACGAGCCGACCAGTGCTGCGAATGTAAATGTGAATGTGGTCGAGAGCAGCAGCAGCACGAACCTATCCCGACTGAAGACCGACTTTGCGTCGGACTCGCTCCTAGAGCCGCCTCCGCGACCGATTCTCCCGGCCTTCGTCAACCTTCGTGCCCTGGAGCGGTTCCCCTATTCTTCTTTTGACGATGATGGTCATGGACATCAGTCTCGCAAGCGGCGGCGTGTTGATCTCCAGCCCGAGTCTTTTGGCGAGCATGTGCAGTTGCCTAAACCACATGCGCAGAAGGAGCAGCGACCTCCCCCGTTTGGTCCCTTTGCTATTCTGAACGGGTTGAATGAGCCTCCGCCAAATGCTGCTTTGCTTCCGCCTATCGAGGCTGGTTCGATTACGCAGCTGCTCACCAAGCCTTCGCGGGATAGCCTCGATGCAGAGTCAGGGCTGCTTACTACGAGCTTTACCTCTAACACTACCGGTGTTGAGAGGAGAGAGGGACGCATTGCCGACATCTTGGATTCTCCTGTTACTGAGAAGCCTAGTATCTTTGAGGTTGCCACTGAATATGACAAGGTCGATGAGGTCCAGTCTATACAGGGTTCGAGTGAACCTGGGAAAGAAACAAAACCTGCTGATGAATCCGATGCACCCCTGTCGCCCAAAACGAGAGGTCGCTCGCGAAAGAACATTCGAAGATGGTCCGATGAAGAGACTGTTGCGTTGCTGCGTGGTGTTATCTCTTGTGGTATTGGTAACTGGAAGGAAATTCTGGCGTTACAAGAGTCAAACTTTAACAAGCGCAGCGCGTCGAACTTGAAAGATAGGTATGTTTAGCTTTAGTAAATGATTGTTCAAGACTGACTTACGATTCAGATTTCGCGTCTGCTGTCCTTCTGCCTATCGGTAAGATTCCATGATTGACTTCATGGCTTGATCTTCAACCTGACTTGTCTAGTACCTCGGATCCCAAAGAAGCCGTACAACACATCCGCGATGCTCTTGCCAAAGTTCTTTTACGCATGAACAGTGAACCGACGGCGAAGAAAACACCTGCACATCCGCCGCCAACCGAGCTCAAAGGCACCTCAGCCGGTCCCCCAGGCCTTGTTCACAGTGGCTCTTCTTCCAGCTTCTCTTCGTGCACCACAAGCCATAATAGCCCCGAACCTCGCTGCCAGAGCGGGCCTGAGAAAGCCCAGCGACTGTCTAATAAACCTGAACCAGCCCTAGGCAACCTGGGTATTACCGAGCCATATAATCCTGCCAAGTCCCGGCGTCGCTTACGCCGCCCCTTTACAGCTGAAGAGGACGAGGATCTGCTGAAAGGCTATGCCGTTCACGGCTTCCAATGGACACTCATACAGCAAAGCAAGGAGCTAAACCTTGGCCATCGAAGGGCAACCGACCTGCGGGATAGGTTTAGGACAAAATTCCCAAACGCGTATCGTGAGGGAGGTTCTGTTCGGAGCAACATCCTGCAGGACGGTGCGAATCACCCACCCAAAGGCATATCGGAACCTCAGAGCAGCAAACAGACGTTCACCGAGGATCGTTCCAGCAAGCTCGATGGACTGGGCTCAAATATGACCGGGGCAGTAGAGCCAGTCCTACCCTCGCTAGCAATTCCCCCGACAGCTAGAGAGAGTTCGACGGGTCTTCCGTCCCTAGGCTACCCTTTCTTGGATGAGAGTTCTACCAATGATGACAGCGTTGACCTCCCGCCGCTGATCTGGGATGAGCTTACTTGACTCACTGTTGCTATCATATGGACCCAATATAACACCAAACACTTTCAACAACCAAATCTATATTTCCACCCAGGCTAGTAAATACATGTAAGCTAGATCTTGACACGTCTGTATCGGTATATATAACAGTACCCTCCATCAAACTATACTCAAAGGTTCCGCAAAGGCAGCTCTCCTAACTAACCCCCCAAGCACAGCCGCCTTCCCAATCCCCATCTCACCACTAATAAACGCCAACTGGCGAGATATCCACAGTCTCTGCGCGGGATCCACCCCCTCCACAATACCCGCCACATACAACGGCCACATGATATGGCAGGCCGATAGTAAGCGCGGATACCGTCCGTCGGGAAACGACTCACTTGGATAGCGCACCTCTGAGTCCAAACCTGTTCTGTAACCGAGATGATACGGCATAGAGGCGCATATATCATCTGCCAAGGAACAGATATTCGCATGCGTTATTGCGATGTCGCTTGCTAGACTCGGACTGGGTAACTGCTCGTTCAACTCAACACCACCACCGCAAGATCCGGACCCAGACCCATACCCAGAGTTGCACAATGGATTGGCCAGAATCCGATAAACACGCAGCCGCAAACTACAAGCCAGAATCTGCAACATGCGGTACCGCGACCAGTCATTCCCCGCCGTGAAAGAAGGGTAAATATGTGCTTCTGTGCTCCAGAGATCAATACATTCCTCCGGTCGTAGCTGGATAGTAACATATTGAGATTCGACGGGCAGAGTAGATGGCCATTCGGCCATTTGGTGTTCTGTGGAGGCGATGGTGCTTAGGAGGGCTGTGGCTTGGAATGCGCTGTCTATGGCGGGGGAATCGGTGGGATTTGAGGTGTAAGTGTTCCAGATGTCGAGCTCGAGTTTCCGGAGTTGGATGTGGATTATTAGAAGTGCGCAGTTGTAGAGGTTTAGGTAATCGGGTTTGGATTCGGCTTGGAGGCCGCCGTGCAGGAGTTGGAGGTCTGTGAGGGTGAAGATGAAGGGGGTTGTGTCTGTTAGGTCGTTGAAGCAGGTTAGGAGCTTTGGGTTGGTTAGTTGCTGTTTCTTTCTCTGGGATTTATGGATAGGGGAGATGTACAGCTCTGTTCAGCAGCGCGCTGTATATCCGTCGACTTGTGTCCTCGCCGAAGCTCTTGCATTTCTGTGATCTCACGAAGGCCATGGCTCCTTCGAGGTGGGAGTTTGATGTCGTCCTGACGTGGTCTTCGTTACTGTTGAGATCCTGCGTCGAATTAGCCGTCTGCCCCCTACGAACATCGCAGTCTTCAGTTGGAAGCTCCTACCTCATACATCCCCAGAATAAAAACCGTCATAACAAGCTCCCCCCTCCTATCCTCATCATACCCCTCCATCAACCGCCTCGTAAGCTTCAACGCATTCCCATAACAAGCCATCGCCTTCGTCACAGCCCCATAATGTCTCTCGTTATTCTTCTCAGAGACAAACGTTAACAATAACGCTGACAATGCCGCTGGCAGCGGCGACGTCCGCATAACAGGCTGCCTCAAGCTCGCCAGAATAGCCGGCAATGTCGTAACAGAGAGCAGACCGCCATGAAGCCCCTGGACCTGCGGGAGACAGACAAGACGGCTATAGAATGAGCAGAGATTTGCGCGTTCCTGGTCGCGGTTTTGGCCTAGCAGACTGGCGGGTGAGAGGGCGAGGTCTGCGAGTTGTTGTGCGATGGGATCCTCTGCTGTCATCCTCATTAGGCCTGCCCCTGACCCTGGCCGAGAACGTCTGGCTACTGTCGTCTTTTTGCTCTCGTCTAGGATGCGGTATCCGCCGCATATTCGGTTGCCTTTGATGCACCGCTTGCAGACTGGGCGGGCTTCGTCGCACTGTGGGCGACATTAGTTGGGTTTCTTATGAGAGGGGAGATGCCAGACTTACCTTGACTTTGCGAGCTCGACAGGTGTAGCATCCTTTGCTGGGCCCGCCTGGGTAGACCATCTTGATCCGGTCTCGCAAGGTCGGTTTGAACCCTAATCGGTGTAATTATATCAACTTGCTGATGTAGATGGATTTCGGTTGAGCAATATCTGGGGAAGTTGCTCGTGGCTCCAACAGTTCACTCCTTCCCTCGTATCTCATTCACAGCCGACAAAACAAAGGTCCACGAGTGAGTCGCAACAAGCTCAATAAATAAGAACCAAAACCACAATTCTGGATCAATAAAGCCGACCCGTTGCATTAGACGGCCACAGCCGCAGAGTCAGACACTTCTTTGCGCGTCAGAATCCAAATGGATTAGTGTTTGCGACGCACGGCCGGCCTGAGCTAGCAGTAGCACAGTAACTTACAGTACAAGCCCAGCGAAGATTATCAATCACGGCGCCGATCACTTGCTGCGACAGCCTCTTCTTTCAAAAATGCCAGGCAACCTTCCCCGGGAGGCCTTAATTGAAGATTGTCGTAGCTGAGTGCGACTGGCTCTGATCTTGGCAGAAGGGAGAACCAACCAAGGCGCGGTTCTGGGTTGGGGGCCGTTTCCCTCGTGGACGGTGAAGGTGGAAGGTGGAAGGGGCATGGAGTTCGTGCAGATTCCAGAGATCATCGATCCCCCCAGCCCTGGGGCCGTTTGGTTTTCCCCTTTGATTACGACGAGAATAGATTGAAGCACTCTCTTCAAGTTTTGGCTATTCCTCTGATTAGTGATTCTACCAAAAACGTGCCGATGATTTCTTCTTTCAGAGCACCCTACCGTCCCGACTCCCTAGTCCCTACGAGATGAGCCGCGCTCGTATCTGCTAAACATCGGATTTCCATACTCCGCACCGCACCTTCTTTGGCTCGACCCCGACCATAACTGGCAGAACCAAGGATCAACAACGAAACGTCCAGCCGCATGAGCTGAGCCGTCGTACAGAATAGTCTACTGTACACGAGCCCTACGAGCAACAAGTCTCACCAACGCCCAATTACAGGGTCATCCGCATCCATCAAAGTCCCAGGTCCCTGGCTCTCGCCCCAGGCTTATCAGGAACAACTAGAATATGACACGGCCCACCGTCCATGGTCCATACTCCATAAGAGACCCATTCAGATCGGACGCCTAGTCCAGCTCCGGGTAGTCCATACGCAATCCTAGTCCATTAAGTCTACACAGCGGCCAATGACTGGAATGTTCACTATGTGGTTCAGCCATGGTTATCAACCATAGCCATTATGATCCGGATGCTTGAGGCTCCGAACACCGAACGAGGCTTGGGGCCAACTGTTTAATTTCTTATTCTGATTACATCTACGACCCTGTAGATTACGATACTACCCTGCAGGTACTGTAGACTCCAAAGTAACAACGGGTTCTTTTTATAGTTTGACACGATGTCTTGTGGAGACTGAGGACGGGAAAGAAAGGTTATCTATCGCTCTCGACTGGGCCGCTGGCCCGCTGGGCCCTGGGGCGGTACGTCGATCTGTTCTGATTCTGGTTCTGGTGTCTGGGCTATGAACTTGGTATTTGGATAATGGTTTATATGCGGAATGCATATTCGCAAAAAGGTTGCTTTGGAATAAGGAACAACGGTATTGACTATCACTAACTAACGGAGGACAGAAAACGGAAGGACAAAAGGAAGGCCACTAACGTGAAAATGGCCAGAACAAAATCATATGACGCAGCATAACAACTAAGCTTGATGGTATGTACGGTTCAAAACAAACGCAACGCTGTCTGATGGACGGGACATTCGATCGATGGTGGTATAAGAAGGGGAGGACTCGGGCGAGACACTAGCAGCAGGACTGTATACCAAGCTAGCGACCATCAACTACCAAGCATTGCGGTCCCAGTTCGGATCTATAAGAGCCCAGACGTTAGCTTCGAATCAACAAGCAAAAACCAAACACAAAGTCCCAATGATGAGGCTCTAGCGGACATTCTCCGCTCACCACCTAACCCCTCGGACCAAAAAGACCAGAAAAACCTACCCTGTATAAAACTCGCCAAAACCTTACTCCCCGTTTGCAGCAGCGGATGCCCCGCAACAATCTGCAAGAACCTCTGCAACCCCTCCCTTCGATGCTCAATAACATCATCGCTAAACCGATTCGTAAACACCTTCCCCGGCAAAGGCGGGATCGTAACCCTTGTGCTCTCGCGCTCGAGGATGTCCCGGAAGTATTCAAAGTCGGAGTACCGGCGGCGTACGACGGAGTGCTTGAGCTTGAATGCGGGGATGTTGGTACGGCAGACGATTTCGTACGAGGTGTACATGTTTCGGCTTGTTCCGTGGGTTTGGGGGTTTCGGACCTGTGATTGAGTAGAAGGAGGGAGGGGTTAGCTAGGCTCTGGACTGGGGATTTATGAATGAGTGGAGCGGTGCAATTCGGGTTTATCATAGTCTTTCTTGCTTGATTTATTTTGCTTGGGTGAGGGGACAAGCGAAAGCTTGAAGTTGAGGGGGGTGGGCACGTGGGGTAGAGAGTGTGCCAGATGAAGCTCACCTCTATCTCCAAGAAATTCTCAGGAGGCCCGTAGATCTCCTCAAACGTCTGCTGTCGCGACTCCGGCACGGCCTGCATCTTGAACTATCGAGTCTGCACTATTGTCGTTGAGCAACGGTCATGGAACTTGGGACGGAGGTGAGGTGGGGGATTGGTATTGCGCGCGGGGAAAACGGCTCTGTCTGTGCTCAGGGATGCACAATTGACGTTGGAGGTGGAACGATGGAGCGTCGGAAGAATCCCACGGAGGATAGAAGCCAAGCACAAGCCAGCAAGAGGCGAAACCTGGAGCTGGGAGCTGTAGTGGAGAGGAGAGAGCACGACGTTGGAATTTGATTAATTGGAGTTGGGAACATGACGCTCATCCCGCCCGTCACTGATCGCGCTATGCGGCACGTGATTGGCTACTATTTATACTGTAAGATATCTCTATCCTCCTTTGTAAATAATAGCATCCTTCACATTGCATTATCCTAATTGACAATCAATCGCATCCTGATCCCAGTTCGAAGTACTCATCCCTGATACTATATGCACCCCTTGGGGCCCTAGTCTCATTCCTGCCCGAGGTGCGATGCCCCCAGAACTCGCAGTCCAACTGGTCCCCTTTATCGGAGATAACGTTATAGAACGTCCCCTCGATATCCCCGTTACCCAGGAACCTCATCTCACCCCAGTGCTCATCGGAGTTAGCATATATATCACCGGTACTCTGATCGACGCCGCGCCACTCAAAGACGCAGCCCCCGTGGTCTGAGATTGAGACCTCCCAAGGACGATCGCGCATGAACAGGACCCCTTCCATATCGCCGAGTTGAAATTCGCCCCATATGCTGGTCTTTTCCAGGCAAAGAATCATGCCTGAGTTGCGAGTGTTGATGGTCTGAGCGTCGATTTTGTAGGATCCGTTTAGGAGGCCTAATGTTAGTTTTGGAGGGGATGGGGATGGATAGGTTTGTTGTTGGATCTTCGGCGTTTGTTAGTGGGCCAGGCAAGGAACTTGCTGCTAGGTGGCTCTGACTTACTGGTTTGTCATCAGGATATTCGTGACGTTCCAGTTTCGGAGTTGGCGCAGTGCATTTTTTGGGTTCTGCGGTCTTTGCGGCGATGTTGCTCTTCGCGTTTGGTTTGACAGGTTCCTTCTTCTTCTTCCCACTATTTGCCTTTGCCTTTTTACCTGAAGCACTTGACTTGCCTGCCGCTGCACTGGGCCCGCCGTAATAGTTGATATTGACATTCGAGACAGTCACGTTCGGACTCCCATCGACCAAACCCTCAGTGAAACCAAAGCCCGCACCAGCGCCGAAACCACCGAGCTCTATTGATCGAACCTGCGCAGCATTCCCAGCTCCAGCCTTCCTCCCTTGTCCACTAGACACTTCTGTTCCATCTGCTTGCTTCTTCTTCTCCTTTTTCTTACCCCCACCCTTCGACCTCGTCTCTCCCCGCACACTCTTCTGCCACCCCCTCTTCATCTCCCCCTCCAACTTCCTCAATTGCTCAGGAACAACCAAGTTTCCAGACCTCAACGCATCAAACAACCGCATAGCCGCCGTCCCTTTATTATCCGTAGCGCGCAATCCATAATGCACAAGTTGAGCCCTGAACCAGTGTGCCGGTTTACGGCCCGTGGAACCGACGGCCGAGGTAGAGTCGAAGAGGTCGCGGAGTTCGGAGACGCTGTATCGTCGGTGCCGGTGGTGCGGCGGGACGACGGCGTAGAGCTCGTTGTTGTAGTACTCGAAGCCGGTGCGGGATACTGGATGGGGTTGGGTCATTGTTGCGGTTGGTGGGTGGGTGGGTGGACTGGGTCGTTTAGAGATCGGAGGAAAGGATGAAGGTGATGAGGGTGGAGAGCATCTGTCGGTAGGTTTTTTGTGAGTTCAATCGTGAGGTAATGGTCGGGAATGGGTTCCTTAATACCTGTTGACCTGTTGGTAGAGTTGAACTCTATCGGCCGTCAACGTTGACAAACATCGGCAAAACTATACGGCAGCGGAGGGCAGTATTGCTTTGACAAGAGGATCATCGTAAAAGAGCAATGCTACATCAAAGAAAGAAATAAGCAAGAAAGACTTTAATTTGTTTAATACACCCTGAGCAATGCCCGAAGAAAAAAGAAAACGCAATAGCAACCCATGCAGAACAAGAACAACCAATTTCCCGAAAATAGATCACGATCTGAATGTGAAAAGAAAAAGAAGAGCAAATGAGGCAGTCCCAAGCCAAATGAAAAGATACAGTGCAGGAAGAGAAGTGAGATACAGCATAAGATAGTCGCGAGACCGCCCACGCCCAGGCACACCTGTAAATGGAACGAAGGAAAGGGAGAAGTACAAAGCAATCGTGGAGTCAATCGAAGTGAGTATTTGAAGCATGTGAGGTGACAATTGAGAGTCGTTGGCAGTGTTTGATTATTTACTCCTGGCGACTGCGTTTGGTGCCGTGGGGGTTCCATGAACCGTCGCCGACACCTTGGTTCTGGGGGAAGAAGCCGGTGTTGAAGCCTTGGTTTGGACCTTGGAAGCCGCCTATACCTGGCAAGTGCTTGGTTAGATATCTGATTGGGATAAAGTGGAAGAATAAAATCCTACCTTGCATTCCCATGTTACCGCCCATACCGCCCATCATAGGGTTCATACCGCCGCCCATCGGGTTCATGCCCATGCCACCCATCGGACCCATGTTAGGCATTCCCATCATGTTAGGAGCACCGCCCATGCCACCACCTCCACGGCCACGCATCCCACCAGGGCCACCGCGCATGTTTCCGCCCATCATGCCACCGCGGCCGCCGAAGCCAAAGTTGCCCATGCCCATGGGGTTACCCTGGAAGCCACCGCCGCCCATGGGGTTGTTGAATCCGCCCATAGGGTTCTGGAAGTTGCGATTGACGTAGCCGCCGCCACCACCGCCCATGTTCGACATTCCGCCGCGGTTGTTGTATCCTCCTCCTCTACCTCCGCGGAAACCGCCTCCGCCCACGTTGTTCATGCCGAAGTTGGAGTTGTTTTGGTTTGGTGAGTTGAAGCCTCCGGATGAGCGAGCGTTGTCTTTTCGCATGGGGTTATCCTTGGGAAGTGTGCGGAATGGGTTCGGACCGGGGCTAGTGTAGTGGACGACGAACTTGCGTCCGTTCTGGCCAGTAGCGGTAAGGGAATCGATTTGGTGTTTACTTGCGGACGCGGCGGGGAGGGATGTGAATTCTAAAAATGCTTGACTACTCAAGTTTAGCATGGTGAAGATCCGCCAGAAAAATGATGACTTACCCTTTACTCTTTCCGTTGACCTTGTGCTCACTGAACGTTACGTCCTTGAGCTCATCCTCGCAGCCGGCCTCGCGGACCCAGCCGCGGATGTCGTCGTCGGTAGTCCACCAGTGTAATTCTGAAATCAAAAGAGCGGGGGTAGCGTCGGGGTCGACTGGGCGGTCATCGAGTTCTTTGCGTTTGACGCCCTGCTGGGGTGTTGCGTCTTTTTGCATTTGTTGCTGGTTAGTTGTGTCTGGGTGTGTTACGTTGGCGCCGTTTGTCGCGGGGGCTGGCTGTTCAGCGATGGTGCCGGAGTCCGTCGAGGCGTTGCCGCTGGGTTGGCTGTTGTCTGGCGCATCGAGAAGGAGGTCTGTGTCTTCCTGCTTCATGTCATCGTCCTGCTTGTACTCTCCCTGGTCATTGGCGTTGAAGCCACTACCGTCACCATAGATGTCAATATCGAAGTTATCATCCTCAGTAGCCATTGTGGTTTAGGTCCGAAAGCAAGATTTGATTGCTTGATTTCTCTCTGATCAAAATACAGTCCTTGTTCTCTTTCTTGTTTCTTCACTCGGGAATCAGTGCAAGTACATGTCTGCAGACACAGGCCACCAATTAGCAAGTTGTTGTCATTGTCTCTTCCAACACACAAGGCATCAAGAATGGCCAGGCAGTAACACCAGGTGCCATGGGCTTGCGCTGAAACCACCATCGCTCTCAAAACACGGGGGCCATAACATGACAGGAACACAAAGAAAGAGCTCGATTATACGTACAATCCGGAGCGAACAAAGCCTCAAAGGGAAACAAAGTCTTCACCAGGCCGAGAATATAATGGCTCTGAAGGCAGAGCACAGGGTTTCCTTCTTGTCTGCGGAGTCCAAATACAGGTAGAACGGGATAGGCAGTGCGATCAATAGTAGAGATAGGAGTTATTCCACAGGAGCGACTGTCTTTGGTAGCACAGCCCAAAAACAGGATCGATCAAAGCTCTTCAGTGAGAGCACATGCGATAAGGGGACAAGATAAAAAGCAGGAAACCAAGCCGTCTGTAGAGTCGCCGCTAGAATACCCCAGGATACCCGCCCAGCTGGTATCTCCTGAGCAATGGCCGCTGGCGCGAGGCGATAACAAAGAAGCGACGTTTACAAGGTTGACAAGAGACAATTCACGGAAGAATGACCCTTTACAAGACGTGTTTGAGGGGAAAAGGTCGAGTTGAAGTGCGGCGCGAGGCGAGAAGTTGGAAGGGACGATGATGAGCTCCGGCGTGAAGGAGCTTGAGCAGTGAGCACCCGCCGCTGAGACCGGGCCCCGCAGAAATGTATTTCCGCTTGCTACGGTACCTACCTGGTACCCAATCGGGAATTTCGTCTACCGGGATCCTCGACTATATATCACCTATTACTTATTACTTATCGAGGTATGTACCATTTGAACAATCATAAGAATCCTATACTTGTATGAGTCATTCAATCACCATTCCGCCTCGAATGCATCCCACGCGTTCTCGTTCTCGCGCGACCGCTCGTTGTAGGCCCGTTCTGAAAGATCGGTGGCGTCCATTTCAGCGTCAAAAGCTTCCGGCAACACAGCATCCATTCCGCAATCATCTGATTCCAAATTGTTGTTCCAAGTGTGTAGCGTGCAAGTACCCATTGAGGAACCCCATCCATTCCAAGAAGTTGCTATACATAGTGAGTTTAGATGCCATGTCACATTACAAGGCAACATAACTTACCTGCCAAAACGGGTGCGTTTGGATGCCAGCTAGCATCACGCACGCATGTCATCCATTGAGTAATGTCGTTCCGATGCGCGAAGCCTCGTGCGTGACGGATCCGAGGACGGGAGAAGTGTGTTGCTTTCCCCACATCCATCGTCCCTGCCAATGTAGCGTCTAGATTCCATACGTATACCTTGCCGTCTTCACTACCACTATACACATATCGAGAGTCTGTGCTTCCCGGTGGAGAAAAGTGACATCTAATTAGAGTTCTGTGGACACTGTGGCCGCGGAATGTAACGACTGAGCAGTCGTTGGGGTTTGGCTCCCAGTACTCTTCTGGGAAACGGTCCCATCTGTAGTCGAATGCACTCCCGGAACTCTGAGGCCCAAGTGTGTCGAACTTAGCGGTAGACATCATTTTGCGGAGGTCCCATAGCTTCATGCTCTGATCCTTGCTGTTGGACAGGACGTACCGACCATCGCCCTTGCTGTCGACGTAAGTCAAGCCTTCGGTGTGTCCTACAAAGACACCTGCTTCTCGCCTGTCGCCCATAGATCTCCTATCCCAAACTCGGACCGTGCTGTCGTCAGACCCAGAATAGAGAATGTGAGGCGAACTCTTGTCTCCAAAGCAAACCGCATTCACATCATCTTCATGATTTCGTATGCGAAGCACGGATTGTCTTGTTTCAAGATCATATACAATCACGGCATGATCGCCTGTGCCAGCGACAATCTCGCGGCCATCTCCGGAGAATCTCACTGACCATACCTAAAACTTTATTAGGAAGATTCAGAAATCAATTCGAGGTACTCACAGCAAATCCGTCCCTTCCAAATATGTCCCGACTACCTCTACCTGCCGCTGACGATGAAAGATCCAGAATTGTTGGATCGGAAGAGTCTGCTGGATCTGTTGGTGCGAGACATACGAGATGGCGAAGCGAACTATACGCCAAGAACTTGTTGTCTGGACTCAAGGTGGCATCGGTGATTGTCCAGTTTGCGAGAGGGTAGTCTACCGTCTTGTAGTATTTCCACTGATAGGGGTTAGAAGTGTCATACATCCTGACCTTGAAGTCTTGGGCACAGGAGAAGAAAAAGTTGCCGTCGTCAGAGAACTGTCCCGAATAGCATTTTGCGTCGTAGTGAATTATGTGGTCGGGGGTCGTGCCGGGGATAAGGTCCTGTTCAAGCGCGCTTCAGTATCTCAACAATTGTCGTACATTCGCATGGATGATTACTTGGGCTACCGATGCGACCTTTCTCCTTTGGAGTCCTTGTCCCTCAATTCCCAGCTCTCGCCACATTATCCTCTCCGCAAGTGTCTTCTTGCGCTTCATGCGGCCATCGACATAGTTGCTGTCTGTCCCGAATTTTCCTGACCTCATAAGCTTCATGCCTTCGTCACTCGGTACCTTTGGATATTGAGGGGGTCCTCTTCGACGTCTTGGAGGTCGCCTCCCAGATAACGTTCTCACGTAGTCGTCGTCGTCATCAGAATCGTCGTAGGCATTCCAACCAGTGCCATGGACACGGAAGATGTCGGATATTCCATTAGCTTGTAATAAATGTAGTAATTGTTGAGGCGAAACTATGGATAATCAGCTTTGGGACCGATCACTGAGTGGCGGGGAGGAATGTACTATGAGTCGGGAGTCCCGCTTGCTGACCCTGGTCGTTTTCGTCCATACTGAATTCAATTTGTATATTACCTAAACTAAATTGAGGGTCTTGATAAGAAACATAATGAAAATAATCAGCATGAAGCCAAGGGATAGGCAGGGGTTTAGAAAATTGACAGACCGAAGCTCTCCTCGTATATCTCCTCGTCGAATTCAGGATCGGGATAGTCTTCTTCGAATCTTTCTTCGGGATCTTCGGAGTCAGGCTCAAAGTTGACATCCTCATCTTCATCATCTCCTGTCTCGTCTTCCTCAAGCCAGGCTCTGGCAGGGTGCCATGTGGTTCCTGAGCGTGTATGAGGCGGACTGTCCCGTTGGTCACCGCCAGCGGTAGGGGGAGAACTCATGGTCGGCCAAGAATGAGGGGTACCAGCAGTTGAAAAGATTAACGTGCAGGAATCATATCAGAGCAAACAGCTGAGCCAAGGCAGGAATGCAGACAGGACCTCGCAATTGGCCAGCAGTACGGTCGAGCGTCGAGGGGGGTGGTCTACTCTGTAGTACTCTCGAGTCGCGCGGGCGATGCTTATCGATACGGTTATGTCATCCTCGGCTTCGGCAGCTTATTTCCTAACCCCGTTGGCTTGAAGACCCCTCACTTGTCTTACACTTTCACTTGTCTGACGCTCTTAGCGATTGATGCGCATTTATATATTGCTCCAACTGACTGAGAGATATCTAAACTACACTAACACCAAACATGATTCATCAGAAGTGAAACCCCGAAAAAAAGAAGAAGAAAGAAGAACGAGCGTGAGCGCAGGCACGGCAACAGATACACCGAAATGGCAATACAAAAGCAAAATCATCAAGCACAAGCGTGGAAATATAACGCAGCGCGATCTATTCCAACGATCCGGCATAACGCAAACAGTTCACACCCGGTATATCAAACGAACCACTTTCCAACATCACATAAACCTTGGGGCTGGGGTACATTCGCAGGAAAAAAACCAGAATCTGCACCAGCCAAACGAAAATCTTCACTGCCTCTTCCTGTGTCGGTTGGGGGGAAACAGGGATTCCGAACTCCCATCTGTCCCCAATTTCATTGTTATCGACGACCATGGACGTTTTCGAGACCGAGGCGCGCAGCGCTAGGATACCCGCGATGGCTCGGATGCGAACTTTCAGATGTACTCGTGTCTTAGTTGCCCGCCTTGTCGCTTCAAAAGCAGTCTCAGATGATTCATGATTCTCCTCTTTTGTTAGGTAGAAGATATGGTCGCTAGGAACCTCCGGGGGCTTGTCTGAATCGACTTCAACCTGGCGGTAGACGATATCTGAAATTCGCAAGTTAGCAACTATCCGCGAATCCGGGTGAACAAGCTTACCATGCGCTGTTGAGATGGCAAGCTGATGAACAACGACAGACTCAGAAGCATAGGTCAAAAGTGATCCTTGTACTTGATTTTCAAAGATGCGGTTTTCAAAGTACATCAACTGCTCGAGCTCTCGGATCACGCCGCCATGGAATAGCATTTCCTTCTCAGAGAGCTGTTTTTGGCCTAGGTTCTGCTTGGAGCCATCGGTCCGCGTTACCAAACGATGGGACCAAGCGGAGCTTCTGAATCGGAAACAGAGCTCTGTTCTGAAGGAGTCGGAAACTCGGGCGTCGCGGTCAGGACAAGTTTCTGAGTGGTCGAGGTTTGGTTGTCGTAGAGACTGAAGATATTTGAGGTGTACTTGGAGCCCCAGTGCAACCTTGTCCATTTCAGTTAAAGTGCTCTCAGGACTCACAGTCGGAGATCGAGCCTGGTCAGAATATGTGTTCATTCCGGGAGCCGCGCCAGGGAATTGATAAAATCCGGACTGGCCGCCATTGAAATGATCATATCCCGGACTATTGGGGTATCCGAAGTACCCACTTCCTGGCGAATGATTATACGGGCCACCGTTGATATTGTTGCCGTTGTCGCCGCTGTCTCCGTTATCGTCGTCACCGTCGTCACCGTCGCCATCGTCCCCGCCCGAGCCGTGATCCTGGTTTCCATTCCCGTCTGGTATCAAGCAATGCTTACAGAGACATTCGATAAGCTCAAACCACGTGCTGACAGGCTTTTTGCAGAGCTCGCAACTTGGTGGAAGCGAGACAGGCACAGTCCAACGTTCCAGTTCTTCTTTGGACAGCGGTGGCATTCCATGCTTGTTCTTCACGTGCAGGCGATGCTTGTCCTTTCTTGCGAAACACCCTTGACCGGGAGCCTGAGAACACTCCCGAGGACAGAAATACCATTTGATAGGGTAGTGCATGCTTGTAATATGCCTTGTGAACGTGCCTTTGTTGATGAACGACTTCTTGTCGGGACAAAGAAGACATCGGTATTTACTATTATCGTCATGTCGGCTTCTGTCTGGTTCCTGGTCAGGCTCAAGCATCTCAGCAACTGTATCCACCGCTTCCAGAAGCTTTCTGTAAACATGGCGCAGCACCGTCTGGCTGGGGAATTGACAGTTGGAGTGTATTGAACATCCAATTTCCAACAGGATATTGATGAGTACAGCCAACATGCTCTGAGATGCTCCAGTTACCCTCACTTCTTGCCTATCAGGCGATATCACGGGTTGTTCTGCGTCTCCAAAGACGCCCTGAAGTGGTTGGTTTTGCAGAGGAGAATGGATCTCGATGTTGTAAGGGGAAGGGACAGGCCCCGTATTGCCCATGAAGGAGGGAGTGGCGTGGGAGGCGTGGGAGGCGTGAGAAGCGTGAGAGGGGCTACGAGTCTTAAGTCACCGTCAACGTCCGCCACACCTTGAAGATGTCCACAGAGGGAACTTACCATATGACCAGGGCTGAGCAACGTGTTGGAATACCCGGCGGTGGTGTCCTGGGTCAAGTGAGGATTGCCCAATAATGTCTGAGAAGAACTAGCCTGGAAGCCCTGGGCCGAGATGTCGCTGGGGAATATCTGGCTGGGTGCGGCGCCGTAAATCGGAGGGTCCAACCCCGTCATCCCGTACAAACTGTACAACTCCTCTTCGGAGTCCGGCATGAAAACAGGCCCGCCAGTCTGTGAGCCGTCTCCGTCCATGGTAAATGAGTTCAAGGGATACAAAAAGGTTACAGAAGAACAAAGAATCAAGTAAGGAAGTCAAGAACAGGAAAGGAACGTAGGCGAGAAGTAACAGAAAAGGTAAGGAATGACAAGGCCGTGTAGAGAAAAAGTAAACCAAAAGGGAGCACAGCCTGGTCTGGGAGTTGGTGAGGTATTATACTAAGGCGGACGCCAGGCTGACTTTGGAAGGGAATGGGTGGGTGGTGGAAGGAATATAAGTACAAGGCTATCCAGCCCATGCGCAACAACCCGGGTGATAGAAAATGAGAATTAGAAAATTGGAGAATGAGCCTGCAGAAGAACGGAAACGCAGTGAAAAGGAAGATCAGTTGCGAAGCATGACAAGGGAGGAGCCAGACGCCCGGGCAATATGCAGCAGAAGGGTGATCTTGTGGTGTTCGTCCTGTTGTAGTTGAACAATAAGGTATCTAGTGATCGCTCAGGTTTGAAGTCTCTGAGACATGGAGTGGGAGATCTACGTTTGTCTAAAGAAAACAACGAGATCTTTTATCTACTTATTTGAATTGTGATTCCATCGTTCAGGTGTCCAGAAACATGGCAGTGTCAAGTCCGTGGCCGGTCAATTACACTAGTTTACCCTTTCACCCTGCCAACAAATCAAAGCAAAATCGAAGCACTGCATGATGGGTTAATTACCTACAGTTCAAATAATATTTGTCGAACTCGTATTACAGCCAGTTACAGTGCCTGGTGCATTAAAAATGTACGTCGATTACCACGTAGGTACCACTTAATACCCAGCGGTATGCCAGTTAGCTGCTGCGTAAACTAGATAAAGTGAGGCTGGCACAAAGTATGGAGACTATCTGCTCTACGATATGATTGCTACCACCAGTTCCCACCGGTTTTCCAAACCCACGGATTCGGGCGTCTGGTAACAACTTTCCTCGTTGCATCTATATTAGGCATTGTATTGATTTAGCGCGGGTTAAAGAATGGTGTCTTCCTGCAGCATCATCACCAGCGCTCAATCATGGTATCACCACCTCCCAGTTTCGACGCCCAGTCCCGGCATCTCTAGCTGGCTTCTGCACTCAAGTCTCTCTTGTCTTTTGTGGTGGAAACTCCTGCGCTCGGTGACTGGGCGTAGAAGGTGGGGAATCAGGGCAAAACTGCTGCGCCGCGCCACCAGCAACTACCTACTGGCAGGACCTGGGATTCCAGAGTAGCAGGCTGGCCACTTTGGTGAGGCAGAAGTCGTGGCAGCCAGGCTCCAACCCCAAAATTTTGTGCAAGGGAAGCAAGACTGCAAGAGTAGTGGATTCATCTGCCAAGACTTTCAGTCATCTGCCATCCTCCACCGGTATTTTGCTATCCGTGCCGTACCTTACGGACTCCTTGCATTTGCAATGCGCGATGTGGACCGCGGAGTCGGGACGGGGCAATCGAAGTTCGAACCGGCCTGTCAGTCTGTCAGATCAACGGAGCTACAGCTACGGGTAATACCAATTTTGAAGTCGAGAACTTTGTTCCGTAATTTTCTTATATTATTTCTCAAATTGGTCCTTCTTCGAGAACCGTTTTGCCACCCCAGCGCATTTTGGCTTCTTTGCATGCGCTTGTCTCTTTGCTTTTTCGTCCCCAACAAGCTCCTTCTCGATTTTCTCCGCCACCAGGCCCAAGCTTGGAGGATGATTACGTCACACAAGGCTGAAGCGGTCCAGGGGAGACCCTCAGACTCGAGAGCAACAATAATAACGTTGAGAGATAAACTTAGCCTTTCGAGTCAAGAGCACGGTAGATTCAGGAACATTTTGCAGAAAAAAGTAAACAAAGGTACATTGGACCCTCCGATAGCCATGGTTCAGTTGCCAACCGAAGGCGGCTTGCGTTTCCTTGCGGCTCTGCTTTGCCCGCCGGTAGTCTATCGTGATGTCACCTCGGCCCCGCCATTGTTGCACTTGCATCCCTCATCCGTTGAGCATGCAAGCCGTCCTTTCAATGATAACTTTCGACAAGCATCATGAGCTTCGCCACCAAATCTCCACCTCATACTCTGAGTCCAAGCAGGGACAATCGCAGAGGCTGTCTGGTCTCGAAGTCTAGACTGTGCCCCTTATGCCGGAAGTGCGACCATGACCGCAGTATCAGCTCGTCCAGTTCGAAATTCCCCTCTTCCACCTCTTAAAATGACGATATTGAACCCCTTTCTCTGTAGATCGACGTCATGGACAAGGATAATGGATACAGGTGCCAACCCTGTCCGCTGTCCCCCAACCAAAATACGTTCACCCCGGGTCCAATGACTTACTGCTATGGAGTCAAAGCACAAAGCGTCAGACGTCGTGATATTCGCCTCCCATGCCATCTTCTTGTTCCTCGTATTTTCACTACTAGCTGGCCGGCCGCGTACACAACCTGAGGGCACCCGCTGATTCAATCCATGATTGGCCAGCACATGGCCAAGGATGCGTTGCCTCGCTTCTGAGGTTCTGACCCGGATACTGCCTTGGGCTTCTACGAGGCCCCAACTATACCCTTCTGTGGCAAGTGACAACGCATCTTGCCAGCCGGTCACGAGCCGATGTAAAAGCATGACCACGACTGATGAGTTGGCATCAGCTTGGTTAGATTAATAGTAGTTGATCGCGCGTAAAGCGTCTGCTAACTGTCGTGGTACACGGTTCCGAGATTGGGTAGATCGCCGCTGGCGGGACAAGGAAGATTGAGATACATTGCGGCTCTGCTCCAACCGGCGTCGGACTGATAACGATGCACAGCCACGCCAATCTTGAAACTCCTCATGATTTATGTGCATGCACCGCCACTGCTCACGCATCCCAATCTCGGGGATCATGCAGGAGTTCCCTTCTAGAGGTATTAACCGTATTATCGGCCCTTAGATACCACAAAAGATGTAACCCCAGACAAACTCTATTTGCTAGGTACCATCGCAGATTACCGATCTCCCTCACAGCGCAAAACCACGTACCTCCATTGTCATCCAGTCGTACCCTGTAAGCACGAGACTTCCGGTCTAGTACTTTCCCCCAACAAAAGCCACTGTGACCAATACTCCGGGTCACGGAAGTTTACGGAAAGAAACTCAATCGGATCTGGGAGTTCCTCAGCATTCCGCACAGAGCCGTACCTACCTAATCTCTCATTGGCTGCCCCAACTCTATGGTATACAATCAGTCAGTAGATGTACACCCGTCGTCCTTTTGCCCTGCTTCGCTGTCCCTCCCAAGGATTCCTTCCCAAGGATCGGGAAAGAATCCTAGTGTAACGTCCTCCCAAGGCGCTGGACGAACCCATCCGTGCAGATGAGATGCCGTGCAAATGTCTGCACTCTGCAAGACGGGAAATGCGAAGCGTTCGTCAAGTCAAGTCAAAGCAAGGCAAGGCAGAGGCTGTGAGAGGAGGGTGCGGGCGAACGGGTCCTTCATCCAAATTATAGATATGTCTTTGGTTTCATCCTGGTATACCTAGCAGAGGCAGAGCCTGACTGGGGCGCCATTATTAGCAAGGGACACCCTGTTTCTAAACGAATTTTTGGAAGAAAAGAAACAGGGAACCAGGGACCAGCAGAAGCAAATAATGAGATTTTTGGCTGTTGATTTAAGCGTCTACTTTCCTTAGCTCACAGGTAGCTTGCTAGCTTAGAGATTAAGTTGGCTGGGTAGTTCAGCTGTCAGCAGACTGCGCAACTGCACAGCAGCGCAGCATAGATACCCAAGTTCCAACCCGATCTAGACTTACCGCGCTGCGCCTCGTTGATTCGTGCTGTGATACTATAGTTTCAGTTGATACATGAAAAAACGATAATGTATCGGCGTTGACCGGTCTGTATTATCAAGGGTTCTACGGGTTGTATTCTTTGGGAACCCAAGTTGCACGGGGACAGTTCGGTGACGGAGTGCGGATGGATCCATCCCAACGGGGCGGAGCGACTACTCCGGGGTTCTGGGGGTGAAATTGATGAATCACTGCTGCTGGAGAAATCAAATCAGAACCGTTGAGGACGAGCTCGATACCTCACTGGAGAGTCTATTTCGCCTCGTTGGGGAGCACGCGGGCTATTCGACGGTATACGAACTATTATAGTTCATACCCGGTCTGAAGGACGGATTCACCGGGAGACCGATCGGCACAAAGGTCCAAGCAAACATCCAAACGTACGGCGTCGGACCTTTGAAACTTGTCACATGCCAAAACCAGAACCAAAACCGAATACCTGCAGAGAACAAAGAAAATGCGCAGAAACTCGAATCGCTTTTTGAAGATCTTTTTCATTTGGGGAATCTATGCACAGGATAGAGATTGTGCCCGTTTCGAGAACCCTCAATTTTTTCTCGTCACAAATGCAAACTCCACACAGGAGGTGTGGTTGTAAAAACCCAGAAAACACCAAGCAACCCGCCTTCCACGCTTCCGCCATTCCATTCAATCGTCTAGATGTGGGTGTCGTAAGGCAGAGGAGTGATGGTTTCGGGAGCGGCACCCTCGACGGTGTGAGCCTCACGGGGCTGGACAGGCTGGCGCTTCAGGTGGAGGTGGACACCCTGCTCCTTGGCCTGCTTCTTCTTCTGGGCGTTCTCCTTGACACGCTTGATGAAGTCCTCACGGGAGCGGGAGTGCTTGACGTGCTCGATGCGGACGTTGATGCGCTTCTCGAGGTAGCGGTTGCCGACGACCTTGTAGAGGAGGACACCGACGGCGGACTTGGTGACGTTGTAGACGACACCGGTCTTTCCGTTGTAAACCTTGTAGGGCATACTATTCAACTCTTAGCATTTTGTGTAATCTTCATGTCGAAAACCGGTCTGTTTCGCGGGTGCGGTAGATTTTCGACTTTCGGAGAATGATTTCACTAACCCCTTCTGAACGGCACCGTTGACCTTGATGTCGACGATATCACCAACCCTATTATCTCAATCAGTCCCATTCCTTGTATATCCAAATATCGCAAATTCGTCGTACCGGTAGGTCTTCAGGTAGGTTTGGGTGTTGATCATACCCTTCTCGCGGAAGTTGCGAGAGAAGGCATACTGCAGAAACCGTCAGTGACCATCAGACAAAAATCCTCCCTATCGCAACATACCCGGGTGCCGGAACGGAGACCGTGGGAGTGACCCATTTTGACGGTTTTTTGGCGTTGAGAGGTTGAAACTTGTCGAAAACGAAGAAGTCCCTCGATCTACCTCTCTCAACGATGGTGTCGCGACTCGCTTCGTCGGGATTGCACAAGTGCGATTCCGCCCCACCGCCCTGGGGCTTTGCCCTTGCGCTATCCCCCACGCGGCTAGCGGCCCACTCTCGGCTACGTTCTACTCTGGAAAAAGAACTTCGTCCATCTCTTGAACTTGGAGAAACCGTTCAGCTGAGTTATTCGACAACCCTTGCGACAGCGCGAAATCTGCAGTCATGGCCCCCGTCCCGTGAGTATACAATGCAATGCCTCGAGATCGTCTCGATGAGTGCATCTGTCTAATTACCGTTTTTTTAATGCAGGCGCGTCTACTCCAAGACCTACAAGGTCCCTCGTCGTCGTAAGTGATGCCTTGAAGATTCTCAGATAAAATGAATATTAAACTAACAATGCACAGCTTTCGAGTCGGCTCGTCTGTTAGTACTCTCCGGCCACTGATCAGAAGCGTGCTTCTGTTTATGTCGTGTGTTCTGGTTCCTAATGTGCTTTGTACAGTGACTCGGAACTGAAGATTGTCGGCGAGTACGGCCTGCGCAACAAGCGTGAGGTGTGGCGTGTCCAGCTTACCCTGTCCAAGATCCGTCGTGCTGCTCGGTATGTCAACACCTCTTCCCGGACCACCTTGAACTCTCCAACAGCAACACCAATAGCGGCAGAGTGGGATTCAAAATTGGTTGAACTGGACTAACAATGGGTCGTATAGTGAGCTCCTCACCCTCGACGAGAAGGACCCCAAGCGTCTGTTCGAAGGTAACGCTTTGATCCGTCGTCTTGTCCGTATCGGTGTGCTCGATGAGTCCCGCATGAAGCTCGATTATGTCCTTGCCCTTAAGGTCGAGGACTTCCTTGAGCGCCGTCTCCAGACCTGCGTCTACAAGCTTGGCCTCGCCAAGTCCATCCACCACGCCCGTGTCCTCATCAAGCAGCGCCACATCCGCGTCGGAAAGCAGATCGTCAACGTCCCCTCCTACATGGTTCGCCTCGACTCCCAGAAGCACATCGACTTCTCTCTCACCTCTCCCTTCGGTGGTGGCCGCCCCGGTCGTGTCCAGCGCAAGAAGGCTGCTGCCGCTGCTGGCGGTGGTGATGACGAGGCTGAGGAGGATGAGGAATAGATTACCAAAAATAGGAGTATGGACAGGTTTCGTTACGGACAATATATCCACGGGGCTTCGATGTTACTGCAGCATCGCGTATAATGTACGACCTCTTGACGAATCTAAAAAATTACAATTAGGTAGCCTACGGCTCAGTTCGAAACCATTTCTCATTATGTCTTATTGTAATGTCAATCCGTAGTCAATAGTATAACCCCAGCCCTATAACGCTAGTCCAGAACGCCGCCCAATATCATCAATCATCAGAGAATATTCTCAGCCTTCAACACCCACTAGGCTCTTAAGCGCTTCTTCCGCACTCCTGTACCACCTGCCCGCTTCTTCAAGGCCGTCGCTTTCACCTTCCTGCTTCTTTCTCTGGGCTTCCCGTGCCTGTATTATAGCCTCCGACTTGCGCCTCTCCAAGACACTCAGCTCTCGCTCCATAGTCTCCGCCTCGCGGGTCTTTCGTGGTAGAGCGTTTTGTGCTGCGGCAATTTGTCGATTGAGCGCCGCAAGTTCAGCTTCCCTTTCCGAAAGAAGAGATAGCGTCGCCGGTAACGGGAGGTTTTGCGATGAAGATTTGTCTGAGTCAGCCACTTGTTTTGCTCGCAACGCTGCAATCGTATTTTCGAGGTTTTCGATAGATTCAGGAAGAGTAGCAAGTTGGGTCATTTGTAGCTGGACATTGTTATATCCTGACACATCCTCTGAGTTAGTATATAACCACAGGTGTAAAGACAGCGTCTTTGTACTCACGATCTGCAAGACTCCTAGAAACCTTCTCCATCTCCTCAATCATCAAGCGTACTTCCTCCTTTTGCGCCTTCAGCTCAGCCTTGACCTCCGCCAGCTGTGTTTCTAGCTCCACGTTCTCATTGTGACCGACTACCAAGGGCGGGTCGCCGACAATCGCGCGTAGAAACTTTTCTTTCGTCACTTGTTCGACATAGGAGAAGCGTAGCTTGGCGAATAGTTCCTAATTCGAGGTTAGACCGCTGCGAGTGAACTGTTGCAGTCCGCCGTACCTTGTAGTGTGTCAAGTCTGCCTCGAGAGATGAAGGTGTCGGAGTGTCTAGAATAGACACATCTGATCGTCGCTTTGACGGAGACTGCTCTGCGCCTTCTCCGTCTGGCGAGAAGATGGGTTCGCTGATTCGGACGATGGAAAGTTGCGTCTTTAGATCACCGTGCTCGGCTGCAAGCTGTTCAAGCTGTTGGCGCGTTTGCGCGGCGTCCACGTCAGACATCTTGTCCTAGTATAATTCACTGTCGACGAAAGTAGATATAATGAGAACTTATGCAATCGATGTCGCGGAGTTTGATCACAATTGCTCACCACCCCGCGGCAGAATATCGAGTAAACAAAACGGCGCCGCATTCACTCCGGGCGGTGAGCGGACCATTCACCAAAGATATCATTTCGCCGCTCCAATAGACCACCATCAATCGAACCTTCCCTTTCAAGTGCCCGCTTCATGCATTCACACGGAGCTATTCTTATCTCGCGATAGATATGAATCAGGGGTGATGTAGTCCCGACTTCAGGACTCTTTGCTTCCTCCATACTCCACTTCCAGCTAACCATCCATCCTCCACCATGCCTCCAGGTCTAGGCAAAGCACTCGGCAATCCGAACAACGATGACTACGTCGCGCAAGTCCTTGCAAAGGAAGCTCGGGATAGCTCTGTGAAGTATTCTGCTCGAGGAATGGGAGCTCATATGCCGTCAAAGTGCGTATCCTTGTCAGAATGTCATCTGCTGAATCTAACGTACTGTCGCCACAGGCCTGCAGGCTCCGCGCCGAAGCCCAATACTCGCTTTCTTCGGCATATCATCAAGGAGACTGACAACCACAATGCGGCTCTGAAGCGGAAGGAAGAACGGGAAGCCAGAGATCGAATGCGACAGCTCCGGGACCAACCTTCGGCTTCGTCTCGCGATCGTAGCAGGGATCGTCATCGTGACTCTCGTCGAACAGACGATAGGCATTCGCGGCGGGAGAGTGATGAACGTGAGGATAGACATCGTTCTCAGAGGAAACGGCACAGAAGTCGTTCAAGATCCCCGGACAGAGACCGACACCGTACGTCGCAGCGGGAACGTGACCAGGACGATGACCGACACAAGCGCTCTCGGAGGAGTCACCGGCATCGATCATATTCCAGATCGCGCTCTCCGCGTGAACGGGACAGCCACCGGCGCCGCCATCGGAGGCGCTATAGCTCTCGTTCCCGCTCGCCGGAACCACGGGAGAGACGCAGGGACAAGGACTCTTCACGACGCAAGGATACTCCGAAGTCTGCGCCTGAGCCGCAGATCGAGGCTGATTGTGGTGACTCGGATCCGTTAGAGGATCTTGTAGGTCCTCTACCCAAGGAAGAAGCGCCCATCCGTTCTCGCGGCCGTGGTGCATACAAGCCCAACACCAGCAACATCGACGCTCATTTCGCTCCCGATTATGACCCCTCCCTCGATGTCCCGCCGGAGGATGACGAAGCGCAGCCAAGCAAATCAACTCGCCGTCATGTCCCTGGACTAATGACCGGAGATGACGACTGGGAGCTTGCCCTCGAAGCTCTACGTGACCGGGCTCGTTGGAAACAACAGGGCGAGGATCGGCTGCGGGAAGCAGGGTTCAACAATGATGTCGTGAAGAGATGGAAAGCCGGTGGCTCTACAGCAGTAGGAAATGACGAAGGCCTGCTAGATTCCGTCAAGTGGTCTTCCAAGAGCGAGGGCAGAGAGTGGGATCGCGGCAAGTTTGTAGATGACGATGGGCACGTCAATGTCAAAGCCTCCTGGTAGTTCATCACTAGGGTCTGCAAACCTCGGCCCGCTTAGCAGATGCTATCGATTGAAGTACTTGGCCATTGGATATTAGACTAGTGCCATTGGATCTCACAGCACGATATACCTAGCACTATATATCTCAAGCAGTCTATCATCCATTTCCAATATTCATACCCATTCAATAACATATTGCGCACAGCTTTATAACTCTCCTGTATTATCACACCATAACTATATTTCCAATCCTGACAAATAGCAACCCCCAGCCGAATTCCGCACTTTTGTCAGACCGCGGAAATCCGCTGCCGAGGACCCACTCCCCCGTATACAAAATGCCCTGGAAATCTACCTTACTATCTATGACTTTGATAGCCCAACCTACCCTACTTTCAGTATTCCTCATTTTTAACCCTCAAAATGACAGACCAGTTCGCATATACATATCCTAACCCGCTCGAGGGGTACGAGAATCTAGAGCCACTCTCTGAGTAAGTCATCCCCAACTCTATCCAAAATGGTGTGATTGGAGACGAAGATGATGGGAATATCTACCCCTCAAGTCCCGAGTCACTAGCCTCAGTATTACACCTTACAATTTCCTACGAAGGTATAACTAACAGCCGCAACAGAGAACGCAACGAAGACGGCAAATCGCTCAAGAACCCACAACATGGAATCCTCAGTAAAGCCTACAAGGAATTCCCCGAACCCCTAGCGAAAGATAGACGCGGGGGATTCGATATCCATATATATCATTATCAGGTGAGATACTCTTTTTTTTCTCTCTCTATGTTCTCTAGCAGGTAGAGAGTGCAAGTGGGCTTTTGCGGACAGGACTGGCTAACTGGATGCTTAGAATAACCCAGACCAAGTCGCGTATGCAAAGGCACTTTGGGAGCGGATTAGACGGGAGTGTATGTCTATCTTGTCTCTCTCTCCTATTATATCGCCTGTATTGATGAAGCTTCTAGTTCCCGAACTCCGCATCTACACATTCTGGGATAAGCCTGTTGGCCCGCATCCCGTGGCAATGTTTGAAGTGAACCTCTTTACGCCAGCACAATTTGGCGCATTCGTGCCCTGGCTTGTCATAGCGCGCGGTCCACTAAGCGTTCTTATCCATCCAAACACGGAGCCGGACGAGGATGAGAGGAATCATACACAGAGAGCGGTTTGGATGGGCGACAGAGTTCCGCTGGATTTGAGAATTTTTAAGATTTTGAAGGAGAGGAAGAGACAAGCTCAAACGCAGCCATATGTATAGTCAAGATGGTAAATTTGTCTTGAGCTTCAAGCACAGTGCCTGTGTTTTCTATTCATTTCAAAGCGCTGTTGAGGTAATCTTCAAAGACTGGTTTAGTGTTTAGAAATAAGCTTGAAATGTTAGTGAACGGTCAGCATCTTTACATCAGATGTGCTTGGGTAGTTAGGTGTCATCGCTATGGCTCGATTACCTATCGATACGGCAATTTTTGCAGACACTGTAGGTCTCAGGGTCCCTGCCTTATCACTACTCGTGATAACAAGTCCAATTTTATGTTCAATGTTTGTGGGTCCCCTAATTGGGATATTTGAGGTATGTGGTGGTAAGTTACGCTGTCCCGGATTGTTGGGGTCGATATCAGTACTATCTTGCGATCTGATGGAAGTGCCTTGCTGTGACAGAGACAGGCTTGCAGGGTTGGTCGTAGATTGTTGCTGGGAAACTAAGCCCGCCCGGACGCCTCCTTGTGATTGCGATGCTGGCTGGGCAGAGAGTGACTGAGGTGGATCCCCGTCGGGCAATATCGATTGAACAGAAGGTAGCTGAGGTCGCCCCCCGTAGGGATGTGGTGTGCGGGAGGAGGATACATGAGGTTGAACCCCGTAGAAACCTGGTGGGTAGGAAGAAGATAGTTGAGCTTGACTAGCATTGGAGGCAAGTGGCTGAGCCGATGGCGCTGGCTGACCCGTTGGGTGAGAGTGTGGCGGCTGTATTCGCGGCTGTATAGGACCCGTCTGCTGTGTTGATGGTTTGCCTTGGTATGCTGGAATATTCCCTAGCTGCGCTGATACATTTATTTGCTGTGCTATTCGAAAACATCCATTATATCTTCGTTTTTGCTCGTCATAACGTCAGAGATCTGTTCATCAGTTTATGTTGTTTCAGATTGGGCACAAAATCCGGGGATCAGAACATTGGACACTTACTCTTCTACGGTTGGCGCGGCAACGAGCACATGTTTTCCATTTTTGCCCGCCATTACCTTCAAACCCGCTCATTGGGCGAATTGTATGACAATCTGAGCACCATTTGGTTGGCTCAGAGCCGGGTGGTTCTTCGTCCATGTTAAGTTATGCTTTGCTATTATGCTGTAAGTAGGCTCTAAACGAGAGAAATAGTATAGAGGACGGGAGATGTAGGATATCTGAAGCCGATGCTATGATGGGACCTGAGTCGCTGGAGCCCGCCCGCGGTCCTCTGTGCCTTCTTTTTGATTCTTTCGATTCACTGATCCCAAGAACAGGCAACATCCCCTAGCCATGTGACTTCGTCCCGGAGGTACCGTACTCAAGGAAAATATTTAACTTGAAGAGTCCATACTCGATCTCCTGAATGATATCACTTTGACGATATTGTCCTGCGTGGTCAATAGCTGGAGTTTGAATAGGAGAATGAGCAAATCTTAATACCCGCTGCCAGTGCACTAATACAGAGATTGACTCTGCTTATTTCCTGCAAGAATCAGTTCTCTCACTCTATCCTCGTCTATGGGTTGGACTCAACTCAGATTGCATAAGCCAAGAACCAGGTCAAGACCCTGAATCCTTGATGGAAAAGCCTGCCATATTGTCCCCTAATAGAGAAACCAGGACTCGAATTATTTTGACAGGGCCATGCATAGATTACTTCTTGCTATAGCTTGCTGTGACTCTTTGTGCCCTGCTTGCTTCGTTTATGAACGAGTATCGAGCTTTGTGGTTCCTGACCTTCGGGTCCGTAGGCTTGATATTAGGGTTAGTAGAAACCTAAGCTTCTTCTTATTTTCAACGGCAATTGTGGTGGCAGAGATTCCTTTCTGCTCTTGTTCATTGAATGAGCAGGAATTGATGTTGATTTCTGGGAGGCTTACATCTAAGAGCATACCATTCTTTGTTCCTTGTGCTCCTCTGTGCTGCTTGTACAGTTATATATCTGTGCGCCGCACCTAGGTCAAATACAAACGTGGCACAAAATATGTCGATACCAAACTTCTGGAAGCAAAACCAAGTTCACCGGGCCTGGGATATATACTGAAAATATCGTTCAACGCACAAGAGGGCAGACGGGGCTCTCATTGAACTCGACGCCGAAACAAGCAACAAGGAAATGTGCAGCTGCTGAGCGGCGGTTCGGGACTGTCACTGTATGAAGACTGGACATTTCGAACGCCATGAGGCAAGACACTAGAGTGGCTAAAGCACAGCAAAGTTTTAGAGAAGAATAAACGTAAAAACTATTCATTCTCAAAGATGAGAGGACGGACCAGTTTGACGACCTGAATCATGAGTGGGATAGGCGGACCCACAAGATAAGATTGATAATTTTCGACCGGGATCAACCCACGCGCTTCTAGATTCGAGATCCTGGTTTACCGGTGCCGGGGCGGCACAGCAAAAGCCGATGTCGCTTGTATACCTGTCATGGGCGACTCATGGCCCTACAATTCTTCTGTAGGCGGTTCTAGTCGCGGTTCTTCAGGCGAAGCCGCGGTTTCTACTGTCAAACCTTGTGGAGTTCTACTAAGTGTTACATAGTATGTCTGGGATAATGCGGACTAAAGACGGTTTGTTGGCGAACGCCATGCCCAAACCAGCTACAGAAGGCGAAGTCAAACCTTTCGTGCTGCTTATGCCCGAGTCTAATTTACCTCGTACCCTCGAAATTGCTTGAGGGTGCAGCTCAAGCGTGACAGGAAAGCCAGGATGGCCTCTGCGTAGGCGACGAACCGCCACGGTCAACCCCAGCCAATTCCAGCATCGTCCGCGTAGCTCATAACGGTTTGAGCAATTCTGACATCCGTAGGGCCGGATATAACCGAATCGATATTGGATAACCCTGCGGTTCCCGCAGCTGCAGGTGTCAACCGCAAGGTATGTTGCACGCAAGACAATATAGCAATCCGGTGGATCGACCAAGCAAGACGACATCTACAGAGTATTCGCGATCACTGCTGCCTTCCAGAACCAGTCAGTCTGCAAAGCGTCTGGTGCCGAATCTCGGACTCGTATGTTTTGGCGGTCGATGTGCTCAAAAGCAAAGATGGAGACCAGTTCACATTGTTCGCAGTCGCAGTTCGCACGGGACGGCACCCTCAGTACCGGGGATAAGCGAGAAGCATGGTTCTGGGGTATAAATTCGGAGTATCTTTCGCTTGCTGTTGGTGGTAGGACATCGTATGGTCAAATTATGATTCTGCGACGGGTGCTCAACACAGTACGTTGGAAGTTTCTGGTACAGGTGATGAACAATTGCTTGGACGTCGTATCGTAGATGCTAGTTTCGAGAACTTCATCGACAGATATATTCAATAATCAACTATTTCAATGGAAGAGTCGGTGAGTATCGGACAGAAGGAGAAATTGAAGCTCCTGAGATCGGAAGAGGTGTTGTTTGCTGCGAGGCCGAGACAGGACAGAGAGTACTGCGTATACCAGATCCTGAGGCGGTCACCATTGAGGATGCTCCTAGCGATCGAGGAAAGCAGTGGGATGATCAGCTGTAGGCTTCGAGTGAAGTTTGGGGGATGCATCTCAACGCAGACAAGCAGACCGAGCAAAGTGCAATTGTTAAAGGTTCAAGCTGTCATGCAGGAGTAGTATGCCATGGAGTAGCAGTAGGAGATCGAGCATCAGCCACGGGAGCACTAGCCTCAGGCACGGGACTGATTGCCCCTCGGAGGCCCAAAGGAGAAAAACGAGATATCAGCCCCACTGCCGGCGGAGCTTGTGAGTGGCACAAGCCTGCATTAGTCGCTTTTTCCCTTTGACATTCTTGCGTGAATCGGCGGATGCTCCAGTTGTGCTCCCCAAAAGTTGTGGTCTGTTGTCCTGGTCCCAGAGACGAGGAGGAGGAGGGGTCGAGGGACCACTCTTCCTCAGGGACAAGACCTACGCTGCATTTTCTGGCCTGGCTCATCCCAGACTACTTATACGGCACACCGTCGCGTCCCTTGGGCTCTTCTCTTATCCTACAATCCACTTCTCTTCTTTTTTCTGTCTTGCCTCCCTCCCCTTCTTCTCGTCCTCCACTACCGTCCACGGCTCATATCGTGGTTGTTCTTGGTCATCTTCCTCCCCTAGATCAATTGCCCCTCTCCCGACACCGCCATTATGTCTCGCCCCCAGAACATTGGTATCAAGGCCATCGAGGTCTACTTCCCCCGTCAGGTGCGTCAATTATCCTGTCTCGCTACGCTCCAAGCGGAATTGGGCTCTAACAGTTTTTCTATAGTGCCTCGACCAGACAGAGTTGGAAAAGCACGATGGAGTCAGCGAGGGCAAGTACACAATTGGTCTCGGCCAGACCAAGATGAGCTTCTGTGATGACCGCGAGGGTACGTTCTCAATCGATTCCTGATTATGGCTTGTATCGCCAATACTGACGTTTATTCGTCAATAGACATCTATTCCATTGCCCTTACTACCCTTTCCTCCCTCATGAACAAGTACAATGTCGACCCCAAGTCCGTCGGTCGTCTGGAGGTCGGTACCGAGACTTTGCTCGACAAGTCCAAGTCCGTCAAGTCCGTTCTCATGCAGCTCTTCACTCCCCACGGAAACACCAACATCGAGGGTATCGACACCGTCAATGCTTGCTACGGTGGAACCAACGCTGTCTTCAACAGCATTAACTGGGTCGAGTCCTCCGCTTGGGACGGCAGAGACGCCGTCGTTGTCTGTGGTGACATTGCCCTCTACGCCAAGGGCAACGCCCGCCCCACTGGTGGTGCTGGCTGTGTTGCCATGCTCATCGGCCCTGACGCCCCTATTGTCTTCGAGCCCGGTCTCCGTGCCTCCTACATCACCCACGCCTACGACTTCTACAAGCCCGACCTCACCAGCGAGTACCCCGTTGTCGATGGTCATTTCTCCCTCCGCTGCTACACCGAGGCCGTCGATGCCTGCTACAAGGCCTATGCTGCCCGTGAGAAGACCCTGAAGGAGAAGGCTCAGAACGGCACCAACGGTGCCACTCAGGACGAGTCCAAGAACGAGTTGGACCGCTTCGACTACATTCTCTTCCACGCTCCCACGTGCAAGCTGGTGCAAAAGTCGTACGCTCGTATGCTCTACAACGACTTCCTCGCCAACCCCACTCACCCCTCTTTCGTTGAGGTTGCCCCCGAGCTGCGCGACATTGACTACGACACTTCTCTGACTGACAAGAACGTCGAGAAGACCTTCATGGCCCTGACCAAGAAGCGCTTCGCCGAGCGTGTTCGTCCCGGTCTTGACGTTGCCACTCTCTGTGGTAACATGTACACCGCCACCGTCTACGCCGGTCTCTGCTCCCTGCTCAGCAACGTCACTTTCGACCCCAGCCAGCCTAAGCGTCTCGGATTCTTCTCATACGGCAGTGGTCTTGCCTCCTCTCTGTTCAGCGCCAAGGTTGTTGGCGACGTCTCCTACATTGTCGAGAAGCTGAACCTCCAGAATCGTCTCAACGAGCGCACTGTCCTCCCTCCCACCGAGTACGAGGCCATGTGTGAGCTCCGTGAGCACGCCCACTTGGCCAAGGACTTCAAGCCCTCTGGCAAGCCTGAGACTCTCTTCCCCGGCACATACTATCTCACCGAGATTGATGGCATGTTCCGTCGCAAGTACGACGTCAAGGCATGAATGATGACCAGCATATAATTTCCCCTCTTGATGATCCTCTTTTCGTGAGGGCCCTTGTCTATATGACCTTCTTAGATTCCCTCTAGCATGATGTTCTTTTTCATTCGTCACGATAGAGTCATTCTGCCTTTTTTTTTTTTCTGGGCGAAAGGCGGCGCTGGAAAGCTTCCTACAGAAAGCACCAAAACGGGTTTTGAATTACTATAATACTGCTAATAAAATCTATCTTGATGAATATATTTTCCAGTAGACTTTGTGAATCAGTATCTTAATCATACGATGTCAGTAGAAAACATTAATTGTCATGTCGTCTGAGCTTGACGCCGTGATTGCGGTTCCTGGTTGCAGGGGTGTGAGGAACTGGACCGTGATTGGACGGCCCCCTGATCGGATCGCCGGCGGAAGGAAGAGAGATCCTCCGCTATGCAACACTGCATCACTGCATCAACATCCGAGCTTCCTCACCTCAACATCTTCACTTCTGGTACAAGGACACTCGACCTAGTCTCAGGGTCACGGAATTCCACCTTTGCTCCGACATCTGACGAGTACTATCTCTTCGTTCCAGAATAATCAACGCCGCTACGCATCGATGTCGAGAAGCTTCCACCCTCATGGACCCCGGCGCCTAGTTGTGCCAGGTCGTCGGCGCGTACTGAGACCACCCTAGTCGCTGAGGAATGTATTCTTAGAACACTCTGGGGCTCTGGAGCTTTTCTCAAGCTGGTATAGTCCAGGAACTGTCCGCTGTGGCATTTGGAATCCCCCCTGCTTGACCCTGGCTGCCCCATATCAAACCCGGCGCTTATAGACCTCTTCCCAGAGGCACACGCACCATGAAGGCGCCTCCGGCCATCCCCGGTGCAGCAGATGCTCTGGATGCTTCTCTTGCCGCCGACTTGTCGAAACCTGAGGCTTTAGCCATGCCTGGGTAAATTTAGCTCCTTTGCTACCCAGAATAGACGAAACACGCCTGCTGCCGATTATAGATCTCCCTGGCGCTTGTGCGAACCATTCTTCTGCAGTTTAGCCCTGAGGATATCGAGATCATGCAAAATATAGTAACATTTTGACGCGCAGCTACTAGTTGAAACACCCAAGCCTGTTGAAGATCTCCTAGCCCTAGGATCATACCAGCGGGAACTGGCAGTTCGATCGTGATTCTTGTTGAAAACGCCCATATTCGATATGATGTCTGGCGTTTCGATGGAGCTTTCTCCATGTTTCAGGATTTCTGGTCCCTGGATGATCTGTTGATGGCCTGCTTCTATTTTGGCCCTTGCATTGCCTCTGCTGCTGAAGCATTTAATGGCCAACCATTCCCACCTTCTTTCTCATACAAGTCTCGTCCTGCCATTCACCACTGCCATGGTTGGCATTTGATATCTCAAACAGTTTCAGAAAAGTTTCTTGTCTCTCCATCTTCTCTTCTCTGTCCTCTCTTGCGCATCTCCGGAAGCTGGCTCTTCCTTGAACTACGCCCAAGCACCAACCTAATACACCTACTATATTGTCTATATAACCACATTCGAAACAATGTCTTCTCTGGGGTATTACTACCGGCCCACCACCCCTCCTGTTCAGTACCAGGAACTGGTTGGGCAGTCCCATAATCGCCACGCATCAGACTCTTCTACATACTCCACCGATTCGTCTCCCTGGTCTGCCGTTACGTCTACTACAAGTCCGACAGTAGACTCTCCTTCTTACCAACACGGACCAGCCCTTCTTCCTAGGATCAGATCCCAGGACGTCGTGATTGAACCTCCACCTACAGCAGGGCCGCACCGACACCGGCGGTTCCTGTCTAACACTCGCAACCCACCGGGCTTTGTTCCATACCCAACCCAACAACGTCCATCAGTCCAGCATAATGTGGCCGAGGTGTCAGACAGACTGGCTGCTGTCTCTTCCGCACACACCTCTCCCGTCTATGCGTCGTACAATGGCTCGACCCTCTCGTCTCCTGTGAACATTGTCCCTTCGCACAGACGCAGGGAATCTGGCAGGCACTCTCGCTCGGGGTCCGCCTCGAGCATCGACGACGAGACGCTGAAAAGATATAGCTACCCAGCATATCAGCAATTGAAGTACTCAGGCCACCCGCAGCCGTCCCCTACTATGCCTATCACTCCGGCCACACCTAATATCATGGTGTACCCTCCATTCGCACGGGACTCCACCGCTGAGCCAGTTATAGCGAAAACTCGCGAGGCACCCTCGCATAGATCACTTGTTCTGCCTGCTTCTCCTTACGGATATGGCCAAGTTCCTAGTGCTCAATGCTCACCCGTTGGTCTCGCACATCCGGCAGCCAGCGTCTGCTCGCAATCAACTACTTTGCTCTCATATCTCACCGGCCCAACGCAAGCAATCAATCTAGTCCGCAATGTAAGCGTAGTTCCGACCCGAGGTTTGCACGACTACTTCTGGTGGGACATTCGGAACCTACGCAGCTGGACTTCTTTTTCATTGGAAACATTCAACTCCATCAAGGGACTCACAAAGCTCCTGAAGACCGCAATCCCTCAAACCCTCACGCCCCAAGCCCTAGTGCAAAGCAACCGCCTCTCTCCAGACTCCGAAGCAGCACTCGTCGGCCTCGTCCAAGACATCTACGCTCCACGAGTGAACGCTGCTCTCGCCGTCTCCCAAGGCCCGGACCATCTATCCCTCTATCCCGCACCAATCCCCCGCTCCTCAGCAACAACAAACAGCAAGAACTACGGCGGACCTCACTTCCTAGCAAACTACTCCTCCGACACAGAGCAAACCTCATCGGGTCTCCCCCGCGGCCGTCTAGTCGGGATAGCCAAGAGCTTCGACCGCTGGAACACAGGGATGCGCAACGAAGCACCGCACAGAAGGGTAGAGTACCTCAATGGCCTCGCACACCTGCAGCGGTGCATGCGCGAGCACTCCTGCCGCTACGGCTTCATCATCACGGAAATTGAACTCGTCTGCGTCCGCGCAGGCTGCGACGCAGGCGACGACGTCCCCTACTTCGGCTTCCTTGAGGTCTCTGCACCCATACCCACAAATGTCTTTGCAGGCATGCACAGCGGACGCGACAACCAACATGGCCAAACAGCCTACGCCTCACCCAATTCACCGACCCCCTCCGTCGACAGCTCCCTAGCCTCCCAATCACCACGGGAAGAATACGAATCCTACACACACCCCGACGTTCACTCGCACTCCCACGCCTCAACATCAACATCCGAATCCCTCAACGTCCCCATAACCGCCAGTCTAGCACTCTACTTCCTCCTCATGCTCTCCAAATCCGTCCCATTACCATCTCAACCATCCTCACACCTAAACGTCGGCGGGCCCGGCGCGCTCACGCGACAGCGGATCCTGCCCGAGCCGAAAGATAAATGGATTCCTGAGCCGCAAATTGGTGAGAAGCGCGATGCGAAGCGCGTTAGGGGGTGGATTTGGCCTGGGGATGCTTGGCATCGGCGCGAGGGGGGAGGGGTGCCGAGGGGGAGGACGGGGGCTGTGCAGGGTGTTGGTGTTGCGAGGGCGAAGAAGTGGCATAAATGAGCTTTCAGTGAATAAAGGTGTGGTTTATTGGTGTATGTGGCCAGGCTGGGATCTGGTGGTGTGGTGTAGTGTGGTGTGATGTGCTATGTGGGTTGGAGATAGATATATCTTTACGGCCGTATTCTTTGTTACTGATTTGGGCTGGGTTTTTGGTGTTTTTTTAGCTTTAATCTAATTTCTTCTGCGATATTTCTTGTACTGCATCAGATCTCATACACATAGACACAGTTCAATCCATGAGTAGCCTTACCAGGCATTCATTGAAGGGGTTGAAGAACTTGGTGTGACCAACGTCAAAGTGATGCAAAGCCCCAAGGTCCCCAGCCCCATAGGTACAGTGGAATAGTGGATCACCCGCTGACACTCCCGCCTTGTTCCCAATTCCCAAGGTAAGGTACCCTCAGGGTCCTCAAGACCTAACGACCGCAGTGTTAGGTGACTCTCCCTTTCCAGTACGGAGATGTGTGATCAAGTACCTTGGGGTCTAAGTACCCTGGGGAAAGCACGAGACCACTTCCATTCCTTTATTGATGACTATCATGTACCTAGGTAGATTTCATTTACTTAATACTCTTTCAAGAATTTATAAGCGCGTCAGAAGTCTCTGTATACTCAAAGACGTCTTTCGGATTATTCTAGACTTACATTTATCCTCTCAACATCGCATTCAACCCAGCATAAGCAATCGTCGAACTCTACTCCTCTCACCAACCATCTTTAGACGAACAAAGAGGACCCTCATCGATCACCACCCTCAAAGACGAAAGAGCCAGAAAATGCAACCCCATGACATCCTCATAATCGGCGCCGGCCCCTGCGGTCTCGCCGTCGCAGCACGACTAAAAGAACATACGCCCTCAGCAATCTTTACAGACGCAGAGCACCAGCGATACCATTGGATCAACAAACACAAAGGCCGAATGAACCTTGTACGGAGCCATAAAGGGAAAATGGGGAGCATAGGCGTGCACAATACGCATCATGGACAGGTCAATAAGGCTAGGAAAGAAACCAAGAGTATGGAGAAAGAGAGGGCTTCGTCGGTTTCGAGTCAGGGGTCGGATGGCTCGTCGGCTCATTCTCTAGAGGATAAGTCGATGACGTCTGTGTCTGACCATGAGGATGAGCATGATGAGAAGGATGGCCTCTCTATGCTGGTTTTAGATTCGACAGCGCCTCAGTGGATGTCAAAGTGGAACCGGGCTTTCAAGACACTTGAGATTGAACAGCTTCGGAGTCCAATGTTCTTCCATGTCGACCCTGGAGACCGAGATGGCATGCTCGCGTACACAACCGAAACCGAACGAGAAAAGGATCTCTGGGAAATTTCAGGGTGTGTTGGCAAAGAGATGTCAAAACATAAAAAGAAGAAGCAGCAGAAGCAAAAGGCGAAGAATATGAAGGTCATCGGGGATACAGAGATTGACGAGCGGGATAGAAAGGACTACTTCTCCCCAAGTACAGGGTTGTTTCGGGACTTTTGCGGCAGTGTTGTTGAGCGGTACGGACTGGGTGCTCCCGGCTTGATCGCTGAGGGTGAAGTTGCGGACATCCGGTATGACTATGTAGAAGAGCTGGATGCAGCAAAGAAGATGTTCACCGTCACAACAAAAGATGGAAACAAGTTCTACGCTAGGGCTGTGGTGTTGGCTATGGGGCCAGGAGCGACGAAGATACTTCCTTTCCCTTTGAGCGCAGAAGAAGCTGAAGGGGCTTGTCATAGCGGCGAAATTCGAGCATTTCCAAGTCCAACTGTGAGGAGGAAAATCCAACAGCGACAAGAGACAAATGTCATGGTCGTGGGAGGAGGTCTGTCTTCAGCGCAAATCGCAGACATGGCTATTCGTAAAGGTGTGACGAAAGTGTGGTTTCTTCTGCGATCCGACTTCAAAGGTAAGCCTCTTCCTTCTATGATCAGGATAAGACTGACCAGATAGTGAAACACTTCGACATAACTTTAAGCTGGATGGGCAAATTCAAGAACTACGAGAAAGCGGTCTTCTGGTCAGCAGATACGGACGAAGAACGTATGGAGATGATCAAGACAGCTCGCGGTGGCGGCAGTATCACGCCTCGCTACCAGAAGATCCTCAAAGATCACGCCGCTCGTGGCCGGATCGCCATTCATCCGCGTACCGTCATCACCAGCAAGAGATACTGCAGTGTTTCTAAGACCTGGCGCCTGGAGACGAATCCCCCAATTCCTGGCCTTCCCGAGATCGACTACATGTATTTCGCGACAGGTATGCACATGGACGTGAACGAGCTCCCGTTGCTGCAGCAAATGCACCAAGATTATCCAATTGAGACTATACAAGGGTTGCCATGCCTCACGGATGACCTCATGTGGAAGGCCGACGTACCCCTGTACCTGACGGGTCGACTGGGAGCGTTGCGTCTTGGTCCGGGAGCGGCGAATCTCGAGGGCGCACGGTTGGGTGCAGAGAGAATTGCATGGAGTGTCGAAGAGATGATGGGCAAATCTGCTTGTGGTAAAGACGAAACAGATGAACCAGAGCTCGATCGATCGGTAGAGTCTTTCTGTGGACTAGGGAATCGATATGCCGGGCTGGCAGATGCTTCGTGAAAATCAATTTTGTAGATAGCGCTGAATGGACGATGAAGTAGCAGCCATTAAAGAAGAGTCAGTGGTTTGTAGGAGGAAGGAGTGCTGCCCGAAGAGTCAGAGGGGTGGTTACCTCAGGCAGGTTGGGTTGAGTCGCACCTTCCTCGGACAACTGCTTTGGCTCCTTCCTCGTCATGTCCGGGTACAGTAGTTGCTCGCTCGCTCCTTCCCTGTTTACTTCTTCCAATAATCCACCTTGTGTCGTTTGTGCATTTGCCTTGCTCCCATTGCCCCGTCCCATTCTGGCAGCCTAGAGGCCAGCTCAAGATTACCATGGCTCTCTGCCGAAGGCTGAAGCACCAAACAGCCACATCCGGATAGTGCTCATCAGCACCGAGTTTTTGGTATTTCTACCTATGCCGCATTCTGTGAGCTGGATGTCACAGCTCCCACCAATGGAATTCTCTCATTGGTGCCAGATTATGAGGTACCACCAGCAAACGCTGATTTTGCGGATCAGCGCCACTGGGGTGAGATGGAAGGCTGTGCACACGACGAATCAAAGTGGACCACAATGACCCCCAGCTGTCATCCCAAGGTTCTCTCCTGGCAAGTAAGTGGAGGGACTACCTTGAGTAGCTTGTCTTCGAATCCTGCTGGTGCCTATGTTGTATAGCTTCGGTGGGGTACTTGTCAACAGCGGCTGATGCAGATACTCATGGCAATGGCAGAAAATAACGCAGCGAGGACATCCCAACCATGTCACAAAGAATATATCAACCTGAGTCTTGCTGTGGCTGAGCTGCGGTGCTTCAGGATGGCGAATAATTTGGGCCGATGCACCAGTCATGCGGATGCAGGCATCTGAAGCAAACGAAATATCGCGAAGAAGTATGGAGCAGACCTGCGCAATTAATCTCCGTTCCAAACTTCAGAGGTTGGGCTGTGTCCTACAGTTCCCCACGAGAGGCGAGAGCGCCTCGGGCGCTATGGCAGACCGTACTTTAAACCTGAGTAGACATGGTTTACCTTATTCGTGATGGCAACGGCGGAGACGACGGAGATGCGTCCGCAGACGCGGAGCGGGGCCGCGCTCACTGGGTCTGGATTCGACTGTACAGAGTGACTTGGATCCTGCTTCGTAATATGAGTCCTGCCTGGGTACTGCGGGTGCTCCGGTAAGCAGGAGATACGAACCCTAAACAGCGGGGTGGCTGCTAATATATGGACTATGGAGTATGCGGTCAAGCTAAGATAAGCTGACCTGGTACTTGGGAGTCAGCTTAGTGCTTACATCTTACAGTTGCTCGTAATCCCTGCAAGTCCTGTGAGGCTCAGGTAGAAGCTCGTTCAGCGGGTGGAAAAGCCTTCTCAGCCAGTAGTTCACATTGCCCGATGCAAGGCTTCGTCAACGACGCTCACAGAGAGCAAGAGGATCAAGAGCAAGGAGGTCTCGTGTCGCTGGTAATGCTCGAAGATCCAGATTCAACCTTGCTTGATGTCGCCTCCGCTGACTCTTGCTCACCTGCGCAGCCTCATTCAAGGTCTGAAGCGCAAAGTGTCGATCAGTCATTAGAGCAAGGCAGCAGACAGCCGCGGAGGGTACGGCCACGTGCGAGGCTTATTCCCATACTTTGGCATTCGCCTCATCCGGATATGGCCTTCCGCAAGTCATCTGAAGGTTTGGATTGGCTGTCTTGTCCGTTGGGACTTGCTGAAGGCACCAGCCACAGCAAAAGTGGCGGTGCAAACCCTTTGCCCCTGAGGAGGCGATAATGCGCCACAGTCGCATATGAGTCTGTCAATATTCACAGCAAGATTAAGGAGTACGAAACGAGTAGATCAACGTCATTTCGAAGATCCAGAATACTTTCAATACTTTCTTTTGCTGCTCGCGGTTTACTGGATGGGTTGCATCACCCGCGAAACTGCAACAATCTGAGAAAAGCTAAGCGTGGAGGCGCAGCAGTGGCCAATCGTCCAACCACCCCGGCGCCAATCCAAACGCACGATCTGGACCGTCTTGTCTGCAGAACTGTCGTGATTCGATTGAGCTATTGTATCGATAGGCGCCTACTCCGTGCATGCAGGCCCATCCCTTGCTGTTCCCACCTACTTTACAGAGCGCGAAATACGACACTGCAGTTGTACCTACTCCGCAGTCGAGCCTCCTCCAAGTCGCGATCGAGCTCAATCATTGGGGGCTTAATCTAGTGAGCGCTTAGAGGACTGAACAAAGGCCTTTGAGGTGAGTTCACCCCCTGTTTCAGAAAGATCGATGGTTGCCCGCCGTGCTTTGTTTTGGGAGAGTGCCCAGAACAAAAGGAGGCAGCTATATACGGACAGCAATACGAACGCAGTAGGAAAACAGAGCTGTTGGGACTTTAGGACCCTGCCAAGTTAGTCCGCTAGCTGAATGAATTTGAATGTAGCCAATGAAATTATTACAAAGAAGAATGAATTTCCTCTTAAGGTTGGAGATCTGCCTCGTCATACAGAGTACAATCTGCTTGCACAGCCTCCACAAGAGTCTTCGCCCCCCACACCCTTCATATAACATGCATCAATGTCTGTCATCTTCGTTGATCCCTTTTTTTGATGGCACGTTTAACACAACTATTATCATCTCCCTTACTACGAGGGACCCTGCTCTTCGCTCATGGCGAACCCTAACAACCATCTCAGCCCGTCTGAGGGCTCATCACATTTACAACCAACTCCTCACATCGAAATCCACTCAGACGACCAAAGCATATCAATCTCACCCGTTCAGATGGGCTCCAGGGCGCCGACACCTTCGTCGGATCTGTTAACGGTCAGCCGTGACCCGCCACGAACATCACATTCTCTAGACGGGGACACTCTCCGCACGCGCGCCGATTCCACAGTCTCGAATGCCCCAACAATCGCCAACTCAGAAGCACCCTCCAGAGCAGAGCCCATCAAAGGCAAAACAATCACAGACCTCTCAGACATCGACGACGTACCGCTCTCAGAAGCTCTCAACCCGGATCCTCAAAATGTCCAGGATTTTGACGTGCACGATAACCGGTTCCCTTTCTCTCCGGGGCAGCTGAACAAGATGCTGAACCCCAAGTCTTTGGCTGCTTACCACGCCCTAGGTGGTATTGTCGGACTGGGGAAGGCACTGCGAACGGATCTCAAGTCAGGTCTATCCGTCGACGAGAAGAGACTGGAAGGGAAGCTCGTGCATGAGCCGGAGACAGGATCGTTCGATTACTCTGAGACTCCTCTCAGCACAGAGGGTGAGGATACACAGTTTTACGACCGCATTCGAGTGTTCAGCCAGAATCGACTTCCTGCGAGGAAGACAACTGGGTTCTTAAAGTTGCTGTGGATGGCGTACAATGACAAGATTATCATCTTGCTGACCATCGCTGCTATCATCTCGCTTTCACTCGGTATCTACCAGACTATCGACGAAGGACACGGTGTGGATTGGATCGAAGGTGTTGCTATCGTCGTTGCCATTGCTATTGTCACTCTCGTGACGGCGTTGAACGACTGGCAGAAGGAACGCCAATTCGCGAAGCTGAACAAGAGGGTGAGTCTTCTTCAACCTATTTGACATTCCATTCTAACAGCAACAGAACAACGACCGCGAAGTCAAAGCCATCCGATCCGGAAAGGTGGTTCTGATCTCAATCTTCGACATCACCGTCGGCGACATCCTCCAGGTTGAGCCCGGTGACTCTGTTCCTGCCGATGGTATTCTCATCTCTGGACACGGTATCAAGTGCGACGAATCTTCTGCTACCGGTGAATCCGACCAGATGAAAAAGACCGACGGTTTTGAAGTATCTCGTCAGATTGCCGAAGGCGCAGCTAGCAAGAAGCTCGATCCTTTCATGATCTCGGGCAGCAATGTCCTAGAGGGTGTTGGGTCGTACCTTGTGACAAGTGTCGGAAAGTACTCTAGCTATGGCCGGATCTTGATGTCGTTGCAGGAGTCGAACGACCCTACTCCTCTTCAAGTCAAGCTCGGACGTCTCGCGAACTGGATCGGCTGGTTGGGTTCAAGGTAAGATTATTCATGGGTATCTAATATATGACTATCCGCTAACAACTTTCAGCGCTGCTATCGTTCTCTTCTTTGCTCTCCTCATTCGCTTCCTTGCCAACCTCGGCAGCAACCCCGGTAATGCCGCTGCCAAGGGAAAAGAGTTTGTCGATATTCTCATCGTTGCTGTCACTGTCATTGTCGTTGCGATCCCTGAGGGTCTTCCGCTGGCCGTGACCCTGGCTCTCGCCTTCGCTACAACTCGCATGGTCAAAGAGAACAACCTTGTTCGTGTCCTCCGTGCTTGCGAAACCATGGGAAATGCAACTGTCATTTGCTCCGACAAGACCGGCACATTGACTCAGAACAAGATGACTGTCGTCGCCGGAACGCTTGGCTCCAGGGGCTTCAACCACATTCACGGAGAGGAATCTTCTTCCATGTCTGCTGCCGAGCTCTTCAAGTCGTGCCCCCAGGATGCTCGAGAACTTCTTATCAGAAGCATCGCTCTCAACTCTACCGCATTCGAGGAAGAGAAGGATGGTGTCAAGGGGTTCATCGGAAGCAAGACCGAAGTGGCGCTGCTGCAACTTGCCTGCGACTACCTCGGAATGGACGTCACTACTGAACGTGCCTCCACGACAACTGTGCAGCTGATTCCGTTTGACTCTGCTCGAAAGTGTATGGGTGTCGTGTACAAGGTCTCTGATGGACAGTACCGTCTTCTCGTCAAGGGTGCTGCTGAGATCATGGTCGGCAAGTGCTCGACCAGAATCAACACCGACTCGGACCGGCTGGTTATCGACACTGCAACTGCTCAGGACAGGAAACAGATGGTCGAAACGATTGACTCGTACGCTAGAAAGTCTCTGCGTACAATCGGTCTGGTCTACAAGGACTTTCCGACCTCCGTCTGGCCCCCAGTTGAGGCTGCTCGTGTTCAGGATGACCCTGAGTCTGCCGACTTTGACAGCATTTCCCGCGACATGACCTGGCTTGGAGTGATGGGTATCCAGGATCCTCTTCGTCCTGAGGTTCCAGCTGCTATCCAGCGATGCCATGTCGCCGGTGTTCAGGTCAAGATGGTCACTGGTGACAACATCAACACTGCTACTGCTATTGCCGAGTCCTGTGGCATCAAGACCGAAGACGGCATCGTCATGGAGGGACCCAAGTTCCGCCAGCTCTCCGAAGAAGACATGGACAAGATCATTCCTAATCTTCAGGTTCTGGCTCGCTCTTCTCCCGAGGATAAGCGCATCTTGGTCGCTCGACTAAAGAAGCTGGGCGAGACTGTTGCTGTGACGGGTGATGGCACCAACGACGGACCTGCTCTAAAGACAGCTGATGTCGGTTTCTCTATGGGCATTGCTGGTACTGAGGTCGCGAAGGAGGCCAGTTCCATTATTCTTCTTGACGACAACTTCAAATCGATCGTGACAGCAATTGCTTGGGGTCGTGCAGTCAATGACGCCGTTGCCAAGTTCCTTCAGTTCCAAATCACTGTCAACATCACTGCCGTCGCTCTCACCTTTGTCTCTTCGCTCTACAACTCTAACAATGAGAGTGTCCTTACTGCCGTCCAGCTTCTCTGGGTCAATCTGATTATGGACACCTTCGCTGCTCTTGCCCTTGCAACCGACGCTCCAACCGACAAGATCCTTGACCGAAAGCCAGTGCCCAAGAGCGCTTCTCTCTTCACCACAACCATGTGGAAGATGATCCTCGGACAAGCCATCTATCAACTTGCCATCACTTTCATGCTCTACTTTGCCGGCGACAGCATCCTCGACAACTACCTCGACTCAGACCCCGACATTCGCACCCGCCAACTCGATACTATTGTGTTCAACACCTTCGTCTGGATGCAAATCTTCAACGAATTCAACAACCGCCGTCTCGACAACAGGCTCAACATCTTCGAAGGCATGCACCGCAACTACTGGTTCATCGGCATCAACTGCATCATGGTTGCTGGCCAGATCATGATCATCTTCGTTGGTGGCGAGGCTTTCAACGTTCGCGAGATTACTGGCATCCAATGGGGTATCTGTCTTGCCTGCGCCTTTGGCAGTCTCCCGTGGGCTGTTGTCCTCCGCTGCATCCCCGACAAGCCTGTCGGCATCGCTCTTAACGCCGTGACGACCGCTGTCGGCTTCGCCATGAAGCCCATTGGCCGCGCTTTTTCCGCGATGGGAAGACCCTTCAAGCGGATTATGTGCAAGCGTCAGAACAAGAACAAGGGCGATGACGACGATGCCAGATCCCTAAGTGACCTTAGCGAGCGTGTTTCTGATGAGGAGCGCTCCGTCCCCCAACTTACCGTTACGACCCCTGATGATACTTCTGCTAGATGATTTCCTCGCTCTTTTGCTCTCGCTTTTACTTACTACACTGGTTTGCTGTACACTAATCACTATTTCGACGTTCATATCTTGGGGAGGTGTTTTGACATACAGGCATACATTGATACCACATATACTGGAGAATCATTTGGTTTTCTGCATAGCGAGCGACGTTCCTTACTTTTGCTGTTACTTTACAAACCACATACGCTGTACCATAATTAGATAGCTACAATACGATCATAACACTGGGAAGAACAAACAAACACTTAACTAGACTGGAACAACTATACTAAATATATGCCTGAGGCGACAAGGCATCATTGGCTCTTTTCGCTGGTAAACAGCAACAAATGATCAATTAATTTTGAGAGAATGCTAGATAGAGAATTAATACAAGTAGAGCTTCTCAAAGTCCGTTTTTGGTACATACTGCTAGGAATTTGAGTGCTGTGCACATAGAAAGCCAGCTGTCAATCCGGCTGCCTTTCCCCGCGTGGGAACTGAGCCTCTCCTCCAGCTAATTTGATGACGACCCAACTTCTCCCTCTCCAACTCCGCCACACCTCCGACACCGACACCGATAGAACCACAACCTCAACATCAATTCCTCAAGACCACACACCAAGTCGCAGAGAACAAGCTACACCCATTCCAATTCCACTCACACCTCTCACCAACCGAAACAAACCACCTCTCTCGTCTCACGCACTTCTGCCAAACCAACCAAAATGTCCACCCCAAACTACCGCACCATAAACATCGACACCCTCGACCCCGACTCGCCCCAAAACTTCCCCCTGGACTCGCTCCTCCCCGCAACGCTCCCACCCCCATCAAACTCCGGTAACGCCGCAAGCGAAGCCCAGGCCGTCCGACAACTCCTGCGCTCGGGCGACCCCGCCGCCGCGCTCATCCACGTACTCGACACGGCGCCGCTAGGCGGCGACGAGAGCGCGAAGCAGGTCCACCTTGCGACAGTCATTGATGTTCTCCAGGGGATTAGGCAGTCTGAGATGATTAAGGTTTTGGAGGGGGTGCTCTCTGGTGAGGGGGGTGTTGAACGGGGGGATTGTTTGATGAAGTATTTGTATGTCTACCTTCATTCCTCCACGATTCTTTCTACTCCTTTGCTGGGCTTTTGGTCTGGAATGGCTGCTAATTCTTATTGTGTTGCTGCAGGTACAAGGGCATGGCGGCTGGCGGACCCAGCAACGGCGCGCAGAGTCCCCGGAAGTCGGTGTCGCCGCAGAGCACAGGATTCTCGCAGGTCCAGGCTAGGAACCTCGGCGAGGGTGGTGGCGGACAGCAAATGAGTGTGCTGCTGAACTGGCACGAGAAGCTGGTTGAGCTTACAGGGACGGGGTCGATTGTGCGTGTCATGACGGATCGGAGAACTGTTTAGACGAGCAACCCCTCTTGCTTTGCTGTTACTTCTCCGTTTCTGTTGTCTATTTGATTTCTTTTACTTCATTCGTGGTATATTGTACAAAGATAGGGACTAGATCACATCACGGCCTGAAATCACCACCACCCAGAATATCCTTCATATTGAGCTCTCCGCTCCCCCTCGCGAGCGGCTGCGCTTGTCCCTCGCCCTCCTTCCACCCAATCATATAAATCAGTCTAAACGTCGCCGGGATCCCGCGGCTGCCCTCCTCCATATGCAACTGTCTATAGATCGCCTCATTGGCAAGCAGCACATCCCGCGAGATAGGCCCCTGCTCGCGCTGCACAATCGCGTTGTTCTCGCCCATAGCTTGCAGATCGGCCATCAGCGCAAAGGTATCCGGGTACTCGACGACAATATCCTCCACATCAACAGTGAGCATCTTGAACCCAGCCTTCGTAAGTAACCCGCCCACATCACGCACGTCCGCCAACGGCGAAACATGAGGCGAGACACCGCCTCTCCGTTCCAAATCAGCAAGTTGCAGACTCGTCCTCAGCTCAAAGAGCGTATCACCGCCGAACATCGTCGCAATGAACGGACAATCCGGCTTCAAGATCGAATTCACCTGCGCCAATAAACTAGGCAGATCATTTATCCAGTGAATTGAAAGCGAAGAAAGCACGGCATCGAAGGTCTCGGGTTCGTAAGGCAGCGTTTCCAGATCGGGGATCACTTTGCGCGTTATAGGGAGGAGCTTATTAAACGGTAGGTCTGCGTCGCGGTGCAGAAGGGCAGGCGAGGTATCGATACATGTTAGGTTTCCTATTCTCTCCGCGAGAGTCGTTGTGCTTCCGCCTTCGGAAATCGTAGCGCCGTCCGTTGTAATTGTTGTTGTTGAGTCTGGTGAGTTTGGCTCTGTCGAATCCAGTGTCGGAATTGGTGTCGTTAGTGCGCGCGCGATGTTGCAGCTGTTTGCGCCGAGGTCGAGGACGCTGGGGAAGGTTCGTTTTATGTCCTATGCATGTTCTATCAGCTTAATTCACGAGGATTGTATATGGGGAAGGCATCGGCATACAAGAAGACGTTCACACAGCCGCATGGCGACTTCGTCCTTGAGGTAGTCGACATTCCGGCTTTCTTCGACATTGCGCGCCGCGCGGTCTTTCTGGATGTGTTTTGTCTTGCCGTTGAAGATTTCTAGGACCGGGTTGCCCGGGGTTTGGCTGGCGTAGGTGCGTCTAGGAGTCCATGCAGAGCGTAGGACAGGGCGGAGGTGGCGGAGGGATGACATGATGAAGGAATAAATATTGCGATATGGATAAGGTCTAGAAAGCTAGAAAGACCTCTGGTAAGGTGCTGGTGGTGGTCAGCAGGCCATTTGAAAGCTGAAGTGGGAGGTGAGTTGTGACGTCGGGTAAGTGAAATTCTACCTGACTTTCTATCAGATCTCTCGGATTGGCGATAAGGAGCTCCTCTTCTCCCGCAAACAACGCCGCCTCTGTCAGCAATCGGTTGCCCAACCCTTCAATTGGGCTAGGCAGGTGAGTACCTACTCTTCCTTCACTCTTGATTATTCGTCTATTTATGACTTATAGCATGGCGGCTCCTTTCCCATACACGTTCATCTCCTGCCCGTGTGCAAACACCCCCGTGCCCGACCCATCCAGAAAACGCAGATCGAGAGAATCACCTCAGAAAGCTAGCCCCGAGAAGCCCCGACCAGAATGTATAATTGACGACGAGGAAGACGAGCAGACTTTTGACCCGCGAGCCCCGCGATCAAACTTCTCGCTGTACCCACCGGAGCAACTCCTATACTGCGAAGACTGCCACCAGATCAAATGCTCGCGCTGCATTACGGAGGAGATACTATGTTGGTACTGCCCGAGCTGTTTGTTTGAGACGCCGAGCAGTTTGGTTCGACACGAAGGGAACCGGTGCGTTTCCAGTCTAGGATATGCGGGAGGTGAGACTGACGGGTGACAGATGCGGGCGAAATTGCTTCAATTGTCCGAGCTGTACGGCGCCCCTGGCCGTTACGGCGCTGGAGGGTGACCCATCAGGAGAACATGCAGGCCCTTGGGTTCTATCTTGTAGCTACTGCATGTGGTCGACGCTGGACATTGGGATCAAGTTCGACAAACCGACCAGTATCCGCGCTCAGCTGACAAAGTTGACGACCGACCTTGCTTCAACCGCTGGGTCTCGTACCAGGGGGTCAAGGGCATTCAGCGACCTCAAGTCTCCGCTGTCCATGTATGCGTCCATCGATGAACAACTCCCACCGGATTCAGCGAGCGGGCCTGAAGAGCAACCTACAAACACCACGCCGCGTACTCGCGATGCTCGCTTCGCCGCCCTCAAGAACTTCTACAAAGACCAAATCGCTGCGACGACAACCACCGGTGTCGACCCAGGTGATTTCGCTGGCCAATTCTCTTCCCCGAATACTCTCCAACGCATCATGTCGATCTACACTCAGTCCCGTTTGTCAACGCTCTACGGCAACACCAACAAGAAATCTCGGGCCAGACCTCCCGTCATGAGGGAAGCCCAGACAGAAAGCGAAGGCCTCTCCGTTCCCAGTCCAGACTCAGAAACAGCCATCATCCGACGCCTTGGCTCCGACGACTGCGGCTGGGACGGCACCGCCTCTCTCGAGCAGCGCGCAACCCAATCCCCCTCCGTGCGCTTCGTCGAAGACCTTCTCCCACTCCCTACACTACTCCGCACGAAGCGTTCCAAACGATGCAAGTCATGCAAGCATATTCTCGTCAAACCCGAATTCAAGCCCCAATCCGTCAGATACCGTATTCGCCTCATCGCCCTCAGCTACATCCCGCACCCTACACTCCGACCTCTTGTCCTTCCTCCCTCATCCTCATCGCATCATCAACCACCGCCAAACCTCAACGCCCTCACCCCCCAAAAGCCCATTCAGCTCTTACTTACGCTAAAGAACCACATGTTCGATCCTATCCGAATCACACTCGCAACACCATCCGTTACCCCCGGCCGCGTCGCATCAAAGGTTACAATCCTCTGCCCGCAATTCGACATCGGCGCAAACAAAGACGCCTGGAGCGAAGCACTCGAGCCCGTAACCAGCTCACCCTACGAACGCGTCGCCGAAGCCGGCAAAGTCTGGGAAAAGGGCCGCAATTGGACCACCGTCGTACTTGAAGTTGTACCCGGTTCATTGCCAGGAAGCGCACTGAGCAAACTATCAAAAGCAGCCGCTTCTTTTGGCGGTGGAAATGATAGCGACGACACAGAGAATGACAGCGACAGCGACAGGGACCCGTCTTCACCCGCTATCGACTGGAGCGGGCAGGGCAGTGACCCGAAACAACAGATTCAGCCGGATGAAGACGTCCTTGAGATTCCAGTGTTCGTGCGCATGGAGTGGGACTCGGATAGTCCGATGGAAGGCGATGAAGGGAAGGACGGGCTTTCTTCTGCTTTGGGGGCTGCGGGAGGTGGTGTGAAGAGGGAGTTGGCGTATTGGATGGTTTTGGGGGTTGGACGGATTACCAAGTTGTGATACTTGCCTACTTCATACCTCATCTCGCAAGTAAATAGATAGAGGACCCGCGCAATCGATATACCCTATTGTACCTTACATACGTTCTTTCGTCCATGCCCGGCACGATGCCATGCAGTAGCAGCAGCAGTAATCTACAGACCCAGTACGAAGGAAGAGTGAACTGAAATTGGGTAATTTTTTTATCTTTCAACCACGCCGAACAAAAGAACAGCCCGGGCCAAAACAGATCATGAGTGTATTTATCACATCACATCACATTCCATCCTTTCCCATTTCCCATCATCATCTTCCCCAAGTGTCAGAAGCAGAGAGGAAATAGAGAATTCGAGTATTAGGGAGAACGGAATCTATTTTATTTCACACACTCCCTACTCGAATCATTACTCCCATTCATCCATCCATCCACCAGCGGACGAGAGACACTCCAAGCTCAAACCAGACAATTCATTTAAAAACGATCCGCTTAGAACTCAGAAGCACCACCCTGAGGGAACTCGAACACAACAGCACGACCCGTCAAACGGCGGTAGACCTCGCCGTAGGCGTCGAGGCGGTGGTCAACACCACCACGCTCCTTCTCGTCAAGGACGACCTTGAGCGTCTTGCTGCCGTCCTCCTTGGTACGGGTGCGCTTGCCGACGATCTCAACGGGGTAGACGAGGTCGTCGAGGATGGCGTCGTGGACGGCCGTGAGGGTGCGCGAGCGGGGGCGCTTCTGCTTCTGGTTGGTGCGGGAGTTGACGCTGCGCTTGGGGCGGGGGAGGATGCGGCGCTGGGCGACGAAGAGGACGTGGCGGTCGGAGAACTTCTTCTCGAGCTCGCGGGTGAGACTGTTTGGTTTTGGTCAGTTGGGTTCTTTTTTTTTTGGTGGTTTGGTGTGGTTTGTGATTTGCGATGGGTATTTTTGTGGGGTTCAGGTAGTTATTATGTGCTGTGTGTTGTGGGAGTGAGGGAGCGTAGCGTACCGCTGCTGGATCTTGTGGAAGCTCTGGAGGAGAGGGACGGGGACGAAGACAATGACAGCCTTCTTGCCGTGGCCGACCTCGACCTAAAATTCATAATGTTAGAAACCATGTCAAAATCTCGAAATTGATAACCCGCAGAAAAAAGCGACGCGATTCCCAAATCCCACAAAGAACAGAACTCCAATTTCCATATCCCATGCGAATCAATTGACAGGTATCAATCAATCCCAGGAATTCTCTTTTCGCAATATCCGACCCTCAAAACCCAACATATTTCCTCCCTCCAATTCCCCCCCTTCAAACCCGCAATCTAAAACCAAATAAAGATCCAATCCTTACCTCACGAGCAGAAGTGAACTGCAAAGGCCGCAGGGTAGCCTTCAGGTCGGATGTGTTGCTCTCCAAGTCGAACAGAGCACCGGCGATCGCGGTCTCGAGCTCGGAGGGGTTCGCCCTGCTCGGCGAGTTGGGGGCGATCTTGTTGATGGCAGCCATGTTGCAAGAGATGGTGGTAGTGCAGACGAGGAATCTGACTGTGCGGCTGCTTGCCCGTTGGGATGTGGTTGCTGGCGGGTTGGTCGACGGAGAACAAACGAAACAGTAAATTCACTGTGCAGCGGAGTTTGGGCTGTGGGATCGGAGGCTCGGGACTCGCTTAGCTGGGGTCTGTGGCTGGATGCGGTTTAGTGCGGGTTAAGGTCATGTGACTCCGCTCACCCTCTATCAAGTCAGGTACAGCGGTACTTTACTAGATGAAAATTAATATGGAAGAACGTCTATGTACTCAGTATCAATACAGGCTACTAATAGCTGGTCGCTGAGGTAGCTGAACGGGACAAAAAAGGCAAGTCAGACGCCGGTAGAAACAAAACAGAGGTCACTCTGGAGCTGAAGGAACTGAAAACACGGCAAACCGGGCGAACTGACGGTATCTGCAGCAAATGGATAATTACAAATATTAACAGGCACAGCCTTCCTTTGCTGTCGCGGCGCCACGATCTCCCAGGTTCACTCGTGAGTCGTCGCCCGATCGGCCGCCACCTCCAAGCGTAGTCTGCCCGGTGCCTGCGCCGGCACCTCGTCCGCTCTTCAGACTGCTCTCCGGGATGGCGTTGGCAATGGCAGTGAAGACGTCGACTACGTTCAACCCTGTCTTTGCACTGGTCTCAAAGAACAAAAGACTCTCCTCTTCCGCATACGTGCTGGCCTCCCGCGTCGACACTTTGCGGGCATCCCCAGGTGTGTTGTCCTCCTGGTCTTCTTGGTTCTCACCAGCGTCCTCACCCTCCGCATTTGTCTCGGGCTCGGTCTCGGTCTGTGTCTCTCCGCCGTCATTCGTCAAATCGAGCTTGTTGCCTACGAGGGCAATCACGATGCCGGGACTGGCTTGTCTCTGAAGCTCCGCCACCCAGTGCTTGGCCTTTGTCAGAGACGACGGCTTGGTGACATCGTAGACGACCAGCGCCGCTTGGGCATTGCGGTAGTACATCGGGGCGAGCGAGGCGAAGCGCTCCTGACCGGCGGTATCCCAGATCTCAAACTTGATTGTCCGGGTCGGGAGGGAGCATTTCTGAGTCAGAAAGGCAGCTGCGATAGTCAGCTTCCCGCTGAAACACGGCGTAGAGCAAAGCAGCGATGAGTCAAGTGGCAATCGTCATTGCTGTTTTGCCTCCGGTCGCTTACCTCCAATCGTGGGCTCCTTGTTCTCTTGAAAGTCATTGTTGACGAAGCGCAGCACCAGCGAGGACTATTCACGGCAAATCGTTCAGATTAGCTCGGTCTCCTTTGGTTACATTGTACAACGAGGGCCACGAATGCCGAGCGCAGATACCACGCCAGGGAAAACGAAACGTACCTTTCCGACAGCGGCTTCTCCCAGAAGTACCAATTTGACGCTACTGCTCGGCTTGGGAGCATTTGCAGCTGTTGACTCAGACATGATGGCTGGCTAGAGAGCCCAACGGATTTGGCGATCAGGTCGTCTTGCAGATGGATCCAGCAGCAACAGCCGGTTTATCGAGGTCGGTCGACGGATGATTTCAAGTCGCAGGAAGCGGGACAAAGCACAAAGCAATCTGAGTAGCCTAGGCGCAAAAAAGAAAATAAGAAAAATGAGTGTCAGATCCACGCAAGAACAGGCAGCCTGTGTTCGGTTTGCAAAGCAGGGGTTGTTTGACAGGCAGCAGACAAATGGAGAGACGCATAGACACACATACCAGATTCAGTACGTAAGAAAAGAGCGGTGGACAGGATAGCCTTGGGCCGGCTTGCTAAATGCCTTGTAATTTGGTATCTAGACCTTTGGAGAGGTCGATTTAGTTGATCCTCAAGACAGATTTCGTCAGAGAGTCGGTCGATGCGATTACATCGGCACCAGTCGCAACCGTCGTAAGAGGCGGAGACGTGGGCAGCTGATGGAGCTAGGCCGGGAACAGCTTAGTGCAGGTAGCAGTCACGGGAACGCACGGCGGGAGTGAGTTTGGTTTGGTTTGGTTTGGCTGTTCGGTTCCAGCAGTTCTTGCGATCCTCCAGTGTGTCAGACTGTCAAACAACAGGGAGCCTCTGGCAATATTAGCTAATGGTACCTGATTCTCAGAAAAGCTCGGTTCATTTTGTTTGCTTGCAGCGCGATAGGTCTATTGTTGTCGGACGTCGTCTTCCGCCAAAGCAGCAATCAGTTCTGGCAGATCTCTGAAGTACTATGGAGTAGTAAGCTTCTCGGCCGGTTCTAGAGTAGTTCTACGACCCCAACGCAGCAGCACCTGCACTATCGCGGAGGAAGCCAGCCAGATTGCAGTTGCAGGTGCTAAGACTTGAACATCTCGAACAACTCAAAAGGAAACAAAGCTTTAGGCCTCCATCTCTAATCTTGAACCAAACACAGACCACCGCCAATTGAATGCATCGATCATTAACACCCAACGAAGTCCACTTTGATTGGGCGGAACTGCAAGCCTTTGGGTACAAGTCACGGTAGTGTGTCCGCTGGCCCATACGCCGTACCTAGTACCCAGTTCCCAGCAGTAGTCGGCATAGACGAATGGGTTGTACATGCCAACGTGCGTCGACACGCAGTCGGAGGAATGACGTGCCAAAGAGCGACGGTGCAGGCCCTTTTGAATGAGACTAGAGGTTACATCCCCAGCCTCGCACGGGTTGAACACTCTGCAGCCCCGATAGCTGCCCAAAAAAGGAAGCACAGGACTCTCGTACCATAAGAACGCTGGATTCTCGACCAGGGTCTGCGGAGTGCGGACAGATACTAAGGCACTGTTAGCTTGATTCAACAGGGCTTGGGCGAATGAAAGCGAACCTGCGTCTGTAAAATCCCGGCTAACAATCAAGACCAAGAAGATGTCATCGAACGGCGGTGTCGAAAGGGCCAATGGCTTGTTGGTCGAAGGTTATTTGTTAAATAATGGATCCAAGAAAAAAAGACACTTGCCAACACCTCAGGCTTTCATTCTCTGAAATCTCATGATAGTGTACAGAACTTGCGACAAAAGTACCACTCTTTGCTAACAAAGGGAATCTAATATCGGGCAAAAAGCAAAAAAGCACAACAACAAAAAAGAAAAACAAAATAATGTTGGCCGCGAGGCCACAAAATCTAATCTGTCTTGGTATCAACCCATTGCATCCCAGAATAATCAGCCCAGTTCCTGTCTATCCCAAACGCCTGTACAAAAGAAACAATAGATAAACCCCAAATGTCAAAAAAAAAAAATGATAATCCAGATAGTATCGCAGCACTTTTGGTGTCAAAACTGATCATGGCCCTGAACTGGTTCGTGGCGGTAAGATATTAAAGGTGGTAGGAATAGTGGATAAGGAGGTCGACAGTCGGTCGAAGAGAAAAGAAGGAAATAAAAGGCACGGTCGTGTCGATCGAAGAGTGCTGAACGTAGAAGCTCCACTTGGAGAATGGCGGTATTAAAGAACTCTATGAAGCCCGAAACGAATAGCGGCCGATGATAGACGAGGTAGTGTTACAGGGAACTGCAAGGCCAAGTTAGCGATGAAACAAATGTACAGCTGCGGCAGCCGCGAGGACCACTTACAATGAAGATCGACTTCATGAACAGACACGTCAAACTCCAGAAGCCAAGACGCCATTGGGACGAAACCACAAGCGACTTTTCCACACAACATAGGAAAAAAGACAAAATCGCAGTATCATGTGGTTGGCACATGCTTCGGGAGTTTGAGTGTTTATTTCGGTGGTGGTGGAGGAGCGCCGGGCTTCTTCACCCCCGTCGTGTCGTAGGCGCCCCGTCCCATGTTGCAAGCTGAGAGGTCTCGGAGAATCATGTTGAGGTCTGCGCACACAGTCATGGTCAGATTAGGTGGATTTTCAATTGACGGGGTGGCCAGAGCAGCGGGACTCGCAAGGTTTATGAACACGGAGTAGAAGAACGGGGAATGACTCACGCTTGAAATAGTGACAGAGTAGATCTCACTCAGCTTTTAATAATATTCCAGAAAGCGCAATTCAGCCGGTGGCTGTGGTCTAGTCGGTGTTGGACAGCGGAGTGACTAGTAGGGTATCAAGATTCCAGGCAATGTCGCAGCTGCAGGTGAGATCCGATCCTTTAAGCAGCCCACAACCCCAATTTAAGGCAGGGTGACGACGTGACGAGGCAGGATGAGCAGGTAGGGCAGGAATGCGACGACGCCAAAGTACCGGGAACTAGGTAGACAAAGAATCGCGAGGGATGATGCAGCGCACGGAATCAGAGGACCGGTCCTTCTGAATCTGATTTGTTGTGGTTGTAGCGAAAAATAGCGGTTGCTCGTAAGGTAGATAATTATGCAGGGAAGATGGCTGGATGGTTCGCTGGTTGAAATATAGAAATCGACAAAGAGTCGGTTCGCGGAGAGGCTAGCGCAGCAAGGAGGATGGAAGGGAGAAAGTGCCGCGGAAGTGTTGCGTGTGTTCCGGCGAGTGGAAGGAAGATAGAGGATTCAAGGGAGGAAGTTGGTCACGTAATGAAGAGGCCTTAGGACGGAGTAAAGAGGAATGACGAAGAGAGTAAGGTAAGGTAGGAGGTAGAGAGGTATGGTAGAAGGTGACCGTCAAGGAATGGATGGATGAGGAATTTCAAGAAGCAGGACGGTAGGGGGACCACGGTATATAAAGCGAGGGCTTGTAAAGAGGTACCTATCTTTTTGGGATGGTTGAGAAATCTTAATTAAACAAAAAAAAATTAGAGACAGAAAAAGCAAGGCTTAAACTCTCGCAGGGAGGCCGTAGACACAGAATAAGATCGAAAAGGGAAAAAGAAAATAAAAGCCCAAAGAGGAAAAATGGCAGATTAATAGATAAATCGTCATGTTTATTTTACAGCAAGAATACTAATCAGAAGCTCTGCGGCTCTCCCGTCCCGGTAGAAGGGAACGCGAAGACTCAGTGGACTCCAGCGAGCGAATTAGCGATCCATCATCTTTCCTTTGCCCCTTTCTTTGGCCTTCTTAGGGGGTTCTGCGCTCCATTATTTTTCCACCCCTTCAGGCAACCCTTCTTTGTCTTCTGATCGGTTATCTTGCTGCCCTCAAGATGTTGACCTGTTGGCTGTTGGGAAACCGCCCCAATAATGCATCTGGCGGCAGAGTACATATCGGAAGCTGAAAGGTCCAACGGCGGCGCAGTCAGAGGCCGGGGAGACCTCGGGGGACTTTGATTGCTCCCCAAAAATAAACCCGCGATGAAATATTACGGAACCAGGGGGCCAATGACTCTGATGGCGTCAGGCCCAGCCACCAAGCGCGAAGGTGCACACATGAAACTGATCTGGGAAAAAGAACGAAAATAAAGAAAGAAAGAAATGAGAGCTCTCCACTCCTGCTCATCAGGGAAATCAGAGCTAGGAACCGATTCTTCGGACCAACTGGACCAGTTTTATGCAGCAAAGAGGACCGCGGATGGATCCGAATCCAGTCCCCGTCGCCTACAGGACCCGCCAGGCTTGTCTGGGTTTGATCAGGTCTCGCGTGGTGAGTGGTGACGAAGGACCTGACTAGAATCAGGGGCACTAAAAGTCCCAGAGTCCGGCTGGCCCGGCGCCTGCGATCCCCAAGCCCTATACAAACCGTCTCCATTCTCCGGGCTCCAGAGGTTAGGTCTCGCCCATTTTTATTGATTTTCTTTCATTTTCCAACCGGATTTGCAAACGTCAATCAGTCAGTTCCGAATTTTCAGATGGTCGCTGTCATTGGCGGCGCCAGTGCGAATGAGCATTAATGCCGTCAATGGTTGGATATTGAGGACCGAGGCAGAATAAAGACGCGGCGCTTGTAGCTTGACGCTTGACAGGCAATACCCCGGCTCTCCGAGAGCAAATCGTATCATTTTTTGAGCAGACTCAAAAGCTGAAACGCAGCCCGACGCTTCCATACATGATTTTCCAGAAGCTGCGTCTCTTGGCCCTTTGATGATCTGACCCAAGGGTACGGTGATGTGCAACGCAGGTACAGGACTGACATCATCCGACTGGCTGGTTGTCATGGGTAGAAGGCTAGAAGCAGGCCCTTCCTGACCTCAACGGGCGCTGGAGATGGAGGGTAGCCGTTAGTGTAGCAGCACCTTCCGTAGACGCTTTCTTTGATTCTTTCACGGGCGGCAAGTCACGATCCTTCCGGCTTCCAACCTCCAACCTCAAACAAACCAACATCTATCAATCTTCTCTGTAGAGTTTTCTTTCACATCAGATGTGGCTTTGTCTCCCGGCACACATTGCTTTTTCTGCGCGATGGTCACGGGGGAAACCCGCCTGGGCAAGGGCCTGGACAGTGGACAATAATCTGGACAGAAACGATCCAGGACAGGACCTGAACGGAGAGAGCAGGACGAACCCACAGCTTCCCGCCTTCCCCCCGTCCCAGCATTACCAGTTACGTACAGCGTACAGCATACGGTACCGCCAGCCCACCCAGCAGTCCGCCATCGAATCTTCCTCGTCGCTTCCAACCTTCTAGCGTCTTTCCCATCCTGTTCTCCCCCACAGCGGACCAGCCTGCCTGCTGTTCCGCCGTTCCAGTTCCACGCATCCACCGTCTTTCAGGTTCCAGCTCTTGAACGCGTTCCATCTTTGCTTGCCTGGGGTAACGGCTGTCGTGTCACTCAGCACTCTTCTCAGAAGGGTTCCTCCCCAAAACCCAACACTAACAAACAACGGTGTCTCCCCCATGTTTGATTACCTCTCTCGCTATAGCCAGTAGGCGACCGGGAAAATATCCCGTCATCAGCTTCGCTGATAGTGGGTGGATCGAGTTGACGGAAAAAAGCCGTCCTGACTCTTGAGCAACGACGCAGGATCGGCTCCCTGGCTCGATTGGATTTGATCCTAGCAACAGCCACGCGGGTTGCGGGCCCGCGGTCCATCTTCAGCTTCCACAGGTTACGTCTGCCAGCAAGAAGCACATGTCTCGGCCCTTCAGGATTTTTTCATCTCTTTCCTCGTGCCAAATTAGTGTCACTGGTTTTGTCGTTACAGATTGGCTGCCCATAAGCTTGGAGATTGGTCACTCAACAGCCAGGCCTCAGGACACCCGGCGCCCCGGAGACCCAACTCCGAAAGGCATGAAAACTGGATACAAGGTTGATCCTCGGTGCATGAGGCAAATCTAGCGATACTTTGACCATGATAGACAGCAACACTAGCCAAAACCGCGATACGATGACCGGGGTCCAGCGGGGTCCAGCGAGGCTACCGTTGAAGCGCAGGCCCGGTGCTAGGTTAGAGTTAGACGAGCAATAAATGACCTGGTATCATCACGAGTCAGGAGTCAGGACAGGGTGAAGTCTTTTTATGACGCAGCGCGCGAATCCGTGCAAGCGTTCTGCTGAGTCCGACTGGCTGAACCGCAGACATGGGACCTCTAACATCTTCCTCCATGGATTTTAGATACCGTCGAACCCCCCTCGGTACGTTATCTATAACAGCGTCCGCTATGCAGATGTTCCTGCATTGGCGTCTGCATTAAGTGGGTTCGGTGCAGGAAAAGTTCCTTGTTAGGAGCTTGAGAAGTCGATCATCACGTCCCTCCTGCAGCCCAGCGGGTAATTCGCCTTCCAGAACGATTCTGGAAGTCCAGAGTCCAGACTCTGCGAAGCTCATCCATGGTTCACAGCGCGGACCGTTGGACCACTTTGCGATAACATCTTCCACGTCAAAGCCTAAAGCGACGACTTACTACGGAGAACCCAGTTTTCCCATCCATACGAGACATTATTCAGCGCAGTGTGCCGTCGGACTTTGTGACTTTTTCAGAGCATTCACAAGGAAGGATTCGCTTCTCCACAATTGCTGAGCTCTCGGCCCCCGTACCAATCGTTTTTCAGCCACACCCTCATCGATGTAATATGGTCCGAGAAACCACTCCAACGCGGGTCAGGCATCCCAACAACCAAGACGGAGAACGATCCGGCTACAGAAACAGTTAAAGCCACATTAAACATCAAAGAGCATCGGCCCAGGTCGAGGAAGATAAACGTTGAGCCCAATTTGTGGTGGTTGAGTCGGGGTTGGCAGGGGGACGATACCGCGTTACACCACCGCCCTTACGGGTTAGAGCCTGCAGGATGATCGTCGTCTCCTTTTCCAGGAGATCCCCATCTCTCGCTGCATTGTTGATCGCCCTAATTCGTTCGTACTTTTTGCAGGACGAGAGAGGAAGGATGATTGCCCACGGGGTAACTGCATACGGAGCGCAGTCACTTCCTTGATGAGGATATATGGGGTGTCCGACCGGCGACAAAAAACCTCATACTCATCCATAGTGGCAAATAGTCAATATGACCTCCAAAAGGAGTGGCCATTTGCAGAGACAAGTTATGTCTTCAAAATGTTACAAACTTACGACACTCCTATGTGCTCTTTTCATCCCCAGATAACCCAGGTTCATCAATTTACTGCCCCCCTGATTCAGGCGTTCTCTACCAGAAACTTTGTTTCAACCAAGCGTCAGCTTGAATTAGGAATGTTTGAGGTCTCAATCGGTCCGGATTCAAATACCTAAGCGACGGCTGAACTTTCGTTCTCTGGCAAGTCTCGCATGGCAACAGGGGTTTCGTGATCCGTTCCATCTGCAGCAGATCAGATATTAACCCACCCCCAGAGGCCGAGAGATAGATATCGGGCCTAGTCCTCGGAACGGTGCTTGCTCGTACGACAATCGGATACGCTTAAGCGCATGCTAATCTTCGCCTGCATGCAGCTTGCAGCTTGCAGAGCCCAGGCGTCGCAGGCGATCTACCGATCCGCAAGGGCACCAAGCGGGAGGCTGAAGGGCTGGGGGTCTGTTCGCACGGTATGCGAACACGCCTTGCAGAATTATTGTCGACAACCTGGGATAAGTTATGCGATCGAAGCAGGGGGCAACGAATAGTGGCTGAACTCTGATGCTGGGCTGGAGTCTGAGAGCCGGGAAGCAATTATGGCCTGGGTAAGTTCTTGTTCGAAGGCGAGATTTATCACATTGCTGGATTGAATATATCACAATCACCAATTTACCCACCGACATTACTGAACGATATACACATTTCTGCTACACAAGCCACACGTGCCAAAGTACCACCTGTCACAATGGGTGCAGACAGCCTCAGTAGCATCCACTACAGATTATGAGAAATCGAGATTAATCTCCGCTTCTGCTCGGCGGGTTTGAATCAATGATCGGTGATCTCCCATGAAGAATCTTGGAACCGGAAATTCCGTCTCCATCTCATCTGACAGCTGCAACAGCCGATTAGACATGACATATTTCGATCACGACAGTCCGAGGCAACCACAATAGATTTGGGCCGAGAAGCTCAATAATTGTACGCGCATTCTCAAGACTTGAGGTCTGAGAGCCAATCTCCTCGGTCGCAGCCGCCACGTCTCATCCTGTCATGTCTCTACAGAGTATAGTCCACCCGCAGTATCCCGTGACTTTCTTCAGGAAAAAGAAACTCTTCTCAAACACTGCCTCCAAGATTACCTCTCCGTCTACTGTCGTGCCATCAGTTCACTAATCGGTTTCTGACGGGCAAACTGCAGACGCGGCACTCGGAAAAAGCAACCACCTGCAGGAGCGCAGACGCTCCCACGCACCCGCCCGAATCGCATATCCTGGGGCCTTTCAAACTTTTGCGATATCCGATATAGCCGCACGATACTACGGTACGCGATCTTATATGTATATGACTGATTTTCAGGATACGTGGGAGATGAGATAGCATTGCGACTGGGAATGGGTTTCTGCTCGGTGATGCGAGCCCCCTTTTCTCCCAACGACGCTCAACTGCAGTGCACACTTCTGACTGCGAGACAACCCAGAAACATGGTCTCGGAGACGACAGACACCGTTCACTCCCGACAAAGACCTGTCCCACTGTTCGAATCAGGCAACTCATTTCGGGCCCAAAGCACAGTAACACCCATTGCCACAACCCAAGTCCTGTATTGGACTCTGTCGCTCAGAGCTTAGACCTTGTGTGCCTACGGACTATTTGCGGCGTCTCGTGGAACGGAGTTGCACTGCATCCGAATCGCATGGCTACCTCATTAGACATGGTCTTACAATACGAAGAGTGAGTAAGATGCGACGGGCGTTGAGTCGCCAACATGGAAAACAAGGCCATAGTCGGCCTCAGCTCAGACGACAGCAGATAAGACTGTAGAGACTAGAGAGACTAGAGAGACGCATACGGTTCTCAATGGGTACACGAATACGGAGTATTTGTCTGACTTTGACGGAAAGCAAAAAGCAACAAAGTGACAGCTGAAACTGACCCCCAAACTATCCGTTAGGTAAGAGCGAAGGAATAATGATTCGTTATCAATCAGGCGGGAGTCAGACACGACGCTTCCACCACGACCAGGGTTGATTCGGCACGCCTTGACGCCGGACGGTGCTCTCTTGGACGCTGTGTCCTGTACCCAGACGATCGCGTGGCGATCGTACTCTGTACACCCTACCCATGCCAGCCACGTCAGAGACTCAGAGTCAGAGCTGAGAATCAGCGCTGAAAGACATGACTCCAGCGTTGCAGCGAGTCTCCCATCTTACCCTCCGAGGGCTGAAAAACGAATACTCAGCCATCTTTTTAGTCTGTCCCGTGAACCAGGTAACTCGCGATAATCATGCAGATTGCAGATGGCCCCCCTGATCGGCCTTTCCTGGTTGGCCTTAGGCCGTGTGGCCCCTGGTATTCGAATTAATTCGCGAAGATTACCAGGAGCTCCCTAGCTGCTGACTAATAGATGGCTTGACCAAAGTACGATACAGAGGAAAGAGGACCTTGGGAGCTCAACGCTTCGGCCCGCGATTGGAACTCTGGAATCCTCCAAGAGTCTCCTTGCTCCAACCAATGCCCTCCTTTCAATGTGCTCCTCTTGACTGGACGGGCAAGGAATGTATCTACATTACAACGAACAGATAAAGCGAAAAGAGGCGTCAGTGGCGTAGTGGTCTATGACAACTTCTTCCATCCGCTCTGTTGGTATCACTATCACCCCCAATTTCCGATTTGGATTGGATTCCAGCGAGCGACGGTTATGCATGATGCATCGCCGATCAGGGTGCGATCTAGCCTCCTAGTCCAGTATCTGGACTACGGAGGAATACATATTCTAGGGATGGAGACGTACCCGTGACTTCACTCAGTGGCTTTCACGGCCTGTAGCTTCTTACCCAGGTGGGAATTCGCGGACAACCCATCCAGTTGATCTGTTTGTCAAGTGCTCAAATCATTGAGATGATCAGGTCCACTGCTTCGACTGAGTCGACTCCGGACGCCACGGGGGGACACGAACAAGCAAGCAACGCAGACGGGAGAACACCGTTCGTTCGATATTTGTTTGTTGCCGCCGCCATTGGCGGTCGTCCTCGGTATCCTCCGTCTATCAAGTCCAACCGGAGGACTTCTCCGAACGTACTTCTGATACTGGGACTTCTAAAGCTCCGCTGATAGCAATTGGCAAATCCAATATTCAAAGTTCGATCGGACATCCGACTCCCGAGCCCGGAGCCATCGATTGACACATCGAGGTTGTCCTATCGAGGGCTAGGATTGATGAAGTGATTCCTTGGTAGTCCCCCAAGATGCTTAACCGCCTAATCGCCCGGCCGGAAATCCGGATCCTGATCCGCCAGCAGATAGGTCATCGAGCCAAGTCAAAAGTACCTGACCTAGAAGCATCGAATTCGAATTTCTCGAAGGATCGCGGCCCCGGGGGTGCGCTGGGGACTGACCGGGGTGTGCAATTTAATGTGCGATGTGATGTGAATGTGATGTGATGGGCAGATCCTGATCAGTCATGTGCTGCACTTTAATTTCCAACGCTGTGGCTCTCTTTGTCCCGGATGGCGGGCGGGCGCTGGGCGGATGTTGGATGTGATGTTACTTTCGGGCTCTTGGCTGTTGGATTCATTTTCGAGAGATGAGCGGTACCCGTTGAAAGAATTGACTCGACTTTGAGGAGACAAGGTTCAAGGTTGTAGGCGATCTGATCTGTTGGAACTTGGATCGCTTTCTCTTTGTTGCCGCGATTCAGTCAGTCAGTGAGGGTTCGTTTATCAAACTGTAATCTGTAAAACAATTCGGTTGGACTTGCTGTAGGAATAATGCCGATGCCGATACCGATGGCAAGACCGAGGGTGGCGGTTGAGTTCAGGCAAGAACTTGGACTATCATCTATCAATCAATCAATCAATCAACCACAAAGGCACGGGGAACCGGGGACGGACGGCAACTTCCAAGTTGGTTGCAACAGTCACGGATGATTGACATCTCAAACCGGGGAAGGGAACGCGATGCTCCGGTTCCTGATCTTCGTTTCGTTCCAAATTTTCCAACCGTAGTCTCCAACAGTCTCCAATTCTTCAATTTTGGGCTTGGGGCATGGGGCTTGGGGCCAACGGCTGAGGTTCTTGGTTTGATTAATCGTTCTTTGTAAGTCGCTGTTTTGAACTAGATTAATCGAATCAATATCGGTGGGTGTTATTGCAGTTCAGCCGTTTGAGAGCTGAGACGGGTCCTTAATTGTTGGAGACTTGTTGGAGGAGGCGAACTATCAGGTTAGGTCAGGTGTGGGTATGACTGTGCCTGGGATATATTATCGTCAACGGTGATACAGATATGGTTCTGCAGGTATCATGTGGGTCTGGAGATCAGTCGTTATTCTAAGTCTTGAGTCTGACTTTGATAGCATTAGGGGTTTTCCATGTCAATTGTGTGTCATGATTCATTCATTTCGCGATTATATAGTATTATGATCATATGATGGTGTTCGTTTAGCTGTTTGTACCCTGTTTCTGAACGCAGCCGTAGGCCATTTCGAACTGGAGAGAGTTAGTAAATAAATAACCCATCAACAAACTACTACAAAGAGCTACTCTGTATGTACGGGTAGGGTAGACTTGACTTACCTGCTCGTCAGTCTGGCAAATAAACACCTTTTTCTCACCACCCCCACCCTTAGAAATCTCCGTAACCGTTTCCTCAGGGCCTTTCTCATTCAAACCCCCATCAAGCTTAAATCCCAAACAGCCAACCTTCTCCGTAACAACCTTTCTAAGCAGGTCACTCTTCTCACCAATACCACCCGCAAAGACAAGTCCATCAACCTCTCCGCCAAGCTTAACGAAGTAGTTCCCAATGTACCCCACAATCCGATCAACGAGAATATCAAAGGCAAGCTTGTGGTTCTCGGAAGGTGGGTTCTCGACGCCGATATCGGCAAAGTCGGTCGTGCCTGCTAGGACTTTCCAGCCGGATTTCTTGTTGAGGATTTCTTCGGCCTAGATTTTCCCTCAATGTCAGTATTTGTTTCTGGATTTCGATATTGTTCGTTTGGATGAGGTTTCCGGGTATGGTATGCAGAATGGATACGGTCCACGTAATGCGCATGCATGCAGCATGCCAGATGAGGAATCAAGATTCAAGGTGAAGATAAGGTGCTGATTAGGCAGGTATCGAACCAGGGGCTTAAAGCCAAACGTACCGTGCTGATATGCATCTCCTTGGTACTTGCAGGGCTGAGTTTCCCCGCTTCGCTGGTATAGTGGAACACAAGTCTGGAAGAAACCGGGAATTAGTCTTCTGGAGCTCTGGTAGAAGCAAGGGGGACAGCGCACGGGCAGATCGAGACTTCCTTTCCCTGCGTCTGATCTGCCCGCTGTGCATGTAATTCAAGTTGCAGGGTGAGACACTCACGATGGATCGATGTCGCCACTGCGTGTGGCGCCCGGTAGTCCGGCGAGGGGCGTAAGGCCCATCCTATGCAAGGGGGATCAGAGGTCAGTTCTTGGTTCTGGGATCTTCATCGAATCGGGATCTGCTGGCTGGCATCCATCCCGAGTATGCAAACCATCGAAGCATGCAAGGGACGGAAGCCGGGGGTGAGAGCCAGCCAACGCCAGCCCAAGCCAAACCGACAATCAATGTCAAAACGCAGGAGGTAGGAGAGAATAACATACGTCGTATCAATACTCTCCCCATTCCTGATGGCGCAAATTGAAGCGCCACTCCCTATATGCAGGGCAATCAGGTTCGTCTTGTTCACCGGCTTCCCTAATTTCTCGGCGACTGAGCGCAGGATGAACGAGTAACTTATCCCGTGGAAGCCGTACTTGCGCAGTTTGTTGCGCTTGGCGGTTTCCTGGTCTATTGGGTAGGTTGTCACGTAAGGGGGCATCGTCTTGTGGAAGGAGGAGTCGAAGAAGGTGACGCTCGTCACCTTGGGGAGTTCTTTACGCGCCAGGCGGACGATTTCGAGGGCTGAGAAGTTGTGTCTGTCACCAAAGAGTTAGCTGACTGTAGTCACTTTCTGATGCGATGAGAACGTACAAAGGAGCCAGATCCTCCAGCTGCTCTAGCTGGTGATATGTTTCATCGTTGATAGTTACCTCGCCCTCAAAGTCTCCTCCATGTACAATGCGGTGGCAGATGTAAGCCAGATCGTCTGCGCTTGCAACCCCTGAGAGCTCTGAGTCTTTGAAGCACCAGTCCAGAAGAAGCTTGAATGCATCCTGCGGCGTATTGGCCTCGTCCTCCTTCAATTCTTGCTTGCGCTCCTTGTCGCCGGCCGTATACTTCAGCGTTGCCGGGGGTGCCGTCAACCCAGAGACCTGAGCGTTCGCGATAACCTTTGGTGGGTTCTCGAGAGTGTAGAAGGTGATCTTGACGGAGGAGGACCCCGCGTTAACGGAGAGGATCGATTTTTGTCCCATTGTGGCTCGTGTTGCTCGTGTATAGAGTGAGGTGGAAGGGTATCGGTTTAGGAGGGGTTCGGCGATGGTTCGTAGAGAACTGGTCGATTAGCAGATGAAAACCGAACAAGGCATCCTTCTCGGACTAATAATGGCAGCTTTCCTGCTCTTTCCAGCGCTGGTCCACTGGTATCCATTTGTTGCTGCATGGTTGTTGGTAGATGGAGAGTGATGTCAATCGCGTTCAGTGTGACGTAGTGCCAGATGAGCCGACGCTGCTGATTCTAGATCCACGTCCCTACCATAGATAAAGCTCACCACCACGCCCGGATTTTTTTGAGAAGCAAAATAGAACTACCCCTCATCACTAATAATCATGCCAGGAGAGGTTATCGACCGCCCAAACCCGGCGCCGAAGCCGTCGCACGTACCCGATTTTGTTGAGCAGCTGCTTGTGCCGGCGCAAAAGACGAATCTAGATCAGAAGGACTGCGATGCGTTGTACAAGTATCGGCGCGCTGCGGCGTACATTGCTGCTGGTATGTTTGCGGCTTGGTTAGGAAGTCCTTGACTGACATTTTCAGCTATGATCTTTTTGCAAGATAATGTTTATTTGAAGCGACAGCTCAAGCCAGAAGACATCAAGCCGCGTTTACTAGGTGAGTGCTCCGAATTTATATGTAATGAGTGTCTACTAACGAGTCAGGACACTGGGGAACATGTCCCGGGCTGATCCTTGTCTATTCTCACCTCAACTACATCATCAAGAAGCAGAACCTTGACATGCTGTATGTTGTCGGTCCTGGCCACGGAGCACCGGCGTTGCTGGCAGCGCTATGGCTTGAGGGTGCCCTAGGAAAGTTCTACCCCGAATACGGCAACAACAAGGAAGGTCTCCACAACCTCATTTCGACCTTCAGTACCAGTGCCGGGTTGCCGAGGTAGGTAGTTTCTGACCAAATAGAAAATTGAGCTAATGTTTGAAGTCACATCAATGCCGAAACGCCCGGAGCCATCCACGAAGGAGGAGAGCTCGGCTATGCGTTATCCGTTTCTTTCGGAGCAGTCATGGACAACCCCGACTTGATCGTCACTTGTGTTGTAGGAGACGGAGAAGCAGAGTCTGGCCCTACGGCCACTTCATGGCATGCAATCAAATACCTTGACCCCGCTGAATCAGGAGCGGTACTTCCCATTCTCCACACCAATGGCTTCAAAATTAGCGAGCGCACGATCTTTGGTTGCATGGACAACAAGGAGCTTGTTTGTCTCTTCACTGGTTACGGGTATCAGGTACGCATCGTTGAGGACCTCAATGACATCGACAACGACCTCCACAGCTCTATGCTCTGGGCCGTTGAGGAGATCCGCAAGATTCAAGAGGCAGCACGCTCTGGTAAGCCCATCATGAAGCCTAGATGGCCCATGATTGTTCTGCGGACGCCCAAGGTACGATTCCCGGTAATAATAGCGGTGACGCAGCTGACTGTTTCAGGGTTGGTCTGGGCCGAAAGAGCTGCACGGTCAGTTCATTGAAGGATCATTCCATTCTCACCAAGTTCCTCTTCCAAATGCCAAGAAGGATGATGAAGAGCTTCAAGCACTTCAGAAATGGTTGTCCGAGTACAAGCCAGAGGCCTTGTTCACAGACACCGGCGATGTTATCGACGAAGTCAAGTCAGTCATTCCTCCGGATGAGAAGAAACTCGGCATGCGTCCCGAGGCGTATAAGGCCTATGTAGCCCCTGACCTTCCCGACTGGAAGAAGTTTTGTGTCGAGAAGGGGCAGCAGTTCAGCGCGATGCAAGCGATTGGAAAGTTCATTGATCAGGTTTTCGTTCAGAACCCGCACAATGTTCGACTCTTCTCGCCCGACGAGTTGGAGAGTAACAAACTGAGTGATGCATTGGCACACACGGGAAGAAATTTCCAGTGGGATCAGTTCTCGAATGCAAAGGGCGGGCGTGTGATTGAGGTCCTGAGCGAGCACATGTGCCAGGGCTTCTTGCAAGGATACACCTTGACCGGTCGAACGGGCTTGTTCCCTTCGTACGAGAGCTTCCTGGGCATCATCCATACGATGATGGTTCAGTATGCCAAGTTTGTGAAGATGGTAAGTTTCATCAAGCTGTTGGCGTTTCGAGGCTAACAACTTCAGGCGAGAGAAACAACATGGCACCAAGACGTGAGCAGCATCAACTATATCGAGACCAGCACATGGGCCCGACAGGAACACAATGGCTTTTCGCACCAGAACCCATCATTCATCGGTGCCGTTCTCAAGCTGAAGCCGTATGCCGCTCGAGTTTACTTGCCGCCCGATGCGAACACGTTCCTCACGACCGTCCACCACTGCTTGAAGTCGAAGAATTATATCAACCTCATGGTTGGCTCAAAGCAACCAACCCCAGTCTATCTCACTCCCGAAGAGGCAGAGAACCATTGCCGAGCCGGAGCGTCTATTTTCAAGTTCTGCAGTACTGACGATGGGCTCCGGCCCGATGTTGTGCTGGTCGGAATTGGTGTTGAGGTGATGTTCGAAGTCATCTATGCCGCCGCCATTCTGCGGGAACGCTGCCCTGAGTTGAGAGTTCGCGTGGTCAACGTTACAGACCTGTTCATTTTGGAGAACCAGGGAGCCCACCCGCACGCCTTGGAGAACGAGGCGTTTGACAGCCTCTTCACAGAGGACAAGCCTATCCACTTCAACTACCACGGTTATGCAACCGAACTCCAGGGACTGCTCTTTGGCCGTCCTAACCTCCACCGTGCAACCATCCGCGGATACAACGAGGAGGGCAGCACCACAACACCATTCGACATGATGCTTGTGAACGATGTATCCCGCTACCACGTAGCAAAGTCAGCTATCGTGGGAGGTGCGCGGTCAAACGAGCGGGTCAAGCTACGACAGCAGGAGCTGTGTTCTAAATTGGACCAAGATATCCGCCAGACACGGAAATCCATCATAGACAACCGTCAAGGTGAGTAAAACGCTTGTTTATGAAATTGATCCATACTGACTTTCATAGATCCCGACGGCACGTACGATATGCCCTCATTTGATTAGGAGATGCCTGTTTCTTCAGTTGTACATATCAACGGTTAGCATAGAAAGACATTAATTCAACATGTTCCTCGGCACTTCCTCTGCTAGACGCGTAAACAGCTCACCTGCAACAGCCGACAGGGACAGAGGCTGGAACAGCGACAGAGACAGCCAATTGACAGAGCGTTAAGTGGATGGAGTGTCAGGTATGTCGGGAAGAGGAAGGTGACACGGCTGACATAATCACAGTGATCATCCTTCAGTATAACAACCTCCTATCTCCCTCCCCAAACTCAGCTTTAGCTTCAACTTCACCTTTCCTCCAACCTTGCCATTCTCAGTTGCAACTCGCGCGAGTCGTACGGCAATTCCTCCGTGTTCAGCTATGGCGGTGGCTGAGTGTGGGTGAAATCCTTTAACGTTCTTACCCCCGGACTGTTCTGTGACTCGCACGGCTCAGCCTCGTGTGAGATTGTTTCGCATGAGAGCGCCCAATTTTTGAGCCTTATAACGCATCGCAATCTAGAAAGCAGTTTGCAACACCCTTGAATAAATGACAAGTGTCTCAGATGCTGCGTCAACACGGGCGCGATCCGTGTCTACTGTGTTTGAAGGCTTGACTGGTGAGGCTTGTTGACTCTAGATCCTCTGCCAAACGACGCTAATCGAGATTTGACTTGGCTAGGCTCGAACCAGAAGGATTGTGGTCGCAGACATCAGGCTGAATCTAAGCCAAGATGGTTCGATTCCACGCGCCAATGAAAACGACGTCATGAGGTTTAGTTCAAGCCTTTGCATTGATTATGATTCTATATCCAGGCAACCAGAATCTCCCCGACTGCGTGGCTCGCTCGGGCCAATTTTCACCAGCGAGCTAAACTCTTTCTGAAAAACCTTGCGACAATCTGACCACCTCGGTGGGTCCCTCCAGGGCTGATATCCACCCAGGCCTTCAACTACCGAATGAGATTCACTCTGGCCGAGGGTCGTCGAAAAGAGTTGAGCAATCACAGCGCTCTCTTTGCGGGACTGATCCGCCAGCAACCGAAGACTTCCATGTAGAAAACGGCGGGCATACAAATCCATCCGTTCCCGACTCGGCACTGCTCGGTATTGGGAGAAATTTTGATCATGTTGCTGAATTGGCTGGATCCCGCGATCCGATTTCGCGTCGCATTGGCTGTTTCAGACAGCCATGCCTCGTGGCCAAGCGTATAAGCCTCTTTCGTTTGTATGATATCTCAATCTGCATGCATTCCTTCGTCCTTCTTTCTAGTTTTCCGCCCCCGTGCCTGTCATAGGTTTGCTATATAGATACCCACCCCCAAAGAGGGTTGAAACGATCTCCCAGTTTGAAATCGGACCAAAAGCTCCGTGCAATATCAATCGGCTTTCCCCAGTTCTTCTATCGATCTTCCTACGGAGTCAAACCTTGTTCCAACTGCGAGAGCACTGAGCAGCCTTCAGGATGTCAGATACCACCGATATAGTGCTCGTAAACGGCACTGTTCCTTTTGAGATACAGGAGCAGATACGACGTGGGTGCCATGCCTATATTGACGGCTTTGGCACGCCATATGGCTATCCGCCCTCTCTCGCCGCGGGCATTGTCTTCCTTGTCCTCTTTGGCCTCACAATGATCGGTCACACAGCACAGATGATCTGGAAGAGGACCTGGTGGACATCAGTCTTTGCCATCGGAAGTCTCAGTATGTCAACTCGACCAGGGCCATCACAAACAGCACCAACTAACCCTCAACAGTCGAAGTCATAGGATGGGCCGGTCGAGCCTGGTCCGCAGAATGTCCATACAATGGCCAGGCTTTCCTGATGCAGATCACCACCCTCATCATCGGTAAACCCTAGCCTACACCTCCATCTTTGATGATTCCAACTAACCCCAACAGCACCAACCTTCTACACAGCAGGCGTCTACGTCCTTCTAGGCCGCTTCATCCAAATCCTAGGCCGCGACTCCTCAATCCTCAGTCCCAGAGTATACCTCTTCATCTTCGTAACCTGCGACATCGTCTCCCTCGTCGTCCAAGCCGTCGGCGGCGCAATGGCCTCCATAGCCGCAAACCAAGAAAACGGCAACACAGACCCCGGAACAAACATCATGGTCGCAGGAATCATCTTCCAAATGGCCTCGATAACAGTCTTTGTCCTCTGCGCCGCTGATTTCGTCCGACGGACCCTTCGTCGTCGCCTATTGCAGCACCTTATGGGCAGTGTTGTCCCCCTACTCGCGGCAATGATTTTCTCGGTTATCTGCATCTATATTCGGAGTATATATCGTACCATTGAGCTTTTGGAGGGCTGGGACGGGTACCTCATCACGACGGAGCGGTTCTTCATTGCCCTTGACGGCGCGATGATGGTTCTTGCTGTTGCGATTTTCAACTTTGTGCATCCGGGGTGGTTCCTTCCTGGTGCGAGGGATAAGGTTCGTGCGAAGACGGGGGTTGAGGAGGGGAGTTTGACGGAGTTGCGCTAGTTTGCTTGTCTAGTCTAACGACTTGCTCTGTCTCTGCCAGGGCTCGTTTGTTTCACTTCTACATTTGTTTTCTATGTTGCGTCTCGGTTTGCGAAGCTTGTTATATTGATTTGACTTGATTTGGTCTGGGGGTTCGGGTACTTCAGTGCTTAGGCGCCTTCTCGGTATTGGGTCTCATGTGCGTTTGATATATACGTTTTTATGATATAGATGAAGTTTAAGATAGATTATGGATAAGGACTTTCAAGGGTACTCTTGCACAGACAGGTTAGGATATAGAGCAGATCAGTTCATGACTCGTGCAAAGGTGGACCCTATACTCATCTCTACCTGCCTACTCTACCCCGTAGACAGGTCGCTGCCGCTTTGATTACCTATACGTACTATGACTCAATCAACTCAGTAAGACAATTGTTGGCTTATCACAACTTGCTTGGCTTCGTTGACTCATTAGGTGTGAAACCATAAATACACAAAACGTTAACAGGAAAAGAACAGAACAAAGTTATCCGAAAACTCCAGGCTATAGCTCATATCCCCCCTAAATAATACAATTTTGTTCCTCCGACTTCGCCAGGCTAACGCGCGAAACTGAAGCACAGAAGGAAACCAATTGAAGAATTGTAGATAAGGTAGAAAGTGGTTTCGTGAGAGCGCTGCGAGCTCAATTACCACCCATCAACGGCCTCAACCCAGCCGAAGCTCAATCCAACGATGGCAGTGGCCAATGTCCACACAGATCCCCATGCTGAGGCACCTTCAAAGCTAGCACCCTTGATTGTTCCGGCAACCTGAATGACGGTATTGATCATGAGGACGGTAGCCAGGATTGCCGTCCGCGCACCAAGAATTCTAGTTCCCTGTGAGAGCTTTCCAAAGGTCTTGCGGTAGATAGAGCAGGCAAGATACTCTCCCTGCTTAGGCAAAACTTCCTTGATCTTCTCAAGCTCAACGCTCTGTGTCGTAGCGGGAGTGCCTGTGGAGCTGACGAAGAGGAAGTCCCTAGCTGCCCAGCCGGACGGGAGAAGGGAAAGGAAGAGCATGGGGAGGCCAGCAGAGCCGGCGTGGACTCTGCTGATATTGGGGAGACGCTCAAAGTGTACGACTAGTCGGGCGGGGAGCCAGGTCTCGTAGCTGAAGTATAACGTGACGGTATAGATCGCGGCTGCAAGAAGCGTTGTTGCGGCGGTAACACCCCAATCTTGAAGAATGCCGCGGTTGGAAACAGCAGATGAAGATGCACGGGAAAGATTATGTACGGAGGATGGCTTGCGCAGGAGGTGGAATGGGATCGCAGTGGAAACAACGATGATCGCGAAGGACGCAAGGACGGTCGTTGGTCGGAGTCCGTAGAATGAGGAGAGGAGCGCGTACGTCGGCAAGTTAGTAAGGAAGGAGAAGTTGAGGACGTCGCGGCCTGAATTGTCAGTTCCTGAGTATACATTAGATCAGGCTTCTTTTGCTATACTCACCATCAAATCCAAGTGTCCAGGCCAGTGCGACTTCGATGGCCTTCCATGCCACCAAGCCCCCCACTTCCCACCATTCTTCAAGATGCTGGCTGACGCGACCCAGCTCGCCGAGCGTGATGGGAGACAAAAGGCTGAAAAGAGTCGAGCTCAGTGCTAAGCTGCTGATAATCACAAGGGAGAAACGCGCAAGTGATGGGATTCGCTCAACCACGGTCTTGGGTGGGGGTTCTTTCGCAGCCTCAGCGTAGGACTTTTTGGGACTCGTGGTCACGACAACGTCTTTCTTGCGGGGAGCCATCATGTCGTGATAAGAATCGAGGTAGCTTCAGCTCTAGATGACAGGGATATCTAGATCCAGAAAAGGTTACGAGGAAAAATAGGAAGGAAAAGCGCATGCGACCCTGGAGCTGCGAATATAAAGCTGGGCGGTGAGCATGTAATGATGTCACCAATAGCACCATCAGCAAACGTCATATGGCGTGAACCTTGAACAGCACCAGTAATCAAGATCTAGCAGATCGAGATGAGATTGCGCTTCCATGGCACTGGATCTGCGGTGGTCGTGGTAGACTGACAGCCCAGTCGAATCAGAGCTCTGGGTTAGCTGCGCATAAACAAGGGTAATTGAGCCAGTAGTTCTCACCCCACCCATTACCTAGGTAGGGAGACATGATGCTTGTCAAGCGTATTTGAGAGATAGGTATCAAGTATAACATTATGGCTATGTTCATTGCACAAATATGGTACAGGGCCACCGGGTATTAAACACCATGTCGCCGGCCAGTCCTAAAATCATAAACATCCTCATCCTAACCAAGTAAAGCATCAGTCGTCCTTTTCGTTCTCTTCTTCCTTCGGCTTGGTGAAGAACTCGATGGTTCCTTGCTCGCGACCTCTGGTATCCCGCATCGCTACCTGATATTTTCCGGAATCCCATAGATCCTTGATGGTGAGTTCTCGGGTACGGCCCAAACTCTCAATAGCACTGATACGGTCCAGAGTAGCTTCCAGGTGCTCTTCGAATCCAGGCTGTCTGCAAACATCACGGAAGGCGTGCTGCATAGGGACCGAATCTGCTCGAACCATGGCGCGGGAGTTGATGGTGAAGATGTTTTCGTGATCGTAGCTCTGGATGAAGTCCGCTCGGGTCATGATTTGCCGAGCTTCGAAAAGGGGGATCTCGGGAAGTATATGACCATGCTCCTCATCGTAGATTGAGTCCATGTCTTTTTCCCTGTCCACCAGGGCTTTGGCCATTACCATAGCAGCAGACTGTTGTCGTTAGAGGGATAGTGAAAAATAATAAAAAAAAAAAAAAAAAAAAAAAAAAAAAAAAAGAAAAAAAAAAAAAAAAAAAAAAAAAAAAAAACAAAAAAGTGGGAGATACTTACAGCGTACTTCTGCTGGTCCATAACATCATCATCCATCTCCTCACCGAGGATCCAACATTTGTTTAGGAACCATGTCTTTTCCGCTTCGCATATGCTGTTGCATAGCTTCAACGAGTCCGGGGCCTTGGCGACTCTGCTGAGGTAGGACATGCGGCCCCCAACTTTGTCGTAGATCTCCTTGAGGACGTCGTCGGACAGCCGCTCTCCGAAGTAGTCTTTGCGGTACTTCCTCAAGGCGGTCATTGCCTTCCCTCTAGTTAGATCCACGACTGGAATGGTTTCCATTCTCGTTGCATAGCGCTTCAGTCGCTCATAGACCCAGTAGTCATCACTGTTGAAGACCGTCGTCACAAGGTTACTGGCAGCCCATTGTTCGGCTCGTTGCTGAATCATCTCCAGAAGGTCTTGTCCCTCAGAGTCGTCTCTGACCATATGTGTGCTGTTGATGATCAAGACGAGCGGGGCTTTGCCGCGGCTTCTCCTTTTCATGGCAACCTTTTCCAGCTTGTTGAACGCCCGTTCAATATCTAGGAGAGCTGTTGTGTCTCTTGGTCCTTTGATGCTGAAAAGACTTCCGATGTAGCTGGTGTATGTCAGTAGCAAATCTCAAATCGGTATGGGGGTTTGTACTCTTCATGAAACTCAAAGTCCAGAGCTTTTCCAAGCCGAATACGGAAGATCTCCTGGTCACCATGGGCATCGAAAATGGCACAGCCATCACCATTGATCTTGCGCATGGCTTCCAGAAGCATAGAGGTCTTTCCGGTGCCTTTTTCGCCGACCAGCAGAAAGTAGTGTCCTGGAATTTCGCCAGAAATGATTTTGTCAATCTTTGGCTGCTCGTCTCTAATGAACCAATGCTCATCATGATGATACTGATGCTTTCCGACCTCTACACCGGCAACCTCAAGCGCCGGATCACCCGGCTCGAAAGCATTCTCCATCTTTTGTAGGATAAGATGCTTGTAGTATTTGTGATAAGAAAATCCAGCAATACTGTCCTGGTCAGTAAATCAATTTCCAGACAAAGCAAACGGAAAACATACCCTAAAACAGCAATTGAGGCGAAAGTGGTCGCTGCCGCCTCCGCCATCTTCAGGATAGTGGACCTTAGGTTAGGATCCTGGTCGTTACCCCGGCCCTTGCCATCTTCCGGGTCCTGCTGATCGGTGGGATCAGGACCAGAAGGTATAGAGCCTTGTGAGAAGCTCTGGCCGGAGTAGGCCAGTACCCTTGCTGGCCGCTGTCGCGGTACGAGCAGCCGCGGTCTCGATCGGGTTAAGGATACGAGATGCCGTTGAACGTTGCGAGAAAACATACTGTTATGGAAAAGAAAGATCGTGAAAAGAAAATTGAACTTATAATAAATGCAAGGTAGGAATGGCGGAGTGAGCTCAAGTGGTTGTGCTTGAAGCCGGAGTGTCTGACAGTTGGGTATAACAAGAAGGCCAAGGCGATTCAAGGCAATTGAAGCATTTCAGGGGTGTGAGCTTCAAGAATCGACCGGTACCTGACCTTGAAGATTGTTACCGAAAGAAAACGACCACTAAAGAATGTCTGGGGGTAGGATGTGGGAAGAAGAAGGTTTAAAGAAGATAAGGCAAAAAGGAAGCGAGAAAGACTGGAACCGATGATGATTGTTGGTGTCGCAAGTTGGACCCAAATGCGCTCTGCTGGCGGTGCTGCGCCTCAGATCGATGGAGTCCAGCTGCAGATCCACTGCCTTGGCGGCGAACGGGCGCGATCTTGTATCACCTGGGGCTGGTAACTGTGGCTGACCCTACGTTCTTTTATCACTAGCTGAACGAGCATTCTGCGTTGAGCTATAATAATGTAACTGTTATGGTGAGAAGAGAGAGATATGCGTTGGCAACCGGCACCTACGCACAGGAGTGGTCAATGGCACACGTACACTTGTGACCTGCCTCGATGAACTATCTTGATTCCTGTGTCTACAAGGCATAATTGAGATTCGGTCTGGCATAAGATAAGCTTTGTTCTCGAGGGTACTTTCCTTTATGTCAGACAATGGTACATTGTAGATGCCGCTGGTGCACAAGTTGGTGTTTCATTCGCAACGATATATATTCGCTCATCACACTTCCGCCGATAACACTTGATGAGCAAAACACCAACACAACATAAATATCTTAGAGTGCCCCCCCTTCTCTTGACCTCTATATGTTACAAAGATTGTACCTTTCATCTGGCTATCTCTCAACACCTAACCTTGAGGAATCCTACTGGTCAACACCGAAATCATGCCCATGACCTGGAATTCTGAAGCCGAAGCCAAGGTACGAAATTACTTTCACCAGCTTATCTCTGCTAACAGCTCGAAGCTGCTCATCGGTATCATTGCGCAAACGAAAGGCACGCGCCTTGACTACAAAGAACTAGCTACCTATATGGGACCAGGTATGGTACTGCCCTCTGATCACCAAGAAGCCTGCTGACTGCAATAGATTGCTCCGTTTCCGCGTTGCATCAGCATATATTTAAACTCCGACGCGATGCCGGCATACCTCCCAGCAGCCCAGAAAAGTCTAACGGTGTCCAGCGTTCTCCGGCTAGCAAATCCAAAACTTCACCCAGCATGCCAAAGAAACCCAAGCGAGCCGCCTCCCCGGGGTCCCCGCCATCCCGCGCGAAGAAACAAGTCTGCACTGTTGACGACGAAGACAACGAGGAAGATGTCAAGGTGAAAGTTGATGCTAAGCCAGTTATCAAGGAGGAAGTCTGAAAACGGAAACTCAAACGGAGCTCTCTGGTTTTGTTGGTCGTCAAGTCCATCGGGGATCAGGTATCGAGATCAATTGTTCTTTCTGGACGCACTGTATGTTATCAAGCGAAACATTTTGTGGAAGTCCATGAATGCAGTCAGCCAGATCCTGTTTTGCAAGCAAGTTGTCACTCGGGAAAAGGGCGACTCCATAGCAACCGCACTGGAGCTCCGCCGAATCCAGAGTTGTCCACGGGAAGCTGGGTCGCTTGTCGCGTGAAACCTAGATCTTGTGGTCCCAAAGCATCACCCGAACTCAATGCCTGCAGGTTATAGACCACGGCTAAAGTAATATTCAGACGCAGCTCATTTAGAGAGCTCTGTAGAAGTGATCAAAAAGAATGACGATGTTTGGGGAAGAGCTGTGGGGAGGGCGTGATAAATAACGAGTAGACTGGCCCTTCCCACCGCCCGAGGACTTCCGAGAGTCTCCCGCATCCGCATCCGCGAAATTTTCTCTCCAGCTCCAAACCGGCTTTCGTTCTTGTCACTTCGCTTCCTCATTCTTCGTCCATACTCTGGGGTTTGTTTGATGCATTAGCTTGGATATAGGGTGGTTGCTTGACTCAATTGCCCTTTCCTCTGTATTATATCCTTTTAATCCCCTTCATTCTATAATTGCCGTTGCTATACTTCTCGAATTTTTTCATTTCTCCGTTCTCCGGAGCTTTACCCACACGGTCACCGGCTCTCTCAGTCGTTCTCGACTTCAATCCAGCTCCATTTTCAGCTTCGATCATTCGCAAATATGGCACAGACCAATGGTGACTTGGAGCACTCGAAAGGTCAGCTGTCACCTAGCTCTCTCGAATCTCCCAAGCTCACATTTCTAGCAGAGACTCCCGAGCAAATCGTTAATGGCACCGAGGAGGGTATTCAAGAGGAGGATGGCGCTGGCGGTACGTTACAACTCTTATTGGAACTACACTATGCCTAGGTGGAGGCTGACAATTACCTCAAACAGGCCTCTTCCAGATCTCCGTGAAGCTTCCTCATGAGCCCTACAAGATCCAGGTTATGGTGCGTTTCCGCCAATGGACAGGTAAACCACTTTGGTGATTCTAACTTCCACACTCTGCAGGTCTCCAGCCAAGAGCAAGTCCAGGATGTCCGTCAATCGATCGTCGAGCTGCCCGGAACTTTCCAGTATACCTGCTTCCACCTCGAATTCAACGGAAACCGCATCAATGATTTCGTCGAGCTGTCCGAGGTTCCCGAGCTGCAGGCCGATTCGGAGATTGTCTTGGTGGAGGACCCATACACTGAGAAGGACGCTCGTCTGCACGTCGTCCGCCTCAGAGAGTTGCTCGGAGCTGCGGGTGATCGTGTTGACAACCTCCACGGTGTCAGCGCTGGATTGTCGCTGCACGACTCCATCACTGCCGAGATTGGCAACGAGAAGTCAGAGAAGGATCACTCGCTGGCCAAGTATGAGATCTCCGGCTCTTCTTCGCTGAAGACCATTCTTCCCCGCAACGAGGCGCCCGCTCCTAAGACTGTCAAGTCGATCTCTCTTTCGCAATGGAACCCTCCTCCTTACCACCTCCGCCAAAAGGGTCACTTGCTCTACCTCCAGGTGACTACGAACGAGGGAGAGCAGTTCCAGGTTACCTCGCACGTCTCTGGATTCTTCGTCAACAAGTGCTCCAACAGCAAATTTGATCCGTTCCCCAAGACTATCCCCAAGAAGGGTGCCGCTCACTCTCTTCTCAACCTGATCTCTCAGCTCTCTCCTTCCTTTGACTCCTCCTTCAAGGCTCTGCAGGAGTCCAACAACCAGAAAGACCTCCTGACCACCTTCCCCTTCCAGAACGCTATCCCCTGTAGCCCATGGCTCGTCTCGCCACCGACCTCCAACATCAACGCCCACCAACCGGACATCACTCGGACCCAGGAGAACTACCTTATCTCTGGCGTCGACAACGCCGAGACCCTACGTGACTGGAACGAAGAGTTCCAGACAACAAAGGAACTGCCCCGTGAGACTGTTCAAGACCGTGTCTTCCGCGAACGCCTCACGTCTAAGCTCTTTGCCGACTACAACGAGGCTGCTGCCCGCGGTGCTGTTCTGGTTGCTAGGGGTGAAGTTGCTCCTCTGAACCCCACGGAGGCACAGGATGCTCAGATCTTCGTCTACAACAACATCTTCTACTCGTTCGGTGCTGATGGTGTTGGCACTTTCGCCTCCGAAGGTGGCGACGAAGCCGCACGTGTTGCTGTTGGCAAAGATGTTCTAGGTATCAAGGCTGTCAACCAGCTCGACATCAACGGCCTGTTTACACCTGGAACCATCGTCGTTGACTACATGGGTAAGCGTATCGTTGGACAGAGTATCGTTCCTGGTATCTTCAAGCAGCGCGAGCCCGGCGAGCACCAGATCGACTACGGTGGTGTTGAGGGCAAGGATGTTGTCGCTACCCACCCCGACTTTGTCACTGTCTTTGAGAAGCTGTCCAAGTCTCTCAGAATCAAGAAGCACGCCGTATGGGACAAGGACAACCAGCGCCACGATCTCGAGGGCAGTGTTGAAACAAAGGGTCTTCTCGGAACCGATGGTCGCAAGTATGTTCTCGACCTCTACCGCGTAACACCCCTTGATGTGGAGTGGAACGAGGAAGAGGGCAGTGACTCCTACCCTCACCGTATGTCTGTTCTCAGACTTGAGCTGGTCGAATCGTACTGGCGCCACAAGATGAGCCAGTATGTCAAGGCCGAGGTTGAGAGTCGTCGCGCCGCCAAGGCCGAAGAGGCTGAGAAGAAGAAACCTGAAGCTACCGAGTCCAAGGAGGAAGGTGCTGAGGAGAAGAGCGAAGAGACCCCCGAGCAAGAGCGCGTCGATATCTCTGGCTTCACTCTCGCGCTCAACCCTGATGTCTTCAGTGGTCAGGTTCCTCAGACCGCCGAGGAGAAGGAGCAGTGGGCTCAGGATGAGAAGGAGGTCCGTGAGGCCTGCGATTTCCTGCGCTCCAAGGTTATGCCCGAGCTGATTCAGGATCTTCACGACGGTGACGTTGGCTTCCCTATGGATGGCCAGTCTCTGAGCCAGCTCCTGCACAAGCGTGGTATCAACATCCGCTACTTGGGTAAGTTGGCCACCTTGGCCAAGGAGAAGGGTTCCCGTCTCGATGCGCTCTCTACCCTACTTGTGCAGGAGATGGTTGCTCGTGCCTTCAAGCACATTGCTAACAAGCACTTGCGCAATGTTCCTGGTCCTTTCGCCGCCTCGTGTGTTGCTCACTTGCTGAACTGCTTGCTCGGCGCTGATGTCAACGCGACACCCCGCGCTGAGATCGATTCCTCCCTTCGCGAGATCTACCCCGAGGGCGACTTCTCCTTTGAGAAGCTCACCCCCGCTGCTCTCCGAACAGACATCGAGAAGCAAGTTACTCTTCGCTACCACTTCACTCTGGAGTCTGAGTGGTTCAACTCTCTGCGCCACTTGCAGCTTCTTCGTGACGTTGCCATCAAGTTGGGTATCCAGCTTGGTGCTCGCGAATTTGCTTTCACTAAGGCTGAGGCTGAGGGTCTCAGCAAGGCCCTGCCCGTTGTCAACGGTGCCAACGGTGCCGGCCAGGACGAGGGCAGCAAAAAGAAGAAGAAGAAGGGCGGCGACTCTAGCTCTCCGGCTCGCACTGCTGCTCAGGAGAAGGTTCTCGTTACCTTTGTCCCTGATGACATTGTCAACATTGTCCCCTTGGTCAAGGATGCCTCTCCCCGCAGCTCGCTTGCTGAGGAGGCTCTGGAAGCCGGACGTATCTCCCTCATGCAGAACCAGAAGCAACTTGGACAGGAACTTATTCTGGAGTCTCTGTCCCTTCACGAGCAGATCTACGGCATTCTGCACCCCGAGGTTGCCAAGCTGTACCACCAGCTGTCTATGCTCTACTACCAGACAGACGAGAAGGACGCCGCTGTTGAGCTGGCTCGCAAGGCAGTCATCGTCACTGAGCGCACTCTTGGTGTTGACTCCGCTGACACTATCTTGAGCTACCTCAACCTGAGTCTCTTCGAGCACGCTTCCGGCAACACCAAGACCGCCCTGGTGTACATCAAACACGCCATGGACCTGTGGAAGATCATCTTCGGCGCCAACCACCCCGACTCGATCACCACCATGAACAACGCCGCTGTCATGCTCCAGCACCTGAAGCAATACACCGACTCCAGAAAGTGGTTCGAGGCGTCCCTGTCCGTCTGCGAATCTCTCTTCGGCAAGCAGTCCATCAACACGGCCACAATTCTCTTCCAGCTCGCCCAGGCTCTCGCCCTCGACCAGGACTCCAAGGCCGCCGTCGGCAAGATGCGCGATGCCTACAACATCTTCCTTAGCCAGCTCGGCCCCGAGGACCGCAACACCAAGGAAGCAGAGACCTGGCTCGAGCAACTCACGCAAAACGCCGTCTCCATCGCCAAGCACGCAAAGGACATCCAGGCCCGTCGGGTGCGCCGCCTCAACATGGGCACTCGCTCCCTGGGTACCCAGATTCAGCCCCAGGTCGGCCAGTCCACGGCCGAGGTTGCTGCGCCCACTTCCTCCATGGACTCGCGCAACATCGACGAACTCCTCAAGTTCATTGAAGGCGGCGACACCAGCTCCTCGCGCACCAAGCAGAAGAAGCGCGCCGCCGCGAGCAACCCCAAGCTCCGTGGCTCGAAGAAGTCATCCGCTTAAAGATTAAAGATAAAGCATCTTTCTTTCCAACTACTCTGTTCGGGTAAAACTAAACATACTGGGTGTTACTTGTGCTTTTCTTCCATATGACCTTCGCAACTCTTGACGGCCAGCATCTCACATCACATTACATTACAACATACACAATCGCTGCTTTTTCTCTCGGCTGACGCGTTAGATGAGCGGAATTCTTGGATATATTTTCGTCTTTCTGGTTTTTGTTTCTTGTCTGATTTTTCGTAGAAATCTCTACTCTTTGTCTTGGTTGGTTGACGGTTGGCATCAATGGGATGGATCGTTCATGATTTGACGGGCAGTGCATAGCAGGCAAGGCAAGGCATGGTATGGTCGGGTGTTGCATGCTGTACTGGTATATCCTGTTTCTGTATACTATATATGAATTTACTAGCTCATGCATTGAATGACTTCATACAATCTACAATCCACGTGCCTAGATACTTCGAGTGAGAGAGCTCTGCGGAACAGCAGATACAACCGGATTGGGCTTCACAGGATTGGGACAACATGGATGGAGTCATTAAATCAGGGCTTGAATGCACTAGAGCCTGAGCCCGTGTATACCGTATGCTATTAAGATGGCAGCATTCGGAAACAGTCGTTTATGCGCCAGAGCATACACTTGGAGATATACTCCCTAGGGACGTCAGACTGCTCGGGACGCTGACTAATGCGAACCCCATGTTTACATTTTCGAGGGTTCGACCGCTTTCTTGCTCCCCTCACGTCCACTCCTCTCTTCACCTGTATCTTATGCCAGTATTGGCTTCTTGGGTGCATTCTATCTTGAACAGTTTTTATTTTGGATTGTATATTTGGTGTTTGGTTTTATTTCTTGTTTCCCCTTGGGGCTGAGATACCCTGCATACGCTATTCAGCCCCGTCGCATAGCTCGGAGTCGAAGCATCATTTGAAATGGACGTTCAATGGCCTTAGTGGAGCAGAGATATGTATGGAACCATTGATTCTGATATCGCGACTTTATGAGCACGCGACGCTAATGCGGCCTCTTCCTATGCAGACTGAAATAGCCGGCGCAACTTAACATGGAAGATATCCGACCGACCGCAAAGTGGGCGAATCGCATGTTGCGTCCTTTAACCTCGGTATACCACAGATTAGAGAAACATCATGAAATTGTCACGAGTGTATTGATTTCCAAGACAAGGGAGAAAGCCAAGGAAAAAGAAGCTGCCCCTGGTGTCGAACAACGGACGCGTCTTGTGTCGACGAAGACGAGCGTGGAGCCAGGATGCAGCTATTCGGACGACGAAGAACCAAACGATCCGGCATGGATACCAGGGGTGGGCAAAGATATGGATAAGCGGAGGATAAGGCATAATTATTCGAGCAGGGGACGCGGTGCGGGCGGAGTACCGCGACGGCGCAGTCGGCTGTTGATTCGGAGTCCCGAAGCACCGAAAACGCTTCCTGGCGCGATTGAGATTGCAACACCTTTGATTACGGGAAAGGTCCGTGGGGGTGGTTCTTTGACCGAGGCTTCACCGTCATTGAGGATGCAATTTTTTCAGAGTAATCTGCCGGTTTCTGTGGATAGTGGGCCTTCTGGACATCGAAGGCCGGGGCGGACAAATAATAGCAGCTTTCGGCCGTATCAGGGGTCTTGGAAGGAGGTTTTGGATCAGTCCGGAGACCACGGACTCGTGAATATTGCGCATTTACTGGATCGCATTCTCCTGAAGTTTTTGAAGAGCACGCAGGTTCCGTCTCCAACTGAACAAGGTCGTGGAGGTAGGCGAGGCGCACGATCCTTGTTGTCAATGGCTGTTCGCCGCTTTCCAGAGTTCATAGCTGAGGAGCAGCGGATACAGGATGAGCTAGACGAAGACTGCGATGTGGATATGTGTGATGCATATTTCACGGAGCTGGAAGCCTCCTACGCTCCGGGCGGAAATGGATGGCAACCTCTTCGCGAAGCCGTGCGCGCTCAAGGAATTTATCTGGTCTCTTGCATGATAGAAAACCGGTGGATAACCTCACTAGCGGCATGTCGATTGCTTGAAGAGTGTTTGTTTCAGCAGGAACTGGACGCTTTTGAGTCTCTTCAGACAAAGCTGCTAGCGAGTGCTGATGCGTACCACTACCCAACAACGTTCGACCCGCCACGATCGACCGGCCACCGAGGCCCTGTTCAGATACTGGCAAGTCATTATAGGCGGCATCCAGAGCGGCACTCATATGTGTTTGAGGAGCTGACTGGGCTACTCATGCGTGGAGCGATGCCGCCAGAATGGATGGTTACAAGCCTGTGGAAGAAAAGCGTGGACAAGGCAATCAAGATGGTATCAGCAAAGGACAGTGGCTATCCGGCTGCAAGGCGTTTGATTGAGGCTGTGATTCTTTCCTCTGCTGGGATTTACTCGGATTCGGGCTCGGTCGCTCTTTCCCTACAGAAACAGCAAGCTCAAACTCGGCAAGCGCGACCCCGACAGACTCGAACGTCAGTCAGACATTCGTCGGATTTGTTGACTAGTCAGAGCTCTTGCCCCATCCCGATTCAAGATGCTCTTAGTAATCTCGTTTCCAGCCTTCTTACAGCGCTCTGTGGTATAAGCATCGCACGATTCCAAGCCGCTGATGCGAACGAGAGATCTGCAGGACTAAAGACACGTGAAATGGTCAACTACCTCTCTTTCACTGTTCAGCAGGCTATTGGCATCGAGACAGCAGCGTTTGAAACTGAGATCTTGACTTTGCATCAGCTGCGACGAGGATCCGTGCTGCTAGCGGATTGCACGCTTCATTGCGGCAAGAGCGTGACGCCTGAAATCATCTACCATTCCGAATCCTTGCTGGAGCGAAATATTGAGGCGTTTTGCGGAGGGCTAGCATCCCGACAAGATGTCGTTAAAGAGCTGGCAAGGCTCGTGTCACAGGTGTTTCACTATTCTGAACATGCGCAGGAATGGTCATCAACACCCAAGGGGATCCGAGCTAGGGTCGCGCAACTTGCTCAGTTGACCAGCGCCACAGGGGTTGCTCTACTGCTAGGCAAGGTCGCTGCTGAAGCGGCGATGGAGCTCGCAGAGAAGAGCTTGGACCCGGATGACCATACCTGGGCTGTGGAGATTCAAGAACTGGCTGCTTTATCACAACAAAGCGTTTCATCATCGCCGTCCTCCAGCCAAGTGTCTACAAGCTTATACCGGTGGGAGGATAGCATAGGCGAGTGGGTAGCAAGGACACCGGCCGCAAAACCGAGGGCTATTGCCGCTGCTATCGCCGCCAAACAGCAAGAGAAGCCACCAGCGAGGAGAAGAGGGCGGCCACGAATTATCGCATGCTCTATGAGCAGCTCCTCCGCAAGCTCAATATGCTCTGAGAAGAGCAATTCCAGTGTTACATCATCTGCGACATCCGTTCCCAGAAAGAGACTTTGTGCCAGCCAAGACCCGAGCCCCCAGCCGTTCAAGAAGGCTTATCATACACGATCTGTGGAGCGAGTTGGAAGCAATTGGACCAATGCTCGCGACAGGTCACCTTGTCAGTCTTCACCTGAAGCAATACATGTTCCGGTAGCCGCCCGAACAAGGACCGGTCTCAGGGACGTGCTGCGAAGGCAGTCGGTGGGTCAACAATATTCTAGTGTCCCTGTCAGAACGGAGAACATCCCCGTGGATCCAACCTCGCCGACTACTAACACCATCGAGGTGGTCATTGTCAACAAAAGCCCGTTGGTGCCAGAGCCAAGTCATGCGGCAGCATCTACAGAACACAGGCCGATCAAGCGGCGTGGCCGTCCACGAGGTTCGTCGGTCATTCCTAGAACGACCCGGGGGCTTTTGCGGAGAAGGCAGTCCGCACCAGCGCGAGTTACACGGAGGAGAAGCCTGCGCAGCACGACAATCCCCTGTTCGCAAGATGACGAGAGCGAGGATGAGCTCAGTTTTCTCTAAGCGACTCTCTTTGTTAAATTGTTGGGCGCATTTTTGAGTTAGTTTTGTGTTTCGAAGGAGTCTGGATTTTTGGAGGGGTTGGAGTTTCCTTGGTTCTGGTTCAGCAAGATACCCTAGTAGTTGATATTATGTACTGTCTATTGGCTCGGTTTGTTTACTCCAATTTAGGGATATTGTAATGAGTACTCAGGAACCCGGTCAAATCCTGCATGTTTGATTGTTGATAACTGTTCAGAGGTGTGCCGTGTCTGGGTCTGGGTCTCGGCGTTACGCTGTGCTGGGGAAGAATGTGACGGCTCATGTCGTTCGCTGTCACACCCACTGGTCTGTTTGAGAGTTGAGCTTGAACTTTTGAAGGCAAACCGCCACATGGATTCCCCTTTCAAAGAGCTGGGCCTAGGTAGCTCCTTGTTTAATATAACGACCCGGGAGGTATATTAAAGCGGTGCTGGGGTCCAGACCGGTGTAGGCAGTAGATTGCTTGTATATGAGTCCGAGTCGACCGGGTGTTTGATAGTGGGACAGCGTCGCGAGCACCCCCAAGTTCAGGCGCCTGTTGCAACACTGACCAGGCACCCTTGCAGACAATGTGATTGCAGAGTGATTCAGACTGCTTACGACAGTCTGAATAAGAGCGACAGAACTGCAGACGAGCAGGAATAGGATCTGTCAAGCACGGCAAGGTGTTTCAGCAGCAGTCGGGAGCACCGAGAGAGCGTGAGTGGTTCGCTTGAGTCGCGCCGACTCCGCCAGTTGTTTCAAGGTCAGCCACTTTGTCCACTGCTCTGCGCTCTTGGCCACAACTCGCCCTGCCGATCCAATGATCCCAAGCCATGATTTGCTGCCAGCTCTTCTCCAGAGTTAATCTGGACAATCTTCGCTACCACTCAGATGCCTGTCCTAGATTGCCGCCAAGTCGCACCACATCGTGGGTCGCCCGCTCTGGCGCCTTGGATCGAGTCTGCCATTGAGCCACCGAGGGGTCCGGTGCCTGCGCCAGGGCCTCTGGCTGCTGCTGTCTTACTATGCAGATAAATCTATCGGTTTCTCCTGTTCGCTTGGCAGCTTGGGCTTCGTTTCTCTTCTTTTTCTTCTCTTTGGCATCAGAGTTTGACGCTTGAGTGACTGGTTCACTGCACTGCCAACTTTGTTCCCACATTCTTTTTGTTGCCCATCAACACCGACGATCGCTATTCAGGAGATTCGATAGAAAGAGGAGATCGCCAGAAAGGAGTTTGAAACTTCAGACCTTCAACTACTCTCGTTTTGAACCAGACATCTGACTGTCACGGTTTTTTGTTCACTGGTCTGAGTTTCTTTGTGGTTGACCAGCTACGAGACAACAGTCTCACTCACAACCTCATTGTCACCCTTGTCCAAAGTCTCACGGTCGCTCGCTCTTTTAAGACCGTGGTGACGTCTGCTGCGGTGACTTGAGGAACACTCGCTTGGCTATATACGCTCCTACTCTCCCTTGAGGATATTCCGTTGCTTGGAGCTGGTCTCCTCTGTTTTATTCTCGAAATTTCCTGTCTGTCGTTTCGTTTATAAAAAGCCTTTGTCAATCATGGCTTTACTTCTTTCATTGTCCCTGGTTGGACATGTTCTAGCTACAGATACCGACCTCGAACGGCGAGGCGGTCATGGCGGAAACCCGTTCTACGCGATGCTCAACGATGACCTCGCCCGCTACTCCTTGCTGGCCCTCGGCTGCTTCGCAGCATTTATGTTGGTGTGGAAGATGTGGTTCAGAATAGCAGCTCATATGCGACGATTGGCAAGCTTCAACAATGAGCGCCAACGATACTTCACGCCTGCCCATCCGACCCTCGCGAAGATCAAGAAGCACATCGTCTACGCTCCGCTCTTCCGGAACAGACATAACAGGGAGTTCCAACTGTCGAGCGCCGTAAACATGGGTACCCTGCCCAGCCGTTTCCACATGTTCATCATCATTGGCATTATTGCTATGAACGTTACCCTCTGCTGCGTCACTATGCCATACAAGACGGAGCCGGATTCGATTGCGAGTCTCATCGTTAGCCGAACAGGTATTATGGCTACTGTGAACCTGATTCCTCTTGTTCTTACTGCGGGGAGGAACAACCCTCTGATCGATTTGCTCGAGGTGCCCTACGACACATTCAACTTGATCCACCGCTGGCTGGCCAGGATTGTTGTCTGTGAGGCACTTGCCCACACTTTTGCCTGGGCCATCCCCAAGGCCCAAGAGAGTACGTTCTTGGTTCCCTTTCAACCAGGTAATCGTTGCTAATAGTAATCAGGTGGCTGGGATGCAGCTGCACAGTCCTTCGCGCACAGCGACTTCATCCGGAGTGGCTTGATCGCGACCTGCGCGTTCACTGCGCTTATGGTGCACTCTCCCTCGGCCGTGCGCCATGCTTTCTACGAGACGTTCCTCCACCTCCACATTGCCTTTGTCGTCGTCTCCTTTGCCTTCCTCTGGGTTCACCTGGACGGACGCAATGCCCAGAACTTCCTCCTCTCCGCAATCATCCTTTGGGCATTGGAGGTTAGTAACCCCCTCCAAAATTAAGAATTACAGAACTAATATGGAACAGAGGTTTGCGCGCCTTGTAATCGTTCTCTACCGCAACATCGGCGGCCGCTCTACCAAGGCAGTCGTGGAGGCCCTGCCTGGCGATGCTTTGAGAGTCACCCTCAAGCTGTCGCGCCCATGGCACTTCAAGCCCGGTCAGCACCTGTACCTATACATCCCTGCAATTGGATGGTGGATGTCTCACCCCTTCTCTGTCGGATGGAGCGACGTGGAAGATGTCATGAGTGACGAGAAGGGTCTCCCCATGAACCAACGGGATGTCTATGGTCCCCAGCAGACGACAATCTCCTTGCTGATCCGCCGCCGAACCGGCTTCACCGACAAGCTTTTCCAGCGAGCTGTGAGCTCTGTCGACTGCCGAACGACTCTTACAGCCTTCGCCGAGGGTCCGTATGGCAGCATTCACTCCATGGACTCATACGGCTCCGTCATGCTCTTCGCTGGAGGTGTCGGTATCACTCACTTGGTGCCCTTCACCCGCCATCTCGTACAAGGATACGCGGACGGAACCGTGGCTGCACGCCGCGTCACACTGGTCTGGATCATTCAGTCGCCAGAGCACCTCGAGTGGATCCGGCCTTGGATGACAAGCATCCTAGCCATGAACCGTCGCCGGGAGGTTCTGCGGATCATGCTCTTCATTACGCGGCCGCGCAACACCAAGGAGATTCAAAGCCCTAGCTCAACAGTGCAGATGTTCCCCGGACGACCGAACATTGACACACTCATCAACATGGAGGTTGAGAACCAGATTGGTGCAATGGGCGCCTTGGTCTGCGGTAACGGCAGTCTCAGCGATGATGTTCGCCGCGCGTGCCGCAGCCGACAAGACAAGACGCAGATTGACTTCATCGAGGAGAGTTTCACGTGGTAGAGTTAAGGTTAGACTTGTGGTGGCGGATCATGGATGCAAGCACGCAAGCGGTTATTTCAGCTTTGCGAACGCGATTTCGGTCTTTCAGGCGCTAGGGGTTTGTCTATCATGCTTGGATAGATGAGGGATACACTTTCGTTGTAGATATTTTAACTCGAGCACTTATCGATGGCTTCATTATGTTCATTCAACTCTCTTCCACTCCTTTCTTGACAACCGCGCTACGTACCATAGCTTATCAATCGATCTTATCTGTTATTTACCGGGAAGCATCCGATCCTTCTGGAAACAGCCCGCGATCCCGTCGGAGAGTAAGCACCTGAAGCTTAGAAATCAGATCCCCAACCGTAGTGGGGCTGTGGAGAACCGGCATTGATGGCATCATTACCTACCTTACTTCTTGCGCAGACAGCCCAGGTTTACTACTGGTTAACATGGTAACTCCTGCACCACCCCCAATTAATAATAGAGTCTGCGTTCCGTTTGATTTCGTGCAGAGTAACTACTATTAGACTATGAGCGGGGTTTGTCTACGATCGCCTGTTGTATTTAAAGGCTGTTCCCATCTGCCCTGGCAGTCCAGTCCAAGCTTCAGCATTCTCCGCACCTCGCCCTCTTACCAAAACATTACGCAGTCATTGCTTCCTATTTCTACTGCCTTTAACTCTTCAATTCGTACTCACCAACGTCTCTTCTCTACATCGCACATCATGTCGAGCTCTGACATTACGCTGTACACGGCCCAAACGCCTAATGGAATCAAGATCTCCATTGCGTTGGAGGAATTGGGGTATGTTTTGCTCTTGCGCTTCGCTTCAATTCACACAAGGAGCCTCATGCTAACATACAACAGCCTCCCCTACAAGGTCGAGAAGATTGACATCAGCAAGAACATCCAGAAGGAGCCGTACGTCTCCCTCCCCCGCAGTCCTTCCAACTCCAACTAACAAAAACCAGCTGGTTCCTCGAAATCAACCCCAACGGCCGCATCCCCGCAATTACAGATACGTTCAAAGACGGCCAAAAGATCCGCCTCTTTGAATCCGGCAGTATCCTAACCTACCTCGCCGAAACCTACGACAAGGACTACAAGATCTCCTACCCCCAGGGCACCCGCGAGTACTACGAGACAATCAGCTGGTTGTACTTCCAAAACGCAGGCGTCGGCCCCATGCAAGGCCAGGCAAACCACTTCGGGCGCTACGCTCCCGAACATATCGAGTACGGCGTGAACCGGTACGTGAATGAGACGAGGCGCCTTTACTCTGTGCTTGATAAGCACCTTGCGGATTCGAAGAGCGGGTTCATGGTTGGTGACCATATTACCATTGCGGATATTAGTACCTATGGGTGGGTTGCTGCTGCGGGTTGGGCGGGCGTTGATATTGAGGAGTTCCCGAACCTCAAGGCTTGGGAGGAGAGGCTTGCTGCTCGTCCGGGCGTGAGCAAGGGCCAGGATGTTCCTGATAAGTTTAAGATTAAGGAGTTGTTGGCTGATAAGAAGAGGGCTGATGAGGAGGCTGCGAAGGCGAGGGCTTGGGTGCAGAGTGGCATGAAAGCTGATGCTAAATAGTTAGTTTGTCCTAGATCTGATATATGATTTGAATGTGATCCCTTGCTGATTGTTCGGCTTCATAGTGAATTGGCTTCGAAATACTAGTATAATTTTATTATATTACCAAACTTGTGTTTTAGACAAAGGTTAACTTTGATTTTAGATTCAAAGTAAATGTATGGTGAAGACAGCCTCATGCAATCTGCCCGGGCATACCCGCTGACTCATCCGCCCGTGGCTTTCACGTGATCGGGCGGCTTGCCACCTCCGAGGACATTTCTTTCTCCTGCGGATGCTATCTTGTCCTTCGCTCATCATACATTTTGTTCTCATCTACTAAAATATAGCAAGATGGCGTGGCGCAACCAAGGAATCACAGGTTCCAACAATATTCCTCTGGGGAAAAGACGGTTTGGTGGTGAAGAGGAGGACAGTCGCACCGCGACTCCTTCGTCCGCCGCTGGGGAGTACCGTGGCAGAAGTCCAGTTCGAGGTATGTCTTCTCTCTCACATTTGATCACTTTGAATTTCTCTAATATCTATTTCTTCGCAGCCGACCCTCCTGCCGACGGTGTCAAGCGACGCAAGAAGCGCAACCGCTGGGGCGATGCTCAGGAGAACAAGGCCGCTGGTCTGATGGGCTTGCCCACCATGATTATGGCCAACTTCACCACGGAACAGCTCGAGGCTTATACCCTTCATCTTCGTATTGAGGAGATTAGTCAGAAGCTCAGGATCAACGATGTTGTCCCCGCGGATGGCGATAGGTGTGTCTCTCTCCCTCTCCAAATACTTTCGCACTCATACTAACCGCTGCCGAGTAGGTCCCCGTCTCCCCCGCCCCAGTACGATAACTTTGGAAGACGTGTAAACACTAGGGAATACCGCTACCGGAAGCGCCTTGAAGATGAGCGCCACAAGCTGGTGGAGAAGGCGATGAAGACCATCCCTAACTATCACCCGCCCTCTGACTACAGGCGTCCCACTAAGACCCAGGAGAAGGTCTACGTGCCTGTCAATGACTATCCAGAGATTAACTTCAGTATGATAACTAACCCTCTAACTCCTAACCGTTCTGCACCACTCACTCGCTGCTCGAGTCGAGCTCACGATCAAGCCATCGCTGCGCTAAGCAGTTCAGCGATGCTTTTTCGGCTCGCTTCTTGCTAACCCCGCCTGCTTTGCTTTGCTGCTTAATGTTGCACTTGCACATGCTTTATCCTGCCTCATCAAGAAACTCAAGGAAAACAAACCGAACTAACACTTAGCTCTTGCTACCTTTTACAGTTGGCTTACTCATAGGACCCCGTGGAAACACTCTGAAGAAGATGGAGACCGAGTCCGGTGCAAAGATTGCTATCCGTGGCAAGGGATCCGTCAAGGAAGGGAAGGGCCGGTCTGACGCCGCTCACGCTAGCAACCAGGAAGAAGATCTGCACTGTCTGATCATGGCAGATACTGAAGAGAAGGTTAACAAAGCTAAGAAGTTGGTGCACAATGTCATTGAGACGGTGAGTTCATATTCCCGAAAATATTTGTCATCAGAACTTAACGTGGACAGGCTGCCTCTATTCCCGAAGGTCAGAACGAGCTCAAGAGGAACCAGCTTCGTGAGCTTGCTGCGCTTAACGGTACTCTCCGTGACGATGAGAACCAAGCTTGCCAGAACTGTAAGTATCCTTCCATTCTTCATCATTCAATCTTGATTAACATATCCAGGTGGTCAAATCGGACACCGCAAGTACGACTGTCCTGAGCAGCGCAACTTTACCGCCAACATCATCTGTCGTGTCTGTGGCAACGCCGGACACATGGCTCGTGATTGTCCTGATCGCCAGCGCGGCAGCGACTGGCGCAACAACGGAGGCTTCGACGGCCGTCGGGCTATTGACAGTGGCGATGCTGTCGACCGGGAAATGGAGGTACGTTTCCACACAACCACTTTTGAAATATCTGTGCTAACATCGTCTAGCAACTCATGCAAGAATTGTCTGGTGGTGCTCCTGGACCTGACGGCCAGCCCATGCGCCGTATTGAAGGCGGCCCCGAAGGTTACGGTGGAGACGACATGAAGCCCTGGCAACGACCTGCTCCTCCCAGCGATGTCGCTCCCTGGCAGCAGCGCGGTGGCCGCGACAACCGCCGCGACGACTACGGTTCGCGCGACGACGGCGGTGCTGCACCCTGGGCCCAGAACCGTGGCGGAAACGACTACGGCTATGGTGCTGCCGCCTACGGTGCTCCTGGCGCGGCGCCCTGGCAACAGGCCGCTCCCCCTGCTCCTGGAGCCGCCGCTTACGGATACGGAGGCTACCCCGGATACGCCCCAGCTGCGCCTGGCATGGGTGCTCCTCCCGGTGCTCCTCCTGGTCTTGGTGCTCCTCCGCCTCCCCCTGGAATGCCATCGATGTACTACAGCGCAAGTGGCAGTCCGCCTCCACCCCCTCCTGGCGATGCTCCTCCACCCCCTCCTCCAAGCGACCAGCCTCCGCCCCCTCCACCTGCTTAAATTATCAGCAAGGTGGATTTGAGTTAGTAGTCTGATTATATCTTAGTCTTTTAGCTTTACGAAATGGTAAGGGGATAGGAACAAAATGTTTTGAAGGGGGAGTTCTACTTTTTTCGGTGCCATTTAGTCTAGTCTGGGTGTTTCTTACGGCCTTTTCTGGTTTCAACCTACTAACGTCTAGTACTAACCAATTTGAATACCTTGCTATATACCAAGCTTCGTATGAGTGATTTTGAACAATGTGATATACCTCGGGCTCAGCTGGCCGGGAACAGCTGGGCATTGTTTGCTGAGGAACGAAAGGCGGATGTCATCTCGTATCGATGTAGAAACAAAAAATCAGAACCACCCTCAAGCCTTGATCAATCAACTCTACAAACTACCTACCTACTTACCTACCTCATGAACTGGTCCGCCAAACAAGTCAGAATGACGTGAGACCCTTTACACCCTACTCGTCCTGCTCAAGTTGATATGCTCGCAAGACAGTGGAGTAGACAATGCATGCCTGAGGCCATAAACCCTCCCTGCACTTCTCCGCTTGACCTTTCTTTGCGCCAGTCTCGATGCGCTTTTCGTCCGACTGGCATCCGGCAGTCCTATACCTCAATTAGCGGGGCCTCTATTTCTTGGCTTTTCTGGAGTAGATATTTAGACCCCCAGTTGTTCAGAGTCAACCATCTTCCTTACCAACCTAGACCTCCTCGGCTACCCACATCCGCAGGTATACCTACTACCTACCTTAGGTACTGGCAGTGGCAATCCAACCAGCTTGTACTCTGTACAACCTCAACCCAACCCAGTCCAACATGGAACCGCCCGCCCAGGCATTCCCGTCCCACGGACAATTACACTTCCCAGCCTCGAACTTCCATGCTGCGTCTTCTCTGCAGGGGCCAGGGTCGTCGCATTCCCCTTCTGCGTCTGCCTCGGACACCCAGCGGCGCTCATGGCGGTCGCCGGCGAAGTTCTTCTCGCGCCGGCCAGAGGGGACGGGAGCTGGCGCTGGAGCTGGAGCTGAAGCAGAATCAGATGCGCGAGACCATGGCCACGCTCAAGAGAAAGAACCGAAATGGTGGCGCATTCGCTTTTTCCGCGGTATGATTGATGATGTGAAGCGGCGCGCGCCGTACTACTGGAGTGATTGGGCTGATGCGTGGGATTACCGTGTTGTTCCTGCGACGATTTATATGTATTTTGCTAAGTATGGCTTGCTTATCCCCTGCCTTGAGTACTGGTATGAGTGGGAAAGATTGAAACGTGGGCTAATGTTAAGCAGCATCCTGCCGGCCCTGGCTTTCTCCCTTGACATGTTTGAGAAGACGCATCAGAGCTATGGCGTTAATGAGGTCTTGCTTGCGTCGGTTCTGGGATCGGTTGTGTTTGCGATTTGTGCGGCGCAGCCGTTGGTTATTGTTGGGGTTACTGGTGGGTTTCTATACCTCTTATCATTTCTCTACCTTGGGTGTAGATTGGGACTATAGCTAATGGCGGGTGCTCAGGTCCAATCACTGTCTTCAACTATACAGTCTACGATATTATCGCGCCCCGGGGAACGCCGTACCTTGCGTTTATGTGCTGGATTGGGATGTAAGTCATAACTACGAATCCTTGGAGTAACCATATTGATGCATGCTAGCTGGTCGCTCATCATGCATTGGGTACTCGCTATAACCAATGCCTGCAACGGTTTAACCTACGTCACTCGATTCTCATGCGACATCTTCGGGTTCTATGTTGCTTTCATCTACCTGCAGAAAGGTATCCAGGTCTTGACAAGACAGTGGGGAATGGCCGGGGAGACATCAGCATATCTGAGCATCATGGTCGCCCTACTAGTCCTCATGGCAGCCTGGATCTGCGGTGAGCTTGGGAACAGCAACCTGTTCCAACGATATGTACGCAAGTTCCTGGAGGACTATGGTACGCCTTTGACGATTGTGTTTTTTACTGGTTTCGTGCATATTGGACATATGCGGAATGTTGAGGTTGCGACGCTGCCTACGTCCAAGGCGTTCTTTCCTACGGCTGATCGGAGCTGGTTGGTGCATTTTTGGGATATTGATGTTGGGGATGTGTTTTTGGCTATTCCGTTTGCGTTGCTGCTGACGATTTTGTTTTACTTTGATCATAATGGTGAGCCTCTCTGATGAGCTGGCAGCAATCCAAGCTAATTTCAATACAGTATCCTCCCTCATTGCCCAAGGAACCGAGTTTCCTCTCCGCAAACCAGCCGGCTTCCACTGGGACATCTGGCTCCTAGGCCTAACGACCTTCGTCGCCGGTATTTTGGGAATCCCGTTCCCCAACGGACTAATCCCGCAAGCTCCCTTCCATACCTCCGCCCTCTGCGTAACCCGCAACGTTGCCGATGAAGACGACACAAACAAGGGCAAGACCATCCGCGTGACGGATCATGTTGTGGAGCAGCGGGTTAGTAACCTAGCTCAGGGTCTATTGACACTGGGAACAATGTCAGGTCCGCTCTTGATTGTCCTTCATCTCATCCCGCAGGGCGTAATGGCAGGATTGTTCTTCGTCATGGGCGTCCAGGCACTACAAGGCAACGGTATAACGCAGAAACTAATATTTCTGGCGCGGGACCGCGATCTCACGCCTAGATCGGATCCACTGAAGGGCTTGAAGCGCCGTCACGCCATCTGGGCTTTTGTCATCTTGGAACTCATCGGGTTCGGCGGGACATTCGCAATCACGCAGACGATTGCGGCGATTGGGTTCCCCGTCATCATTCTGTTCCTTATCCCCGTTCGCTCATTCATCTTACCAAAGTGGTTCACGAAGGAGGAACTAGATGCACTTGATGGCCCTACCGCTAGCCCGTTTACCATGGAGAGTGTCGGCGGTGTCTATGGTCATAGTGCTAGTCATGATGAGACGGGTCATGCTCTGGGTCAGCGCTCTGGTGGTGGGATTTTGGGATCTGAGGAGCCTGGCTTGGCTCCTGCTGCGGAAAATGATATTGAGATGGGTGTTTATGAGCACCAGGCTAGACGGAGGGGACATACGGGGAGTCGGAGTGAGCACTCTGCTTAGAAGGGGTTTTGGTATCGATTGGTGATTGTCTGTTGTGTGGTGGGATCTAGAAGTATATGAACTTTAGGTAAAAGCGCGTAGCATTTAGCTTGAATATATGCATTTTCTATAGTGGCCTCATGTGAGATTTTGCTGGATACTGCCTCGTACCATAGGGCCCGACGTAAACACGGAAGGTGCGATGCAGACATAGGAAGGAACGACCGACTCGATCGCACCTGCCTCAGGTCAATGCCGCATCTTCGTTTTTGAGATACAGCTTCTCTTTCCAAGGCAGGAGCGACCGATTACAGACCTGACCAGATAAGAAAGAACGATGTGAGGGAAGGTACGGAGTACGTTGGTCGCACTTGCCCCATAGATAGATAAAGTCACGTGCTGGTATATATTCTCACCGCCTACGCTATCGCCGACAACTTTTTTTTTCTGCCGCAAATTTTGGGAGATTCCCAGCATCAAGCAAATCACATAATGGCGCCTTCATCACCCTCAGAGACCCGATCGCGGGAGTCCTCCATACCATCTGATGCCCCGTCAAATGGCGGAGTTGATATCCACCAGACAGACCCGCAAATCCGCGCCCCTAAGCGCCGACGTCTCTCCGAGTCCTCGAACGACTCCTACACCGCAGCTCCCGCACCACTACCTCTCCCCTCCCTCTCGCGCATCAAGAAGAAAGGCAGCGCGCCCCCCGCGCCTGCAGCGCAAGATAATGAGAACCCCGTCCTGATCAAGGATGCGCTTGAGATCGGTCTTAATGCGGAGGAATCGTCGTTTAAGAAGCTGGATGTTGCGCCTTGGCTTATTGGGTCGTTGACGACTATGGCTGTGCGCAAGCCGACTGCCATTCAGCGCGCTTGTATTCCTGAGATTTTGAACGGGCGGGATTGTATTGGTGGGAGTAGGACGGGTTCCGGTAAGACGATTGCGTTTGCTGTGCCGATTTTGCAGAAGTGGGCGGAGGATCCGTTTGGGGTTTTTGCGGTTGTGCTTACGCCGACGCGGTATGTCTTGTTATCTCAGAAAAGTGAGGTCGTTTTGTACTGACTATGGTGACAGTGAACTCGCGCTCCAAATCTTCGAACAAATCAAGGCTATTTCCGCGCCGCAGAGCATGAAACCCGTTCTCATCACAGGCGGCACGGACATGCGCTCGCAGGCCCTCGAGCTCGCGAGGCGCCCGCATGTCGTCGTCGCCACGCCAGGCCGTCTAGCAGATCACATCAACACCTCGGGCGCAGATACAATCGCGGGCCTGAAGCGCGTCCGCATGGTCGTTCTCGACGAAGCAGACCGCCTCCTCTCCCCAGGCCAAGGAAGCATGCTCCCAGACGTGGAAACGTGCCTTTCGGCCTTACCACCCTCAAGCAACAGACAAACTCTCCTCTTCACAGCAACACTCACCCCCGAAGTCCGTGCGCTCAAATCCATGCCCACAGCAGGCACCAAACCACCTATCTTCGTGACTGAGATCTCGTCCGAAAGCAAAGACTCTATCCCGCCGACGCTGAAACAATCATACCTCCAAGTCCCACTCACCCACCGTGAAGCCTTCCTGCATACCCTCCTCAGCACAGAAACCAATATCTCGCGAAACGCCATAATCTTCACGAATACAACCAAGACCGCAGACCTGCTTGATCGGCTTCTCCGTACACTAGGACACAAGACAACATCGCTGCACTCCCTATTGCCGCAATCAGAGCGGAACTCGAATCTCGCGCGGTTTCGAGCTAGCGCTGCGCGGTTGTTAGTGGCTACTGATGTCGCGAGCAGAGGTCTCGACATCCCATCCGTAAGCCTGGTTGTCAATTTTGATGTTCCGCGCAATCCAGATGACTATGTGCATCGTGTTGGACGTACTGCGCGTGCGGGGAGGGAAGGTGAAGCTGTTACGCTAGTGGGACAGAGAGATGTACAATTGGTGCTTGCGATTGAGGAGCGCGTGGGCAGGAAGATGGTTGAGTATGAGGAGGAAGGTGTGAATGTTGAGGCTAGGGTTGCGAAGGGCGCGATTTTGAAGGAGGTTGGGGCTGCGAAGCGTGAGGCGATGGTTGAGATTGATGAGGGACGGGATGTGCTGGGTAGAAAGAGGAATAAGTTGAAGAAGGTTAGGTGAGGTAATAGTTGTTGGTTTATTGGGGATTTTTTTGTTATGAGTGTATAGAGTACATAGATGCATGCATATACTAGACGTGACTGACTGGTCATCTTCATTTCTCTTGATTACTATACCAGACCATAAATATAATTACCCAGAACTCAGAACCCTTATAAACATCAGTACCAACCTAATCTACACACCCCCGATACTCCAAAAACACCAATATCAATACCAACCCCGACGTGGGTCCCAAACCAACGCAGTCTCACATTTTCTGATATCATACCCTGCTAGTAGTACCCGCACCCGCACCCGCAGCCGCGCTATTCGTCCCCATCAACTTCAGCAGCCCGTCAACGGCATCTCCATCTCCATTTCCAGCCTTCGGGCCAGCAGCACGACTTTCACCGCGCAGTGATGAGGGCGACGTCGCAATATTTGTTTCCCGGTGGTTAGGCCGGTCATCGTCGAATCGGCTGTTACCACTCTGGGTTCTGGTATGCGCCGGTGGATTGTATGTTGGGCTGCTAAGGACCATTTGCTCGTTATAGCTACTCGGTTCTAGACGCGTCGTTTGCGTCTGTGTGGGCGTTACCTCGTCCTCAAGCTCGATTCGGATGACATCTCGTTGTTCTTCGCGTTTTTGGTGCTGTTGTGCCCGGGGCGTAGATAGCATATCCTCGTCTTCTTCCTTCTCCTGTTCATCTTGGGTATCCTTCCCGTACTTCTGTTCGAGATGCCGTTGTAAATTTGTTCCCGAGCTCAACGCTGACCCTGACCCTGTTGCCGGCGTGGACCCTGAGAGTCTGGGATATTTTCGACTGTGCTCTTCCAATTCCGATACTCTGCGGTCGATTTGTGGGTCTTTGACGTGACGCATGGCGCTTTGGAGTCTTGTGCGGAGGAGGGATGCTTTCTGTTTGTTGGGTTAGTATAGTTATATCGGAGATATTCCATGATAGGCTGCTGGGGAGGAATTGTTGTAACCATACCTCTTGTATAAAATGCTTTCGCGTTTCAGGATCTGACGGAATTACTTGTGGTGCTGAGTCTGCTGTTGTCTCTTTGGGTGTAGCATTCGTTGTTTGTTGGGGGGTATCGAGGTTCATCGCGTCGGGCTTTGGCGTTATCAGACTCGCAGCTCCAGCTCCATGTTGAGTGGAGTTCTCAACGCGTTTCTCTTGGAAGAGCACACGCGCCGTAGCATCCTCACTCTTCACTTGCCCAATAGACCTCTTCTGTGCTGTGAATGAAGGCGATGGGAGGAGTTTCTTCGTCGGGGATAGCGAGTTAACGTTGAGGAGCGCTTGTTTAGTTGGTGAGCGTGCGGGCGAGAGACACGCGTTGGTGTTCTTTTCGCCGAGGATCCGCCGGTCTTCTTTGAGAGGGCTTGGAATGAGTGTTTGGTGAGACATGGGGGTTTGTTCTGGGTATGCTCGAGGGTGAAGCGTCGTTGTTTGGAGGTCCAGGAAGGCGCGCGTGAGATATTGGGGCGAGGACCGCGGTGGGATGAACGCGGTGCAATTGTGCGTAGGGTATTAGATAGAAAGATGATATATAGGTATCAAGTGAAAGTTGGAGAGTTGGGGGCAATTTTCACGCGTTGGATGAGGGAAGAAAAGTGGTGGTTGGGTCTAAGTCAAGGTAGACGCGTGAGGGAAAGTCCGCGGCGTGAGATGAAGCCATCCAAGATCCAGTGGGCACACGGGAATAGCGTGTCCATGTACTACGCGTCGGCGTTTTCGCTCCACCACCACTTAATTTCCTGAAGCAAGGGACTGTACTGGTAATTTCGAGATTGACTTATTTTAATCTGTTGCTTATGATTTACCAAGATTCCGTTACTTTTACTGATTCTAGATCGACGCGTTTTTAGATGATCGTATATTTTGGATTAGTTACCACGTGCGGGCAGATAACAGCGATAAGTAACCAAACATTCTCCCGTTATCTATGCCAGGGCCTGGAGTCTCAACAAGTTTGTACCTGCATGATATCTATAAGCTAATTGATGTCCTACATGGAGACTATCCTTCTCTCCACTAGCTGCTCTGGCTATTTCTTTTGCTCAATCATAATCTGTCAAGCGCAGTCGGCTGTGCCCTTGTACTTTGTACTCTGTATAGGAACCTGGACGGAACAGACAACCGCATGACATCATGGAGCATAAAGAATGTAAGCTTTAGGAATGCATCCTAGACTCAAAACCTTTGAGATAACATTCTTAAGAATTCTTCAATAGTCCCTCTGGTTTTCTTGAGGCTCTGGACTAAGCAATTCATCTGGAGTAAGCTTCCCCGCATTTTGGGGACTTGGCTGGACTCGTCATCCTTCATCCTTGTCCTTCTCGCTCTTCCTCCATCTTCCTCCAATCTTCCTGCATCTACCTTCATTCTTAGAATCAACAATCTGGCATTGTTGATTCATACCAACAAGCACCTTGACCTCTCGACTGCTATCGACTGGCCTGGAGTAGATCTCCGACCCTGGCTGATTGCGTCATCATAAACAGACCGACTCGGAGACTCCCCGGCTGTCTTCTGTCCTCTTGGTTACACTACTTCCTTGGTTATTGTACGCCTGTCCGGCTCTGAAGTTATTGAATAATCTGTGATAATCTACTTTCCCGCACAATGCGACCGTCCTTAGCGGTGCTGGCCGCTGCCCTCCAGGTGACTGCCAGCGCGGCCTCGACCCTGACTCCGCCGGTCTTGCCCTTGATCGTTCGGAATCCCTATCTAAGCACCTGGCTAGGCAATGCTCGAGAAGCACCTTGGGCCGAATGGCCCATCTTCTATACCGGGGACCACCTGGGCCTTTCTTTGATGGCCCAAGTCCCGAGTAACGGCCTCGTGTATCCTCTGATGGGCAAGCCCCATGAGTCCTTCCCGGAGTATGTTGATTAAAATTATAATGACCTGCGACATCTGACAACTATTAGGTCTTTGGAATACGAATTCCCTACTTACCTTGGAGCGAAATACGATGCGTCAACGACAAATCTAACGTACAGCATCGATACTAAAACTGGCACTCCTTCGAACATCACGGTTTCCTTCCTATCTCCCATAACTCCAACATCGACTCTGCGGCAGTCGACCCCCGCCTCCTATGTCACCTTCTACGTCGAAAGTGAGGTCACTGTCAATGTCTTTATGGACATCAATGGGCAATGGGTCAGTCAGAAGGAGGACAACCAGATTACTTGGCAGTTTGACACGGAACGAGAGTCTCTAGACGCCTCACCACACCTCCAGAGGTGGCGCGTACAAAAACAGAATGAGAGTCTTCTTTCCGAGGATAAGGACCGAGCAGAATGGGGTACCATTCACTTTACCGGGCCTGCTGTAAGTAATACACCAGGACCCTCGCGACAGAAGCTGACAATATCAGGGAGCCCAATACCAGTCTGGTTCAGCGCCGTCGGTGCGAAAAACATTCGCTAAACGAGGTTCCTTGACAAACGTGAACGATGATACCTTCCGCACTGTGGGAGATCGAGAGCCTGTATTTGCGTTCTCCAAGTCGTTTGTTCCGTCCAGAAAGTCGGGCGTGGTGGTCGAGAGCGTCACGTTTACCGTAGCCCTAATCCAGGACATAGTCGTGCAGTACGCTGCAGCGCGCGGCTTGACTATGATGCGTCCTCTTTGGGAGTCATGGTTCAGCGACGCTAATGCATTGTTGAGCTGGCACTACAACGATTTTGGCAACGCCATTGCTCTGGCGGCAAACTACTCACTTCAGCTGGCTGATGATGCTTACAAGTCAGGTGCGCAAGACTACGTTGACATAGTGGCGCTCTCTGCTCGACAGGTCATGGGTGCGACGACCTTCTCTGGTACCCCAGAAGACCCGATTCTCTTCCTGAAGGAGATTTCTTCCAACGGAAACTTCCAGACCATCGATGTCATCTTCCCGGCGTTCCCGTTCTTCCTGTACACCAATCCACGCTGGCTGGCGTATCTTTTGGAGCCTTTGATTGAGCACATGCTCAGTGGCCAATACCCGAACAAATATGCCATGCACGATCTAGGAACACACTTCCCCAACGCAACCGGACACCCTGACGGTAGAGACGAGTATATGCCGGTGGAAGAATGCGGCAACATTCTGATCATGGGCCTGGCGATCGCAAACTCGATGATCTATGACAAGGACAATGCCGCCTCCTCAATGTGGTCAACAGAGGGCGAAGTCACTGTCATGACAGAAGACAACGCCGGATACTTCCCTCTCAGTGCACCCGAAACCCGCGAGGGCATCGACTTCCTAGATGCCAAATGGGGAGGTGCTTCTTCTGGCCACACTCAAGCTAAGAAATGGATTCAGCGAAGCTACAAGCTTTGGAAGCAATGGACTTCCTATCTTGTCGAGTTCTCTCTGGAACCCGAAAATCAACGTAAGTCAAGTCACGACAACCGCAACATTAACAGTAACCAACATTGTCCAGTTTCCACAGACGACTTTGCTGGCTGGCTTGCGCTCCAAACAAACCTGGCTCTGAAAGGTATCGTTGGAATCCGCGCTATGAGCAAGATCGCCGAAATTGGCGGATTCAACGACGATGTCGCCTACTACAAAGTATGTTCTCACGTCTGATAGATGAACCATATACTCACCAAGTTAGAACGTCTCGGACACCTACATCGCTCAATGGGAAGAGTACGGCATGTCGCGCGACAACACCCACGCCAAACTCTCTTATGACTGGTACGGCTCCTGGACAACAATCTACAACCTCTACGCCGACGCCCAGCTCTGCTTCCATCTCGAAGGCACGCCTCTCGACCCATCCCCATCCTCTCTCCCCCAGAACGACGAAGAGCAAACCCCCCTCAACCCCTCCAACCCCGAAAAGTCCAAAACCGGCTTCGTCCCGCACCACATCTACACAAAACAAAGCAAATGGTACCACGCCGTCCGCCAAAAATACGGCCTCCCCCTCGACAGCCGACACCTCTACACAAAGACAGACTGGGAGTTCTTTGCTGTCGCAGTGGCCTCTAAGCCCGTCCGCTCCGAGATCCTCGAGTCCGTTGCGAAGTGGGTTAATGAGACTTCGACCCATCTGCCGTTTACGGATTTGCATGACACAGAGGGGACGGGACATTTCCCTAACCCTACTTTCTACGCTAGGCCTGTTATCGGCGGCCATTTTGCGTTTTTGGCGTTGCAGCGGGCTTGTGGTGGGAATGCGGTGGAAGGGTTGAAGTTTTTGGATGAGGATGTCTCTTACGTGACTGCGGAGGATGGTCAAGGTGAGGAGCTTGTTAGGGTGGATCTGTGATTACAGATGACCTTGACGATATAGCCTTGGGGTTTATGGGAGTGTCTGATGACGAAGATGAATCTATGCCTTGGCTTGTAGGAAAGTGACATCGAAATCAGCCCAAGATGCTTGGATGCTTAGGTAGGATTAGTAGTTTGAGAAATGTTAGCTATTGTGATGGCATGTTCAGTATCCCCAATAGACAACAGCAGTATGCTTGCTCAGAACGGAGTAGTGGGACAGGAAATCCCCGATATCAAACTCGACTAGTCCAGACGAACTTTCGTACAGTAGTGTCCCAGCCCCGGATCTACTATGCAGGATTCCGTGAGTCTGGGGTAAGCTAAGCTGGTAGTGGTGCAGCTTAGCCTCAGCCTCGTGCCTTGCCCCCCGCTACTACGATATATCAACTGCTTTAATCCTCTAGTATAGCGCGGCAGCATCAGTCCACGGTCTAGACTAGACTGGGTCCTACAGATCTACAACTACTATTACGTATCATTGCTCGTTTTTGAATTTCACTTTCCTATTTTTGACATTCAAATCAAAGTACATGGGGAGCCGATTTTTGTTTGAAAAGAGACCAAACGGGAATGGATTATATCATATCCTTCTCAGTCTCGCCTTTGCTTGCCACACCTCATTCAATTGTAGGCTGATAGTCCCATAAGAACAATCCGCTCACAATCGTCTCTGCATCATGATCGTCGTAGTTTCCGAGTCTCCCAAAGTTCATTCATTCAAGAGTAAATGTGTGGGGCGTGCATGGGAAAACGGGACGGGAGGGCGAGTAGCCATTTATTTGCCGCCGAGGCTGGGGAAGTTCTTCTCGTCAACGGTGACGGTGGCGGAAGCGGGGCGGTCGCTGCGGGGGCCGTTGCCGCGGCCGCCACGGCCGGAACCACGGTCACCACGGTCACCACGGCCAGCACCGCGGCCACCACGACCACCACCACGGCCGCGGGGAGCGCTGGTGCGGGGAGCCTCAACGAAGCGCATGTCGACGTCAAGGTAGTTCTTCTCCTTGCGCTGCTTGCCGGCCTTGGACTCCCTCTCCTTTCCGGCGATGTAGGCCTCCTCGTCCTCGTTGCGCTTGAATTCCTTGGCACCAGCCCACTTCTTGTCGGTCTTAGCACCCTCGTTGGCAGCACGGACGGGCTTAGCGCTCAGGTCCTCACGGGCAGCTTTCTCGGCAAGGTAGTCGGCGAAGGACTTGGACTTGTCAGCGGGTTCCTCGGACTCCTCAGCGGGAGTCTGGGGCTCGTTCTCATCGGCCTTGGCGATGTTGTCGGCGGCCTTCTCGTCGTCCCAAGTCTTCTCACCGTCCTGGTTACCCCAGCCCTGGTTGACCTGCTTGCGGGTGTCGCTAGAGCATGTGTTAGTACCAAGCCTCAAGCACAAAATCGTGTTGTAGATCCAAGAACTTACGCCTGACCAGTGCGGGGCTGGCGGTCACGGCGGGCAGGGCGTCCACCGCGCTCGTGACGGGGATTGGCGCCAGTCTCCTCGGTGGGCTTCTCGCGGTTGTTGCGGCTGCCGGCGTTGCGGTCACGGAAAGCTAAAGGACCCAATGGAATTAGTCGAATGCGATCAACGCACGATGATGATATCAACGCGACTCAAAAACAGAGCCACATACCGGCCTCGTTGCCAGTAGCACGTCCACCACGGCGGGGAGCAGCACCCTCGGGGCGGGCAGGGGCCTCCTTGGGAGCATCACGCTTGCCGTGTCGGGGAGCGGGCTTGTCGAGCGCCCTTGTGGGGGGCTCGGGCTCTCTGTTGGGGTCTAACTCGGGATCATTTCCTACAATGCGAGACAAAAGTATCATGTTAGAAAACTGATATCCGATCGGCAAAACATGGGTAGAGAAGGAATCGAGATCCGTATCACGCGACGAAAGTCGAAATAGACTCGAACGTGGGACGTGGGACTCGAGGAGCAACGTGGGGGGGGGAAGGTAGAATTACCAAGAAGCTCGTACAGGTTCTAAATCAAGAAAAAAAAGATCAGCATTGTTTCAATTGACATGATTTGATCGCCTCTTCGAGATCGCATCGAAGCTCCCAGCACAAACGCAGAACAAAGCAGGCAGAAGCTCCAGATCCCCGCCAATGGAAGCTCCCCAAGTCAGACCGACTCGCAAACAGTCCCAAAGTATCCAAAACAGCCACTTCATCACCATACGATCTCGATCCCAAACATCTCGAACTCGTGCTATCGCCGCCAAAAACGAACTTCTCAGCAACGTACCTTGGACCGGACGTCCGCCATGACGTCTGGGGTTATGAGGGGCCTTCCGGGGGAAGGCTCGCTGTTATCGCAGCAATTCGATCCGGGGGCGCGGTTAGCGAGGAACGGAGACGAGGTAGGCTTAACCTCGACGACGGGAAAGTCGATGTCTCACGTCTCCTTTCGGGGATGAAATGGGGATATTGAGGGAAGGGGTGACGGAGGTTTGGAGACGACGTTCCTCGTTTGTGGTTGTACCGTCCGAATCCGGTAAGGTGCGGATGGTTGCTAAGCGAAGCTGTCTAGCCTCATTATGATTGGCCCATCACGTCTAGGGCTTAGGGTATTGGCGTCATGGACCGGGCCTGCAGATAACATCATACAGCAGCCTTGAAGGACGTAACGTTGGCGCCTGTCTATAAGGCGTGCTATCAATCTATTTCGACATGGGGTAATGGGGGCTAGATCGCTGGATTTACGTCACTATTAGGACCTCGGACATTCTTGATTGTGTCCATATTTCGTACATCACAGTCGAAAGCAGTACACTGGTTATACAGCAATGGTTTATGAACACATATACAATTGAATGGCAGCAGATAGAAAGCGCAAATTATGATTCCTTGCAATGAAAGAGAACAACAAGTGTTGATATAAGAGTCGAGAGTGGAATCCCGAATGCAATAGGCGCAAATCAAGTGTTCGTCCAAAACAAATCGTATAGAAGAACATTTTTCTCTGCCAAAAAATCAGACAACCTAATCCGCCCATTTTTCTTTTCCGATAGTTAATGCAGAGTGAATAGCAAAAGAAACCCCAGTGCAAGCAAATGGTATCAACCACCCAACGCCGATCAATGCTTCGAAACAATCAACTTTTGTCTTGTAGCCGTGAGCCCACGCTATGGACGAAGACATAGGAGATAAGGAAGCAGAAATAGAAAGATAATTCAGAATGATATATATCGTTATCGAAAGCCGTCAGACACTCATTGACGTGTGCTGCCTTGCTCGTAGCTGAAAGGCGTTTGGAAATGCATGCTAGCGCTGAGCCCAAATGGGTCGGCGTCAAGCATCGGCTCATAGTTGCCCATCATGGCGTTTGCATTGCCGTACGCTCCATTGACTCCTTCACCGGGCGGGTGGCTGTAGGGGTTCATGCTGTGGGAGTTGACAGAATGAGAGGAATTTGGGACCGATCCGTTGGCATTGAAGCCCGACACAAACGGCGAAGTCCCTACGGATGATTCATGTTCATCATCAATCATGTCCGCTTGTGCATCATATTCTTGTTCTAAATATTGATTAGCCAAAGTCGCACGATAGGTTGACATTTCAGCATACCTAATTGATCATAATGTTTCTGGAATGGCGATGGATAGTACGCAGACGGGAGGCGGGAAGCTCTGGGGCCCATGCCGGCCGACATAGCAGCCTTTGGGTCAGTCGGCTCTGGTTGACCAACGCTCATGGGCGGGGAAGTTTGGCTGATATTTCTCGAGTGAGAAATCATCTGCGATCGTGCGTGCTGGGCCTGAGCCTCGACCGGCGACATCGCGCCCTGGAATCCGTATCCTGGAGATTTGGTGTGCGAAGGCGACGAGACGTGAGAGGGAGGAGTAGCCTGGAATTGAGGCGACGGGATACCGAAGCCTCCATCTCGCGACCCAGGGACACTAAAAGGTTCTTTAGGCGCTAGGCCACTGGGATGACGCTGGGCCGAGCTTCGGCTGATCGCAGTCTGTTGCAGTGACGGGGGCTTAGTAGTGACAGGACTTGGTTTGCCTGGACCATTTGTCGCTCCAGTCTTTAGACGAAGTTCTGCTTGAACATCGATACCTACAGTTGAGTTAGTATGTCTAAACAAGAGGATAAAGGTGATAGGTGACGAACCTTTTTCGAGAAGGATGCGTTCGAGAAGAGAGTTCTTGTAACGCAGCATCAAGCACTCATCAGCGGCGGTGCGATGGTTCTGCTGCAGGGTCTGCAGGGAATCTTCATTTCGCTTGATGGTGGACTCGAGCTGGCGGATGTACTCTGTGCGACGCTCGCGGAAAGCGGCCTGGGCCTGGCGATTGCGCTGCTTTCGCTCTTCAGAGGTCGCATAGATCTAGGGGAAGTTAGTTTAAGCATTTAACAAATAGATAAGATCGGAAAATAGACTGAGGCTCATGGTAGACAAATGAAAGAAAGTAAAAGATGGGGGGATGATAAGGATGATCAATGGGAATGATAAATATGATAAAGAGGTGTGATGCGGGGCCCCGGACCGACAAGGGTCAAAGATAAAAAATGCCGTCGAAAAGATAAGGCCAGCAAATGAGAGCAGCAGGGGAGATAAGTCGGGGGATTGTGCATAGATAAAGCGATAACAAAATAAAAATCCGTCGATATAAAAGAGACCTCGATCCCCAGATCATTGGAACAAGATCTTACGTACAGGCTTTCTTCCACCCTTTCGTTTCTGAGTCTGGGCGACATCTTGCGTCAAGACCTCGCCCTCTGGATCAGGCGTCGACACGGCGGAGCTGATAGAGCCTTCGTTTAGGGGCTCGGACTTAGGGTTGACCTGGTCCATTGCCATATCATGGTGGTTCAAAATGGAGGCCTCGACCATAGAGACCATTTGATTGCTGCTAATGAGGGGGGATCTCTCTCCTGATGCTGTGGATGCTTTGCCCTTGAATCCCCCCTATGCCGGTAAGACGACGTGGTGAAGCCCCAGGGATGACAGGTCTGGGGTAGGTGGATGGCGTGACTGGGGGCTATTATAAATGGAAAATGAGAAAGAGGGGTATCGATTCTGCGTGTGCGAGCGCAACGACCAGCAAGCGACGGCGGCCTTCCGCGACAACAATAGAGCCGAATAGACAAAAGGAATTTTTCCCCGGCGGGGTTGCAGTGCTCTTCCAGACGCAGGAAACGCGCGGCTGCGGTTAAAGGAGCGAAGGGACGTGCGAGAGGCAATTCAGGATGGAGGACAGAATGACATAAAGGAAACTGAAGATGAGGAAGTGATAACCGGAAGTTGAGGGAGAGAGTGGGAGGAAGAGAGAGGAAGAGTGGACGATGCGGGAAGTTGTGAGGTAAAATTATTTCCTAAGGAAAAGCCAGAGAGTCGCCAGGTGAAGGGAAAGGGAAAAGTCGCAAAGTGAAAGGCGTCGTGGAGAAGTCTAGAGTCAGACACACTTAAGACAGCCTTTTTGCTCGAAATGAAGCAACCAGGGATCTGCTCTTGATTTTTCTCTTAACCGCTGCAATTCACCACAACCTCTATGCTTTCTTCTTCGCCCGTCCCCAATAGTATTGGCTCTATATTGGCCTTGGCTCTTGGTATTCTGCTGTCTATCATCGATCTGATGAACTCATTTTCTATGAAGAGCCTGAGATCATTGGCTCTCTCTCTTGCAACTAACCAGCGTGAGGAGACAGGAGTTACGCCAGACGGTTGCGAGTTTTGCGACCAGTGCCTCGCTTCTTTTGCTCTCGGGCAATGCGCTAGGTCCACTCCCACTACGAAGTCTCCCAGCCGAAGATCCGCTCGACTTCCAGGAGGCGAAGGAGCGTCAGTGCCACTCTAGTCGATGCGATGTGTTTCCCCTTCCAGGCAATGGGTGGAGAGCCCAGACACCGTACCTGGCCCGGTCGACCATGCGACGGAACGTGTGTAGAACATTTCCTGACAGCCTGAGCATCCGCATTTCCGGGTCCTCGACTTCCATCTCCAGTCTCCCCAGAGTCAGTTTGACAGCTGACGGACAGAGTAAAGTGATGTATCGACTGCAAATCATGAAGGATGGCTTCCTGGATGCGAAGGGGGCCAAGACCAAGTCCGCGGAGAAGTGGTCAGCCTTGCAGAGTTTTTCTGGTGTTTGTAATTGACGATACCGGCACAGCGCCATCCGCACCATCACCCCTGCACCACCAGTTCTCCTCTTCTTTCCTCTCTCAGCCCACCCTCCGTCTGAATCCACAAGACCAGGAGATTCTTCGGATGTCGGCGTTGAGTTGCCTCATGGGAGATATTCAAGGAGCCTCCAGCCGTGGTGTCTCCCAAGATTGAATTCGGCTCTCGATCTTACGATACTGTACTCTGTATGCCCGCGTATACCTTTCCCAGGAATCCGACCAAAGAAGCAAACATACAGCATGAAGACTAAAAGTAGAGGGGGTGCAAATCCTGTTGGCCGATCGGCGACGTCCGTCTGGGGAGATTGCCCCCATTGTTTCGTTGTCAGGGAGAGCTCCGACCAACTTTCCTTGTCTTTGACACCGACGCAATCCAACAAAAGCAATGTGCCATCACGCGGACAGCCTCATAATCTCTTAACCGTCGACCGCGTACACCACCTTATCTAGTCTAGGTAGTCTAGGCTACATCATCCCGATGTCATGGCCGGTCTGTTCTCACGGTCTAGTCTGAATCAAGCTGGATGTTCATACTTCATACCCCTTGCGATTCTGATCCAGACTGGAACTAGGTCTGCCTGTCTGCCTGTCATGTTTGACTGGGGAGGGGATATGCGCCGCTGGACAGGCCAATCCGATCGCGGCTATCAATCACCCATAGCGCATTCGATCTTGTCCCATGTCCCAGATTTCTAGACCCTGAGTCGATATTGCTTCAATATAATATTTATCGTCCGTGGAAACCCAAAATTTGTAGGAGTATCTATGCGCGCGGTTGAGCACAAAGCCGCAGGAGGAACAAAATGGCAGCCGCGGCTGTCGGCGTTTCGGTTCCCCGCCAAATCCACTGCTTCACATGAACTTATCAGTCCGCAACACAACCAGCAACTTCACCAGCTCAAGCGACTAGAAGAGTGACGTTCCTGTTGCTTTCCCCTTCTCTAGTCTATTATTATCTTCGATCTTGCCTCTGCCTGATCCGTCAATCGTCGCCTGCGCGTCTAATCTGCAGTCCAGCTCCCCGCCATGGCCTCTTCATCCGCAACCCCTATCGCCGCGGCCGGGTCACAGCCCGCCACTGAACAGACATCACAGCAGACAAGCACAACGCCGCAGACTGAGCAGAAGACACAAGATACTACTACGGTTCCAGCTCCCGCCTCAACAGAAGCGCCAACTACTGCACCGGCACAGCCAACGCAGCCGAAGCAACCGGTAGATGATGATGACGATGAATCGGATTTTGACGAATTGGACGGTGAGTTGCACCATTGGCCACTGGTCTCTCATATAGGTCAATTGAAATAATCAGCTAACTTTTCTTGTCTATAGAGGTCTTAGATGACTTCAAACCAAAAGCCCCGGCAGATACCCCCGCAGCGCAACCCCACACCACAGCTGCCCCCTCCTCCGAAGACTTTGACGAATCCGCCTTCATGAACCAGCTCGAGCAAGATATGGCTAGAATGATGGGTCAGGCAGCGCAGCAAGGCGGTGTCGAAGACCCAGCGGGCTTCGAGGACACAATCAACCAGGGCGCGGACGCATTCACGAAACAACTCGAGGAGAGCGGGATTGCGCCGGGCGATTTTATAAAGCAATTACTGGCTGACGTTATGGCTGAGGGAGATGAAAAGGGGCAGGGTCCGTCTGCTTCGGCGTCAGGCCCTGCTGCTGGTGCTGCTGCCGGCGGCGCACCAGGAACCGGAGACGAAAACGCCACGCCTGAATCGTTTAACGATGCGATTCAAGCTACCATCAACCGGATGAAAGAATCTGGAGATAAAGCAACGGCCGCTGCCGAGGAGGATAATACGGACGATCTCATCGCGCAGCTCCTCAAAGCTATGGAAGCTGGTGGTGGTGACGGTTCCGGCGGCGACGAAGGCGATCTTTCGAAGATATTTATGGGAATGATGGAGCAACTATCTAATAAAGACATGCTATACGAGCCTATGAAGGAGCTAGACACGAAGTTCGGGCCTTGGATCTCAGAGAACAGGGGCAAGGGCAAGGTCTCTGATGCGGATATGGAGCGGTACGAGAAGCAGGCGGCGCTCGTCAGTGAAATTGTGCGGAAGTTTGAGGAACCAGGATATACGGATGAGGATCCAAAGTGCCGGGAGTATGTATGGGAGAAGATGCAGGCTGTATGTGACATGCTATCCTACCTATCTTCTGGAGTCGTGCGGTGCTAACAAGATTCAATGCAGATGCAAGCAGCCGGAAATCCACCTGACGAACTCGTCACCAATCCCTGGATGGACGACATGAAGGGCGGCGGAATGCCTGATTGCCCGCAGCAATAATGCATCTACCGAGTTCATATATTACTATATTTTGCCATATCATACATACCCATTTCGAAAGAACTGTTATCTGTTTAGCCATGTTATTGCTGATATTTTGTATTGAACAACTTCAATTCAATGGCTGGCATCTCTGTACATATAAATGCCAATACACTTCATATTTACCAAACCTTATCCCATCCAACCCTCAGGGTCGGGTCCCAAAAAAAAAAAAAAGAGCATATGTAACGCCATGATGGTCTACTCAAATAAGGTATCACAGACCTGAGAACCGACACCAATCCCAAAACGCCATCAATGCACGCCCGCTTCGCTTGAGTCAAATTCAAACACCGAGAAGCACGTATTCACAAAAGAATCAAGTAGACAAGGAATATTTATCCAGACATGTCCATATCCATATCCCTCCCCGACTGAGGTTGGCCCTGGCTATGGTCCGCCAAGTCCATGAATATATCATCATACTCGTCGTCGCTGAATGACGCGGTAGCGGCCTGATCACCTTGGGCTTGAGCATGAGCATCCGCGCCCTCCATCTGCGCAAGAAGCTCCATTTCCGCGGCGCGTTCTTGCGCAATATACTCGTCTAGCGCGAGGATATCTGCATCGTCTATTTCATAGTTAATCTCATTCATCCAACTCTCAAAAATGTGGGGTAGTTGGTAAAGGGGAAGAAACATACCCGCATCCTCAAATCCCTCCTTACCCTCCATCACCTCAACCTCCTCCGCCCCCCTCCTCATCCCCTCATAATACTCTTTATTCTCTGCGACGCCCTCGATATAAGCTAGATGCTCTGAGCGCGCTTCGAACCGTCCAACGTCCCGATCTGCCTTGACACGATTGAGGAACGCGTTTCGGCGGACGGAGCGCGCGCCTGGTGATGACGAGGATGTGAGTGGTCGTTTGTTCAGCGGGTTCGAGATTGTATTTGTGTAGCGGGTTGCGTAGGTTGATTTTCCGTTCTGGGTTGTAGGGGTGGGCGAGGTTATGGTGGCGTTCGCGTTCGTGTTGAAGTTGGGTAAGGTAGAAGGTGATGTTGTCTGCGCGTTGGTATCAATGTTGAATGAATTCTTATTGTTCGATGGAGATGGAGATGGCGTGAATGTGAATAGCGATGGGTATGTCGGAGACTGGAACTGGGGTTGGGTTATGGGCGTCATCCACGGCGTTGTCGCTGTTGCTGCTGATGATTGGCGGCGCGGCGAGAGAGGGGATGGACGCGCTGGTGTCCAGGGGTAGTGAGTTGGATTGGGGACAGGCTGCATTGGTTCGAGTGCTGCGAACATGGTGGTTGTTCGATGGGTTGAGCTGCTGCTGCCAAAATAGATGTATTTCTTGGTTGTCGCGGTGGAGATTGGAATCGCGGATGGGAGCCGAGTTCGGGTCCGTGGAGACGGGCGAGTAGGAAGAAGCTGGATCGGTACGATGGTAGACACAGCAGAATTAGAACATTCAGAGTATTTTCTTGTTTAAATTATCATGTCCAAGGTAGCGTATTTGTACAACAGGCAAGAATGACTGATAGATCGCGACGGCGTGGCTGGTGCCACTGGAATTGTATAGTCGCGTCGGGCGAACATGCAGATTACGCGCTACTACTTGTACGCTAAACTAGACTAGGATATATAGCATTCCTCAGGCCAAAGGCAACAACAATATCAGGTATGTATAAAACTGATCAACATCACTGCTAGAGGTCACAGACAAGATCAAACTCCGCGTCATACGGAATCGTGGTCTGTGCTACTAGTACTGGCTCTTCTTCTGTTATGCTCGCAGTAGTTGAGTCGGATTCTGCTGCGTCAGATTGTGACTCTGTCGTGTCTGATGGCGTGCCTGACTCTGCTTCTGATTCCGCATCGGCAGAGTCTGCTGTGTCTGTATCGCTCGTTTCTGAATCTTCGTTCGAGGTACTTTGGGAATTGTCCTCCGTATCTTCACCGTCATCTGTATTTTCAGTATTTGCAGTGCTTGCGGTACTCGCACTGTCTGAGGCAGCACTTGATTCTGAGGAATCCCCATCTGACTCCTTAGCATCAGAGTCTGCGTCGTCTGAGCTTGAGTCTAAGTCTGAGTCTGATGAATCCGTAGAATCTGAAATATCATCGCTCGAGGCAACGCTCATTGAAAATCTCCCATCGCTCACTGCCGGCGGATCGGCTATACAGTCATCTGCCACCCGAATCAGCAAACTGTAACCAATGTAGATGAACCCTTTCCTGGCAGTGGAAAGACTCACCTTGCTGGTTCTGGCAATCCTCCAGCGTGAATGACACTGATTCATCTGTGTTGGCAGCCTATACTGATAGTTAGGCTATATTTTGTTCTGAATATCAGGGCACTTACTAGTTGGCAGCTGTCATACTGCAGATTGCAGCTTCGTGATTGGAGACGTTAGCCTCATTCCAGGCCTGGTCAAAGCTCGCACGTTTTGCTCCGTATAGCTGGCTAGGAACGGATCGACAGATGAGCAATGGATGGCCGCTTACCTTCTCTGAGCCGCAGATGTATAGTCCGTCTATACTCGGACAATCATCTTCAGTATACTGTACAAGACCGCATATTCTTCGCGGAAAAACTCACGAATGTGTTCCCATCGACAGCATAGGGCCTCTCTGAGTTCCCCGTCTCAGTGATCTAAAACAATATCAGCATGGCCCACACTTCTACTTTCTAGGCTGCATTGCAGCCCAGAGTCTAGCACATCGGTAAGCTTACAGCCGGTGTAGATCCACCAAGCGTCCCGGCCTAGACAAAGCGACAATAATCAGTAAATGTTGTGTTTAAGATTATATAGAGTAAATGACGCGAGTCGCCAAACGGCATAGGTATACATACGCGCCTCACCAACCGAGGACCCGCACCCGCAACCTCATACACGATCCCCAACGGATCAAATGCATTGGCTAGTACTGCCAGGAACAAAGAAATAACGAAAAAATGAGCAAGGACGCGCAATAGCAATACCGACGACGAAGACGTGGTCATTGCTGCCCAGAGTCCAGTTCCGTTTGGGGACCCGAGTTTCAGGGACTGGGTCCGTTGCGTAACGTTGCGCTGCAGAGTCAAACGGCTGGAGCTGATTGATTGGCGAGGAGTATTTGCTGGTGCCTGACAGTAGGTAGTGACTAGTGACAGGGTATGCATGTACAGGCAGATCAACCGAAGCCCAAGTAACGACTCGATGAGCGAGGTTCCTGAGTTGACGCCAGACTGGCGATAAAGTGGACTAAAGTCTGGACATGACTTCAGGTTGCTAGGTCAAGGATCCTTCCGTTTCGGGGGCGGGGGTTTGCTTGAGTGTTTCATGATGGAGATCCTGGTCTATTGGGCGCTTAGTACTTTTGGATGAGTCACTTTCAAAACATCTACATCGACTACGTGCTTGAATGGAATAGAGATTGAAACGTTTTGAAAGTATTTCTTTAGATTAAATACATATACGTATGTAGAGCATATTGCTTTTCCGCCTGAGATTGCCAGCCATAAGCGGCAATATTAGGCTGTAAGAATAGGAACAGCTGAGAAAGACGACACAAAACTCACTGAACCGCTGAAAGGTGGATGAAAGATGGATGCTTCGATGGGGGAATCAAGATGGTGACCAACCATAAATGCTAGCAAAATCGCGAAAGGAGAGAAATTCGGTCTGGGAGGGAACGACGTGGTCTATATGTGAAAATCGCAACAGCTGAAAAACGAGCAGCAAAAAACCAGAGATAATCGACTCGGAACAAATCCAGCAAGTCCTCGCCCAAAAGCGCCAATGTAACTGCGTGATAATCGTACAGACTTTATACAAAGTCGATAGGTGTATGCGCACTGAAATATTATGTAACGATTTCGGTCCTGATGATAATCGTAGGGTAGCAGACTTGTCTAGAAGTTCGACGCAGCATTGACGGGACCAGGGTTGTGGTACTGGTCAAGGGTGGAACGGAAAGGAGTACCGCCAGCACCAGGGCTGGGGGCTTTCTCACGGACACCAGAGCCGACAGCGGTGCCGCTCATGAGGTCGGCGGCGTCATCCTCGCCAGCAGCACGTCTGCGGGCACGGATTCTCCAGGCAACAACACCAATGGCACCGATCAGGATGGCACCACCGACACCAACAACAACACCAATGATGATCTTCTTCTGGTTAGAAGACAGGCCGGAGTCACCAGAATCGTCGGAAGATCCGCTCAGTCCAGGGGACTCGGTTGATTCACTAGCCTCAGAATTGGTGCTAGTGTAGGTGGTAGGGACGGGGGTTCCATCGATGGTCTGCGTGGTAGTAATAGTGGTCACTTCGGGAGTCGCAGAGGTCGAGGTAGTGTCATCATCGTCGGAGCTGGTGCTGGTAGTAGTGGGATCAGAGGAATCGGAGGAGGTGGTGGTCGTAGGATCCGATGTAGTTGTAGTGGGATCAGACGTGGTGGTGGTCGAGGTTTCCTCGTCCTCGGTGGTCGTGCTTGTAGCCGTGGAGGTCGGCTCCTCTGTGCTTGTCTCTGTCTCAGACGACTCAGTCGTAGAGGTAGCGGTTTCTGTGTCCGATTCGGTAGACGTATCCGTCTCGGTCGCTGAGGTCTCGGTAGGGGTGGAAACCTGATCAGTAGTCTGCGTTACAGAGTCGGTAACTTGTGTGCTCTGTCCTGCAACCACAGCCACGAGGGACAGGGAGTACAGGAAGAGAGGGAGGGCAGTAAAGCGCATGGTGGGCTCTAGGGACGCTTCAATCGAGAAATGGGATAATAAAACGATCGGAGGGTCGAGCCGGGCGATGAGGGTTGATGAAGTGAGTCGAGTCTCGTGAGAAACTGAGGCTGACGATCACACTGTAGGTTTTGCGAGTGGCGAGAAAACAGAGGGATTAAACGATGGGATGCTTCCTCTGTGGGCGAAGAGAGGTCGGTAGGTAAGGGAGGAGGCGAAGTGTGTAACGAACGACTATTGCCTGGATGGAAAACGTGGAGGCAATAATGACACGGATGAAGATTTCAAGATGGAAGAAAAGATCGTACGAAGGGTGGGATGGACGGAAGGGAGAGGATAAAAGGGCGGCGTCAGACTGGAGGAGTGTCCGTCAGTCAGAGAGTCACGGAGACAACGCAGCTGGGCCTGGGCTGGAGACGGGAAACAAGCCCTAAACCTCTCTGGCATTTAGCGCCGCTTAGTGCACTGAATCCCCGGCCCCTGCCATTCCCAGGTGGGAAATAATGCGCACAACATAAAGCGTCCAGGACTGCACTAAGCTGCTTTGGGCCAGGCTCTTTCACGCCAGATCATGGGTCGTCAGTTGACTAGCGCAGGCACTAAGAGCCTTTGTGGCCATTCAGCGCTCGGCGCGTGAGACATCTTTCTCCTGACCCTCGAGGCAGTGTCTCAGTAACACGGTTTGTCAGCTGTCAACCACCTTGCAATGCTCTGAATTCTGCTGGTCTCTTGAGGCGCAGAGGTATCTTGCTTGCTACATCTGCATCCTTCATTGCAACCTTGCAGATCCAGTCTAAGGTTCCATCGAGTTGGACCATTATTGCCTTCTCACTTTTCCGCCAAGATTACAGATCTGAGGATTATGCCGTCTATTTTTACGCAGTGTGGACCGTGGATGAGTCTGCTCCGAGCCTGAAAATAAGGCACTGCCGAGGTTTGATTCGCCCTCCAATCTACCTGCGATTATCTAAGCCTCGCAAGCATGCAATTCGGCACGTTATTTGTTGTCGAGTCATCTCTGACTGCGCGAACCCACGGTCGAGACCTGGTAGACTCCTGCGCAGCCGAACCTGATTTCCAGGGTGCAGTCTGCAGAATTGGTGCGAACACGCGGCGACTTACGAAGTACGAAGTAGACTCAAAGCCTGCAACTGCAAACCATGGATTTGGATCTTGTCTCCAGAAAAGGGTGTTTGAACGCCTCTGCCAGATTGATCGGCGTGCCGTTGCCGCTTGTTCTTCAAGCTATCGGAACGCTAAGAGCTCCGTGTCTTACTGTCCTGATGCCGTAGAAACTCCGTCCCACGTTGTCGTTTGTGCCACCTTCCATATTGGTTACAGTACGTGCACGTGAATTCTCGCATGTAACTCTCCTAGCTATCTGACATTTGTTCTCGAATTGAGAGTATCGGTAGACCAGTCAGCCTAACAAAGCAGCCCATATCTACAGCGACGCTTCAGATCATCGAACGTAACACGGCACACCGCAGTTCGTGACCGGATCCTCATAAGATGGGCTCCATCTGCCTACTGCCAACTCGCGAACTGATCGGCAAATAGACGCCGAAATCAGCCTTGTCTTCCAATCAAATGCCGTAAAAGCCTTTGCAGTTCCAGATAGTAGCCGCTCAGATGGAGCAGAAGATTTCGGACCGTTATGATTTTTTGTGCTTGTGACCTGTGCGACCCGCCTGCTGAACTGTGAGTCTGTGATCCCTTGGGCGGTTGAACTTGTGACGTAGGGCTGTATGAGGAAATGGGGCCTTTATAATGAATTCGAGGGAATGGTGATGGAGCATCTATTGGCAAGAATGAGACATCTCGGCTAGCCGGCAGGACGACGAGAAGTGTAATCAAATGCCGAATGTGCCGAATCCCTGTGTCAATGCTGCAAACATAGGATCAGTCGCAGTCAACCGAGCGTTCGCTGGGTTTTATTGAGACCGAGGGCGCGGTATTGGAGGCTAAGAAATCCGAGATCCAATGACGGTGAGAGCGCTAAGCCGTAGGATGCTGGACAGCCCGCGATGGCAAGTCTGGGTAGCACATTCCAGTATGGCGGCCGGAGTCAAGCCATCACATCCATGCTTCATGTGCAGAGAGCGGTCGAGATGCTGAATTTGTTGAAATAAAGATAGAACACAGTTATGGGCTCTTTGCGAAAAGGGGTATTCGAAGGAACAATAAAGATCGTGTCTATGCTATGCGGCGTAGTGGTCGGATTTCACTGGTTTTTCGGCGGCCTTTTGCCCTTGAGTTGTTCTTTGATCTCTTCCTTGAAGTACTGAAGGAACTGCCTCGCGGGTCCTGATTCAGCGAAGTGAATGAGCATTTTCATCCGAACACTAGGAAATCTTATATAGAGCGAACATACCGGTATGGTCTCTATTCGTGCCACCCACTTCCTCCGGGGGGATGCCATGTCTCAGTTGCTGAACCTTCCCGTGCACCCGGCTGACCATGCGATGGAACGTTGGACTCGTCAAGAGCTTTTCAAAAGAGTCAATATCAAGTATATCTATAAGATTATGACGAACGCAGTATGCATACCCGTGTTGTCAGCCAAGCCTAGATAGAGATGCTCGATTAGCCATGCTTGCTCTTGGAAACTTGCGAATCATCAACAGCTGATGGAGGTAGCATACCTCAAAGGTTCGGACAAGAAGCCATTTGGGAAAAACCATATTGAGGCAATTCGAAGATGAGACAAGCTGGTAACAGCATAGGCCGTCAGGAATGTTTAGTCGTTGAATGCAGATGCAGTTGCGGGGATGTACAAAGCTCGAACTTTGTGAAGGTTTAAGTTAGTCAGCATCTCGAACGATGGCACAATACTGACTTGGGCCAATCACAAAACGCGATGAGATGGCTGCCGCGTGCACAAACCAGCCGCCCGTCCGCCCGCGCGTCGCATCTCCAACTGGGTCTTAATTTTTTAAACCTCCGCTTGTTTATGAGGTTTTATGACCTAAATAGTGTTTGACTTGTTGACATATAAGAAATCGAGACAAGCTCAGTTTGAAGTCGTCTTAGCTTTGTGTTTGTTATCTTTCCCATCGCATCTTAATGTTCGCAGCCTTTCAGGAACTGTCAAATTACATCACTGCTGAGCCACATTGATCAACCCAAATTCAATAATCGCGGATGATCTTGATAACGATAATCATAAATATGATGAAAGCTCCTTGAACAGAGAACCTCTGTGTCCGTATGCTTGATTTTTGCTTGTTTTTCGCCTTCGGTCCTTTGTGTTCTGCTGGTTTCTCTACAGTGGGTTCTCATTTACCCTCCTTAATGTTAAGGTAAGAGCGCTCCTGCTGGAATCCAACACACCAGCATGTTCTGTCCTTCTACGTACCTCGGACAAGATTCGCTTCTGCTTCTCGCCAGTTAAACTTTCCTAGTGGGTGTCGCGTGTTGATTATCGCGAAGACTTTAAGCTTAATTTCGCCGTTGCCACTCATTGCTCGCAGCGCAGTCGTCTCTGCCACATCGCGCCTCCGTCGTGGACGTGCACGTTTTCCCCGCTACAAGACGCATAATAACCATCATTATTCTCTCCAAAACCAAACCAACTGGCGGCCTTCTCCCCGTGCGATCCAGCACTCTGGCCGGGCAAATCACGCCGAGGAGCAGCTATCAAAGCTGTCTCGATCTCTCCACACTACAGATACAATCCCTGCCACACTCACCCAACGGTGCCGCCGCCGATCCGCCTGGCGCTTCGGAGTCGGAGGGGCAGGTTTTCACAGCTCCAACATCCCGCTCACTCTCGCCCGATACTCCCAGTTTCCACAGCGACTCGCAAAAGCTTGTTTCGAGGCGGAAGCGGGTCTCCCAAAAGGCGCGCGGCGTCCTGGGTAAGGTTCGTGCCTTCCAGAGGATCGCTGCCGCCAAGATGGCGCATCCCACCATCAAAATCGACACGAACGTCCAGGCCACCAAGCGCTCACATCCGGACAACGAGGAGGGTGCCGAGATGATAGATGGACCGGAGGATGACAACCCGGCATTGGAGGAGGGGGATAACAATGATTTTGTACCGCCGTTCCTTCGCCAGTCGGTTATAGGTTGGTTCGCCTTTTTCTTGAAGACATGCGTTCTTGTCGCGCTATGGTGGGGCTGTTGGCTGACTTTTTGGATCGCATCTAGATATCCATAACAAGTTCGAAGAGCTCGAATGGATGCAACGGACTCGTATTATGGAGGGGTCGCAGGCGAATGACCCCTCGCATCGTTGGGCGCTAGATACCGATCCCGAAGTGAGGGCCAGGAACCGATACGCGAACGTGCAGGCGTGGGCAAACTCTCGCATACATCTCCGAGTACCTGAAGGCGAATGCGATTTCATAAATGCTTCCCCCATTACTCTCAAAGACTCCGTCTCCCAGGAGGAGCGGAAGTACATTGCGACGCAGGTAAGTTGCTACTGCACCTCTGTCTCAAAATCAGCTACTGACCGTACGGCAGGGACCCAAACTGGACGGCCTCTATCACTTCTGGTATATGGTTTTCCACGAGACCGATGATGTAGCGGTGGTTGTTATGCTTACCCAGGCGATGGAGGCGGGCCGCGAAAAGTGTTCACAGTACTTCCCGCTCGATCTTGAGAACCCGACGATGGTCTTGCGGCAGGACGACGGCGAGCCCTCCGTGGAGGACGATGAAAATCAATCGGAGAGTGGCGAGGTGCTTGGTCAAGTCACGCTCCTGGAGAGTGAGTGGAACGAGGATTGTCGGTCTGAGATTCGAAAGCTTGAGCTTACCCTGGGCTCCGAAACTAAAACGGTGTGGCATTTCTTGTTCGCCGGCTGGGCGGACTATTCGAAACCCGTTGGTGATGATCGCGATGCGCTTCTTCAGCTGATAGAATCAACGGCCGAAAAGGCTGCTTCGCCCCAGAATCCTCGCATCGTTCATTGCAGTGCTGGGGTCGGTCGGACAGGCACATTCATCGCGCTCGATCACCTCCTACAGGAACTCGAATCGGGCGAGCTTCTCAAGGTCACTGATGAAGAATCAGACCCTGTGTTCGAGGCGGTTGACCAAATGCGCGAGCAGCGGATGATGATGGTATACAACGAGATGCAGCTCATCTTCATATACGAAGTTTTGCGAGAACAGGCCGACATCATCTTGGAGAGAACCTACGGCATCAGCCGTCAACAGTCAGGTGCTCGGTCCGCCAAGATCGCCAAACTGTCCGACGAAGATTCCTATCTTCCTGCTTCTAAGCCGGAGCTTGAGGTTGCCGAGGAGCAGCCTACTGCTGAATCGCCGGAGAAACCAGACGATGAGTGATCATTGCTGAGGTCGCTGCTGCCGGTGGCGCCGTTGCCTTGCCCGACGGCCTTTGCCTATCCAATTAATGCCCTTGACGTACTTTGCATATTTCCTACTTCTATTATTGCCCATATTGATGACTACTATGATTACCTGACTTGCATACACTGCCTGGATTCTCGTTTATTTTGATTTTGCGCCACTATGTTACATCCATAATTGCCTGTCTTCCTTCCATCTCCATTGCTCCAGGGTCGTAAAGCCGCTTTGCCGATGCCGAGCTAATCACTGCATATCCTACTTCATCCTTACTTCCTGAGCTTTAGATTTGCTGTATCATAGTTTGGTTCAATCTAGGATTGAATGAGCGATGACTCTGTACTCCGTAGATCCTACCGGCCCTCGGACTTCAACCTTGCGCTTACAAAGTTAGGACTCCGGCGGCGTATCCTTTTAGCAGATAGGGCCTAAAGCGGATTGTATTGCGATGAAAGGATGTTCTCCAGATTTTCGCTTGGGAAAGCGCTTTTCCACATAGCTGTGATGCAACGGTTGAAAGATATATATTCGGTACCACCTGCCTGCCACAACAACGATAGAGAAAGGTACCGTTTATTTGCTCTTTCACCCCAAATCTATAAAATAGATCAACTTTAAAGCGCGTTGAAAATAGAAAAAGAGAAGAAATAGAAAGGTATAATTTAATTTTAGTATTCATCTACAAACTACCATAGAAGGCCATAGATAATATGTAACAAACAAGAAAAGTCACATCCAATCATACATGGGCGCCAGACAGCAGTTGCAGGGCACAAATGAACCTGAACCACCTTGCACAGAATTACGGATAAAGGAAGTCGTAAGAGGAGAGCGTTTCTTCATCGATGTGATTGAGACGGGGGTGTCGTGTCGTTATATAATCGTGAGGAATCGTGGCTGGCGTGCGGCGAGCGTAACGTTGGATCGATCGTGAGGTTGGATGTTGAATGGGGAGCCTCAATGGCGGGAATCTCCCTTAGACTCTGGAAAGGGTTTCCATCAGAGCCCGTTTGTAAGACTGGGAAACGAGTTTGATGGAGGAGTCCCGGCTATTGAGAGCTGACCCAACCTAATCGCTCCTCTTCCCACCCTCAACAGGTCCTTTGTGATCCCCGCCATCCGCAGCCTGCTTGTTCAGGTGCCCAGTCTGGTCATCGTCGTCCTCATCCCAATTGTCAACGGCGTTCTCATCCCAGTCATCGACTTCCTGCTCAAGGTTCATGACGCCCGATTCCTGCGGCTCGAGCCCGTCCTCATCGCGATGACCAGGCCCCATACCAAGCTCGACATCGCCATCGCCTTCATCACCCAGCGATCCGAAGCGGGACTTGCGGCGCCGCTCGAGCATACGCCGGTGGTACCAGCTGCATAAGCCGACTGCGCCGAGACTTCCGACGATGTTGGCGAGGAGGTCGAATGGGTCGAAGTTGCGACCGTTGGGGAGGAGACCCTGAACGATTTCGGAGCCGACGCCTAGAGCGAGCGTACAGACGATCAATGTAAGGTGGAGTGTGCGTCGCCGTGAGGTATCGGGGATCCAGTAGAAGACGAGTGAGAGGAGGAAGAATGTGACGACATGAAGGAGCTTGTCGTTTGGTTGGAGGTTTGAGGGGACAGTTGGGTTGTCACTGTGTGGAAGGAGACCTATGTAGGCGGCTAGAATGAGGAGGAAGACGAAGGCGCCTGTTGTTGGGGGTGGTTAGCATGATTATTGAAGCTTGGTCTGCATGTAAATAGGCATCTCCGAAGCGCTGGCAGTTATGATGACATTGTGTCGGGGAGAGACAACGGAAAGTGCAGAGATAATACATACCCGCGAAATAATATCGGATTCGCATGGTGCAAGCCGGACCAAGTAGTTGTCGCAGCGAACGAGAAAGAGAAAGGACAGCTTTGGGAATTGGAGCTTGGATGCTTGCCTGATGGTGGTTCACGTCATGTGCATTTTATACAAAGCGGATAAGGGTGGATAAGGGTCTATGAATAATTATGAAGGGCCTGGTTTCATTCACAACGTCCACTCTGTAACACTGGTTTCAATGACAATGAGATCAGCGACTTGAAAGCAAGACAAGTATCTGAGTACTTCTGAGAACTTGCGATATGTGAGAGACAACAACTATCCTATTTTACATGCGCCTGTGCTGTTCTGGCTTGAAGCAGCAGCTCTACCCATAAAACTGCGTGGTTGGTCAGTAAGTGCGGCGACCGTCTATGCTGGTCACGGCCCCGTCCTGACTTCACCTCGTCCGTTCGCGCAGAGAACCTTGTACAGAAGCGACTGTCTTTGCCATCCAAATTTCTGCCCGCTCCATCCTCGAGGGCCCTGGAAACATCGTCTTTCGTTTCTCTGTCACCTCTACTCTGTCTCTATGTATTTTATTCCGATTCCGACCCGTTCGTTGTTACCTGCCCGAACCTGATCATAACCGTGGAGAAACGAGCCCCCTCGCCCGCCCCAGAACCGGGGTTTTGGAGCGAGCATGTCGCTCGGCCACCACAACGCCTGGCTCCCCCCAGGCCATCTTCGCCCCCCTGACGATATGCTGGACGCGCGGAGCTCCAATGGCATTTCAAAACTATTTTCCGGTCCCAGAACGCCCCAGATGCGCGGCTCGGTCGACGCCGATGCTACTCACGCGGGCAATTTGATATCGGAGCCCGACACCACCGCGGAGGAAGATCCACGCATCGCTTTATTCCGCGACTTATATAACCGCAGTGAGGCGAAAATAAACGGCCTGTTTTCGGGCGAGAAGCTTGCAGATGACACGCTCGATGATGCTGTCGCTCTTCTCCATGCGGCTGAAGCTCCCGATCAACGCGCCGACGAACCGGCACCTCCCCAACCTGCGCCCAAGAAAGCCGCGCGAAAGATAGACGATGACGACTACGATGACTATGACGAAGATGATGAAGATGAGGCAGAGCCTGCTTCGCCTCCTCCGTCAAAGGCCTCCGTCCCAGTCCAACAACCCACTGCCATACCATCGCCGAGTCGCCCTCCGAGTACCTCAATATCCGCGGCCGGGGAGGGCGCAAAGGAGGTCAAGAAAGAAACAGTGGAAGATATCCGCAAGAAGCTAGAGGAAGATAAGAAAGCCACCGAGGAGGCGGCCAAAAGAAGTTCCCACACCCTGTTCTACACCCTGGAGAACGATAGAGATGCGATGCTGGATCAACAACGCTTGGAGGAGTCTGAGCGACAAGTCGAGGCTGAGATGTCCGGCCAGGCAAATGCTGGTACAACTGCAACGTCGGGCACGAACGGTTACGGCTCCCTCAGTAATGCTAATCTTGGCGCGTCAAGCTTAACGCTGAAGAACCTCATCGCAAGAATTGATATGAAGCGCAATATGGTCCAGGCTTCCGACGCGGATCTTCGCAGCTTGATGAGTGAAGTTCGCAAGAACCGAAGCAAGTGGGCTAGCGAAGACAAGATAGGCCAAGAAGAGCTCTATGAAGCTGCGGAGAAGGTCCTCAGCGAACTGAAAGCCATGACCGAGCATTCGTCTGCTTTCCTGACGCGTGTCAACAAGCGCGACGCTCCGGATTACTACTCAGGTGAGCCAAGCTTATCCCATGCTCTTTTCTGACCATGATACTAACTTTGTTTCTAGTTATCAAACACCCCATGGATCTCGGTACAATGACGAAAAAGCTGAAGGCTATCCAGTACAAGTCGAAACAGGATTTTGTAGACGACCTGAACCTCATTTGGGCCAATTGCCTCAAGTACAACACAAACCCTGAGCATCCACTGCGAAAGCACGCCCTGTATATGAAAAAGGAAACTGAAAAGCTCGTCCCTCTTATTCCTGAGATTGTCATTCGCGATCGCGCTGAAGTGGAGGCAGAGGAGCGACGGCTTCAGCTTGCCGAGCTTGATGGTGGAGATGAGAGCGACGATGAACCTATTATGTCCTCAAGAGGTCGGAAAGCCCCAGGGAAGAAGTCATCGAAGAAAGGTGCTGCGCCAGCTCCAAGCACCCCAAGCGGATCCGAACCTCCCGTTGGCTCTGCCTCGCAACCAGCGCCGCCAGTGCGCTCTGACTCTGACATTCCTTTGGAGGGAGTCCAAAATGGGTTTGCGACCCCGCCTCCCGGGACGCAGACGCCGTCTGATCCTGCTGGGCCCGGTGCTACTACGTCAGGAGAACAGACTGATAGCATGGACCTTGATGGTCTAACAACACCAACTACTGCTCTCAGCGCCCTGGCCACACCTGGTATAGAACTTGACGACCCCGAGTACAAGGTCTGGAAGCAAGTAACAAAGAAGGACCGAGCGCTCATTGCTGCCGAGAGACATCGTCTCTTGAAAGGAGACAAGATCAACGCCGAGGAGCCTGCCCTTGTTCGCACCAAAGCCGGTATGCGGAGGTGGCTTAGAAGCCAGGAGCAGAGTCGTACAGAGGCCGAAAAGCTTAACGAATCCGGCGCAAATGAGCCGAATGCCGCTAGCGAAACGCTCGCTGAGGGTATTGAGGAAGAGGAAGACAAGGTGATACCCGACTACTACGACGTCATGTCAGGTATTCCAGATCTTCCTGCCCACTGGACATGGAAGGAAGACAGTGAGGGGAATCTTGTTGATACGAACGAGGACTTCCTGCGGATATTACCCAAAGAATCGTTCATGCAGCCGGACAGCAAACTTTCTCGAAAGATGGATGTGAACATGCGGCAGATGCAGGAGACCAGAAGAGTCTGTACAAGGATTGGCATGGTCAAACAGATGCAACTCCAGTCTCAGGTAAGGCGTAAAGCTATGATCAAAGTAAGGTCCGTGAACTAAACTTGTCGCAGATATATCAAAACCAGTTTCAAAAACATAACTCCGAACCCTTTGTTGAACGGAATACTGAAACCCACGTCATGAATGATAATGGGCCTGTGATTGCTCCCTGGGTCTGCAAGGCAGCACTGCAGCGCTCCGTTGCAAAGGTCTTCTACCATACCGGCTTTGAAGAGTATCAGCCAACAGCAATTGATGCTGCCACGGACATGGCTTCGGATTTCTTCCAGAAGATTGGTGAAACCCTGAAGTCGTACATGGAAACACCAAAAGTACCGGTGGAAGATGCAACGACAGCGTCGCAATGGAAGCGCGCCTACACTGAACCGGAGATGATGCTTCATACACTGTCGTCCGTCGGTATCGATATCGAGGGTCTGGAATCATACATCAAAGATGACATTGAACGTCTTGGCACGAAGCTTGTTACTGCTCATGATCGCCTGGAATCCCTCTATACTGAGCTCGTCCGCCCTGGCTTTCAAGATGGCGGCGAAGACGGCTCCTTGGCCTTTGTGGATGGCAGTGAACAGTTCATTGGCGGTGACTTTGCAGAAGACATTGATGGCGAAGATTTCTTTGGTTTCAAGGAAATGGGGCTGCTCAAAGAATTTGGTGGGAGGACTATAAAGAGCGTACCGCTGCATCTTTTCCATAACAGGATGTACAACGCTGCGCAGTCACAAAACACAAGGTATGGTTCTTACTCTCGCATTTATGTATCAAAGCTGATGACTCCGGCAGTACATCTCCTTCTGTCGCGGTGTTCACGCCGCCTCCTTCCTACCCACGCATAACTTCTGAGAACGTATCATCTCAAATTGGTCTGCTCCAAGCCTTCCTCAACGCCAAGCTGCAAGTCCGCAACAACGAGCCCCTGATCGAAGACCTGGAATTACCGCCAAAACAACGACCAATGGCTGCTCGACCGCGTCTTCCAGCTTCTGGAAAGATTATGCCGCCTTCAAATCTACCTGGGCCGGCTTCCAGCCCGCAAAAGCGGCCGCTACCACCTTCAGCTCCTGGAGCTAGCGCGAACAAAGCCGGACCCTCAGAGCCCAACAAGAAGAAGCTCAAGAAGAACAGCGGCGTTGCAATGGGACTTCCAGACGCTCTTGGCGATGATGAAACTGCCAATGGTGCTGATGGCGCAAAAGCCAACGTGAAATCCGAGGGCGCCGCTGTCCCTGATCTGACGAATGGCGACGCCGCTCACGGCCTTGAAAACGGTACTTCTGCATCTGCCAACGCGGACCCATCGAAGAACAACGACCATGCAGTGCTCCTGACCAACGGGACTGCGACTGATGCGGCATGATATATGATCTCGGTATAATTGGTTATAGAAAGAACTTCGTAACGGTAATCGGCCCTCTCAACTGGGCCTCTGGACGGCGGACAGTGGACGTCCAGGAACCGGTGCGTAACTCAGCATGCATTGCAGTTTTTGATTGACTCGACTCGACTCGACTCGACTCGACCATGTAGAACATATCGGCGGTTTTGATTTTATCGCGTTTTCGTTTTCTTCCACACCTCCTTATCTCTCCTACCTTCCGCCACTCCTTTGACCTGACTTGACCTGACCTGACCTTTACCTATCCGCCTACCTACACTGCCACCTCTAGCTTCACCTCCATGTTTTATCTACGTCCTTCATCCCGTTTTCATTTCTTTCTCATTTTCGTTCTTTTCTTCTTTCCATTCCGCCTTGTGTTACCTTGCCTTATGCTCTACCTGTGCTTTTACTAGATGCCCACCCGCGGCGGCTACCCAGCCTTACTACTTGGTTTGATACTTGATACTTGATGCGCGAAGCTCGTGATTGTGATTCTATCCAAGGTACTTACTTACATTATACATTGGTTCCGAGACCTGTTTGACTTTGCATTATCTTCTCCATTCTCTATCTCTATTGAGCGTAGCACTAAGCCTTTCCCTGAAGTCTGCCTCGCTGATGGGCAAGATAATTTTTTTGAATTTCATCTCGTTGGAAATCTCTACCGCGTACCGTAGCATCTGGGTTTACAGGGATTTCCCCTTTGGTTGATACGAGCTTTAGATATACGCCCATGTTTTCTGAAGGGCTAGCCTTCTCTCAGCATCATCGTGGAAATCTAACTCCACTGCACCGCTAGCGAAGAGTAGCGTTTGGAATCCAACCATGTCTTCTTACCCTGCGCTGTTCTCGGTCGAGGCACATATTGTCTTCGCTGGCGCTTGACGTTCTGTACTGTATGTTTCCAGGAACTTTTGCCGCGTAGGTTGTGTACGCTCTCGGTGGGATCTGACCCACTGTGCTCTGCTGGGACAGCTAGCTCATCATGTCGTCTTTATGCTAGGCTTGGGATGGATATTCTGTGAGGATGATTTTTTGGCCTCGCTACTCTATGGGTGTTTTGTCTATGTTAGGGGCTTGGATTTCAGCGATCTAGAAACTCGGTTGGAGCACAGAGATGTCTTATGGTAATGACCGACTGCGTGGAACTCTACGGCATTTATGACCTGAGTTTGTGTAGAGCAATTAAGTTACATAGAGCTAAGCTAAGTTATTGTGAGGTACAGAATGGCTCAAGCATGCAATACCATGCTGAGACTCAAGATGCCCTTTGACTAAATAAGAACGCATTTCATGTGAAAAAATCTCAAAAGTGTAGTCTGGCCTTCTACCCGATGCATAGCAACAGGCAACAAAAATGAAAGCAAAAACAAGCAACGCCAACTCTGTTGTGGTGTTATCTGACTTCCACTTCGTGTGTACTTAGATGTACCACATCCCGAAAGGCAAACGGTTAGAGGTGCCGTGGATGGGAAGAAGGCGCGGATCTGCGGGCCTATTCTGAGGCTTCGGGTTGGTCAGCTTGACCTCAGGACCGCTTTGAGGGCCGGAGCTTGCGGGAGCATCATCGTGGTGACGGGCACGATTAGACACGAGATGAGCATAGTAGACCGCGGGGACTATTGAATGTGTTAGTGCTACTTCAACTTTCAGTACTTGGGAGGACCAGGACTTACACAAAGATACCGAGGTGGTGGAGCGCATGTACTGGTAGCAATGATCGTAGATCATGTTTTCAAGCTCTTGGGGGCGGTGTTTGATCTCGTCCAAAACGACATGGTAGTGCACAGGACGAGCAGTGCCCTGCAGAGCAATGTGGGAGTACAGCAAGAAGTCCCAATCATGGGGGCTGGTCACGTCGCGTTCAACGAGGGTACCAGGAAGGGGATTGCCATTCTTGTCTGCAGAGTTTCGGTCGCCCGGTCGAGGAAAAGCCCGAAGGTGGTGGCGTTTGTTCGCAATAACGACGGTGAACTTGCCCTTGAATTGATCCTGTGTCAATTTCATGAAGATCGCCTTGATGTCAGGAACCTCTTGTCTAAGGATGTGCTGCACTTCGCCTTCGGAAACACCGTCACGGAAATAGTAGACGTTGTCAGGAGCCTTGCCTCCTCCAACGGTCGCCATCCATTCGCGAATGAGAGGGGTGAGCATAACCTCCATGTTGGAACGAGCAATCATCTCAACACGCTCACCATTTGCTTCACAAGCTCCCCAGTATCTGCCCCCAAACTGGTCCATGCAGACAGACATGGCTGCCAAAGAGGGCAACCAAACACCCTGGGGAGAGTGCGAGACGTCACCTCCGATGATCATAGATCGGGGCTTCAAAGCCGCCTCGGTGACCTTGGGAATAGCGCGAGCGGTCGTTCCACCAAGCTTAGCGTTGACCTTCATCAAGACATTGGAGATGTACTGAGGGTTGTTCTTCGCCACTTGTGCAGCCTGAAGAACCTGCGATGGAACACCCCAACGGCAGTCACAGGACTTCTTGATGCGAGAGTAGGCAAATGAGTTCTTGTCGGGGACGATGACGACAAGAAGCTGAGGGTCTTTCTGGAACTTCACACCAGTAGAGTTATAGAGCCTCTTGATGGCTTCCCCAACATCCTCTCGAAGCTCGACAACGACAGGACGCTTTGTAACGGTGCCTCCGTGTCCCTGATACGATTTCATCATGGAGTCGATGAAAGCTTCGACCTGAGTCTTGCTTACAGCATTGCGCTTGCCAGCAAAATACCCAACACCCCAGGATTCAAGAGGCTTCCTGTTGGCCACGTAGAACTTCTTGCCTCGAAGGTCCCAGCGACCAGCTGTACCAGGGTTTGTGCGGGCCATTCCTCCAAACTCAATATCAGGGGCTGGGAGAAGACGGGCCTTTGTGCGGATCATCCCCTCATCGATTTTCAAACCAAAGGTCTGCAGTACAGGATCCGCGGTGTGGTTCAGCATTTTCTTCGACTTCTGGATCGAAGCAACACGCTCACCAGGACGGGATGCGGCATATTTGATCATGTTTGAAGTCTGGAATTCGTCGAGCTTCCACAGGTAGCGGTGGAGGCCGTGGATTGTAAGCAACTCCATGGGGTACATCACGCCCTTTTTGGTCATCTCGACAAGGGGGAGGTCTGGATGGGCTAGGGCAAGATTGTACTTCATTTTGAAGTACGCCTCTACGCTCATGCGCTTGGTCTGGCCAGTTACACGATCATTGAAGTCGATCTGATGTTTCCGCGCGCTGACGTTCAAGAGGCCCTTGACAACAAAGTCCTTTCCGAGGACAGGGCAGCCGGCGTAGTGTGGCCGAACACCAAGCTTTCTGAGACGACGATGAACTTCATAGAACTTAGGCGATTCGGTGAATCCGCCATGACGATCATCGACAGGTTGCAAGTCATGCGAGAGATGCTGCGGATCACGAGACCCGGTGATTGCAAGCGCTGCACCCATGAGAGAAGTGCGCGCCCAGAAGCATGTGTTGGAGACATCCACGTTGACAATAAGTCCGCGGTTCTGCAGAGAAGTTAGTAAGGCTCACGCGCCATCGGAGGTGAAGATGGATGAATATACCAAGGCTGGACGTATAGCCTGATACACGCCCTTGAAAGCGAGAACGCCGCCGCCAATGTCCTTGTAATCGCCATTTTCGTCGAAGAAGGAGCGTCGGATGGCGAGGAAGTTCCGGCTAGGTTGCTCACGCAGAACATGATCGAGGAAGTCTAGGGTATAGGACATCAGTACGATAGGTTATCTAATGCAGATCATGAATCACTTACTCAAAGCTTCCAAAGCAGCATCTGACATGGCTGCCTGGCCACGCAGCCAGGAGTTCAGGGCCGCCAGGTTGACGGTGCGAGTTGGGCGTACGACCAAGCGGAAGGTGTTGGGGTTTTTACCGGCAGGGCGACCCTGTTCGGCGTCGAGATCGACCATGACATTGAAATACTTGGCGTAGTTCTGCAAAGACCTTTGTTCAGGTCAGCGTCTGCTTGAAATTGGAGCCAGGGGTGGTCACTAACCATGCAAGCTTCTGTCCGTCGAAGATGATCTGCTTGAGCGCATTCTTTCGAGCCTTGGAGTCCCAGACCTTCTTAACAACGGCGCTCTTCTCAGCGCCATTGCCGATGTTGACCTAGGCCATGTTAGCACGAGAGTCATCATCTAGGAGTGATGCAATCGGGGCCATCGATACTTACGTCGTACTGGTAAATGGTCTTGTTTGGGAAACTGGTGACGGCATAAGAGTTCATCTGAACTTCGATCTCTTTGCCAGTAGGGTTGAAGCCTGGACGCGGAACTGCCTGGACTGGGACCGAGTACTTTGGGTCGTTAGTATCATGTACGCGAATGTGGCGCCGACCGCCCTCGAGAAGATTGACTTCTACGATTTTCTCCATGTTGAAGGAGATAGAGTAAGGGTAAAGGTTTGATTAGGGAAACGATGGGTATGTCCTAGAGAAGGGATGTGGTTTGATTTGATGGGTATCGGGAAGATGGGATTTAGGAGAAAGTCCATACAGTCGGGGGAGGACGGGGTTTATTCATTCGAGCTGAGCTTCTGGACGAGAATATCTTGTGAAGTGTACAGGGAATACAAGAAGGAATGAGATAGGTAGGGAAGGCTTCGGCTTGATACATGGAGGGCCCGCAGTGAAGGCCATTACCAATGCCGGCGCCGTTTGAAGGACGGCAAGGGTGAATGGAAAGGCGACTGTAAGCAGTGCAACCACGGAAATATTAAAAGCCAAATACAAAATAGAGAGACAGAAGCTTCCGGGAAAACAGCAGGAACTGAATCATTACAGGTTGAGATTAATTGCAAGGAAAGACGTGGTGGAGGGCTGATGTTTTCTTCGAGCGAAAGACAAACGGCGACTCACCAGATGGTCAATTGAGAAAGCTCCATAGGGGAGGTCAATGTTGCGACACATATCGCTCTTGAGACGGGTGCGAAAAGCGGGATCAATAGCAGCGCTGCCTGCCACACTGCCGGCAACGCTACCCGCTCTGCTGCGTTCTGACAGAGACATAGCTGCAACTTGATCGTCGTGATCAACGGGAGCGGTATGCTGTCAAAGATGTCGAGGATGGTGGAGTTGCTGTCGACAAGACAGATGAAGATGGACGAGGTCTGAGAGACCCTTAGGTTTTAGCGAAGGTGAGAGAGGTGAAGAAGAGGTGAAGAAGAAGCTGGATTCGAGGGGTAAGAAGGAGATGTCAGTGTTCTTGTTGGTATTGAGGGAAAGAGAGGAGGAGAGGAGGCAGAGTTCTTCAAGAGGAAGGAGCGGAGGTCTAAAAAGAGAGAAGGAGTGAGCGTTCTTTTATTCTCAGAGGCGACTTCCTAAATAGGAAGGTGTTGAGGTGAGAGATGAGATGAGAGATCGATCTCTTACCTGAGAGACACTCTGCGGCGCCGAAGTGGACGCAGGTGTAGGATCTCGAGAACGAGAGAGGGGTGTTGAGGATGTGAGAAGAGGAAGAAGAGGGAGAAGAGGAAGAAATATAGTGAGAGAGTGTGTGAGTGTGTTGGGGGACAAACACGCTGGGCAACACGACTGAGCGAGATGAGGCAATTATCCTACGCGTGTCCCTCGACCAGCCACTTGACCGGGACTGCCTCTATACACGGATTAAGACTACGGTCGTTCTCTCCTATAACTTGTTGTTATAAGGACACCAACTACAACAATACTGAAAGTTCTGGTAAGTGCTCTGCGCTCTATGATCATGGCTTTCAGCAAGATCGTATGGAAAACAATGGAGTGTATTGTTTGCTTGTGCTCTGGATGACAGCGAACGAAGGACCAGCAAGTCGCATAAAGAGACAAAGAGACGCAAACAGTTTAGCTTGGTCCATTGCCACTGATGGGAAGAGTGCAGCTATCGATAAATATCGGCTGCAGAGTACGATTATGAGAAAGATGAGCAACGAATCAGTCGTTCTCTGCCTCCGAACCCGAGCGAACCTTCGATCTGGGATCACGACAAGAGACATACCATGTGCTGTCTGTTCCTGTTGAACCTGCGTTCCAAATCATGCTTCTCCAGACGAACAGGCTTGAATGACCCCAAGCGGGCTCATAACTGGCGGAGAGTGGTCACTGAGAGCAAATGGTACGACGCAGGACAAGGATGTTCGAGTGCCTCAGAGCATTGCCGGCGGCAGCGGCGGACGAACAGACAAACAGCATCGCGTTTTTAAATGGAAATAAAAGCATTGGCCCACAGACGCCACGACTGCAACCAAAAGAGCCCACACCCCGTTGTCGTCGAAAAGATCTATTCAAAACCTGACGTCCAGCGAGTATCTCCGAAACCCAAATCCGACTTAGGGCTCGGCGGCTGTCGATCGTGGGACCGAACGATATCGCTCCGACGACTCGACCCTAGAGCGCAACATGCGTGGGTATCGAGATTGCTAGGACCGAGAATGGCACACTGTGTCATATTTGCTTTTTTCAAACATGGTGGAAGAACTGGAGGGCAAAGCTCGCGCGGCGTCGGTGGTTCGATCTGCAGAGCTCGGAGAAGCCAGTCCAGAGCCTCCATGGCTACCACAACGCGATACAAGCTTATACCGCAGACCATGATACTGCCCGATCGAAGACTTTAAAGTGTGGCACCGAGCACTCTCCAGCTCATTGCAGATACCGCGGCAGCCACGGGATCCCTCCCCGCTGGAAAAAGGAGGCAAGTCCAGTCTCGGACTAACTAAATCATCGCGGGTCAATTGACCTCGATCAGTACGCTCACAGCTTGCCAGAACCCTACCGCAGTCCAGCCAAGTTGCCAACCGGCGAGATAACGACAGCCGCAGTAGCTGCTGCTTCAACAGACCATCGCACCATCAATACCATGCCCGAAGACAGAACCCGAGAAAGCGTGGCCCGCCATGGTCATCCTCCATGGGACATGAACGCGGAACCGAACGAAATCTAGGGGAAAGGATTAGTGACGGGTGGTTCAAGAGGTCAATCAAAAGCACTTTAGGCTAGTCACCTTACCTACTACCTTGCTCGAACCGACTTACGACCTTGACCTGGAAAGAGAAATGGTATGCGAACAGAACAGATCGAGACTCAATATCTTTGCATTGTGACGACTCGCGTATTTCGTAGTTATAGACCAAATGCCTCTAACAATAGAATGGCCTACGAAATAAGTGACTGCCCAAATCCCCCCAGCCACCGCTCATCTACTCGATAGATCGCGGATCGCGACTCGCGGATAGGCACACCATTGGCAACCAAAAAGGTGACTGAACCAGGGAAGCCGACAGGGATTTCGAGCGCAAGCCACAGAGTCGAAACTCGCATGCACGAAACCATGCGCCCGGGTTGTCGACAAGGCAACAGGGATCAGGGCTGGCTGTTTGTAGGGTAAACGGGAGGGTGCGCGGGCAGGCATCAGTTCAAGGATCATGGACGTTACAGTACAGCAGCATGAGGCTGTGCACTACTTGGCCGGTTCGGATGGAAATCTGGGTTGGATTCGCAACAGTCTTTGGCAGTATGATAGGATCAGGAATTTACAGGAAGTACTTCGTAGGTAGGCTATAGGTCGATTAGACACTAGAAGAACTCAAAAGCATACAAAGAAGAGAAGCGATCGATTGTTTGTGTTTGGCATCTATTATTTTCAGGTATCGTGGTGTTTGTCCCAACTCTGTACAGATCGTGGCAATAATTAATGGTAGGTATCTTCCATGAAAGAAGCCAAAAACGAGGATCCCGGGCATCATGCTGGTCTGGATCCCCTGCAAAGGCCCGCAAAGGCCCGCAAAAGCAACGTCGAAAGGCAAGAACGAACGAACGCCGAGTCATCCACCAAATGCAAGCTTCGCTGATCAGCAACCACATGTCTCAACATTCAAACCGCACATGCTGGGGAATAATAACGCGTTGGCTCAGATCATCGAAGAAAGAAAGATCGTTATTCAGAACAGTAAATGAGCGCTTATTATGGTTCATGGATGTGAGTAGCTAACGATAGGCTCCTAAGGATCATGAGTTGGTTGCTGGATGCGAGCTGGGGAGAGCAAGAGTCAAGACATACCGGAGTACTGCTGCCCGCCTATCGTTGACTGTCCTGTCCCGAGCCCACGGGCGGATGCGGGCAGAGGTATTTGCGAGATGGAGGCTGGCATGTCAAGCCGGCGGATGAGATCGACCATTTTCTCTGCAGAGAACCGACCAGCGGTGTAAGTCGAAGCCGCAGGAATGACGCTAAGTAGGTATACAATATCGCGAGGCAGTGGAGCTGGCGAGCCCTGAGACCGGTACTGGGAGCTAGACGAGACCTGGGCTGTTGGCTGGTTCCGCTTGACCTGGTCCAATTGACGTCTCTGTGTTGTCTTGAGTGGTGACTCGCCCCGGACGAATTTGCGAGGTCGTAGATCATCTTCGATGTCGTCCAAGGGTCTTTTGGGGGAGTTGGTGACAGAAGGTTCTTGGTATCTTGATGTAGGAGTGCCATGGCGGGAAGGTAGTTGGCCCATGGGATAGCCCATCTTTGGTCTTGTCTGAGAGGCCGAAATAATGGGTCGGAACGTCGTAGGGTCGAATGCAGGGGTAGCAAATCGGTGTGCGAATTGTTCCAGGGTTGGGTCATCTGGGAATAGTTCACGCATACGGGTCTCGAGGTTAATGACCTGAACCAGATCGCCGTACCGCGATTCGTACTCATGGAGGAACGCGAAGATAGGCTTGGTCTTGTGTACATTTTCGGGGTTAGAAGCGAGCTTCCTCACGGTCATTTCGAACACCGCGCGCGCGTCTGGGTCAGTTAGTATATAATCGATTTTCAGGGCAAGGAGACTTACTGATGACATCGTTGATGTCGATCAAATGCTTCAAGTACTCGAGGGCAAAATTCTCGTCGTCAGGGAACAGCTTGGCTCCTCGCTCAAAGATCTTGGTGGCAGCCGGGTCTTTGTAGCAGTGATATTCAATAAGGGCGCTCGCGATATAGACGTCGCTAGTAATGCGACCTCTCTTACGAGCATCTGCGAAGATCTGTCGCGACCCAGGAATCTCCCCAGGCTTGCCTTTACCCTGGATGCGGCGCATAGCGCGCATCAGGGCAATCCACGCAAAGGAAACCGTCTTGGACAGAATGCCGATCTGTATAGAATGTGCGTTCCGCACCGCTTCAATCTGGGCGTTCTTAACAGACTCCTTCTGCCGTGTTTCGCTCTGGTCGTCATCGTCATCGTCGTTCCTCGCCTGCAGCTCAGGGTTCGTCTTGAAAGTTTCTTCAAGACGAGCGACGTCCTGGGTTTCACGAGTGCGCGCCTTGGCAATCAAGTCATAGAGCGCATCAAGAAGCTTGTCGTACGGCTCTCTCACTTTCGTGCCTCGTCTGATCGGGTCTTGCTCGGATTCTGAGGTGATCTCTAGTCGATCGGCGCGCTTGAATGCGAGTAAACAACTCTCTGGGTTAGCATCGACACCATTCTTCAGGAACTCGTTTCCTTCCGTTTCCATGTCATTGAGGAAGCAGAAATCAGCCGCCTCGAACCAGATTTCGGGGAGGAATCTCAGTGCCATGAGGGCCTGCTTGTAGACGTAGACTACCCGGGTCTTGTATGCGGCCAGGTCGTCTTCCTTGAGAACAAGAGGATCTCCCTTTTCCCAGTTGATCCAGCGTCTCCAGATTTCGACTTGCTGCAGATACTCGACATCACCTTCTGAGCCAGGAATAGGAGGCAGTCTCGGGAAGGTTGTCCGGAGCAAATCTCGAGTGATATTCTGTAGCTCCGTATAAGAGCTGCGCGCTGTCATATATGCAGGCGACTGCTCCTGCAAGAATTTTCGACCCTATGACAAAATTAGAAGGTATCTAGCCAAAATGACAATGAGCTTACCGTGAGTTTATTCAGGCCCATTTCAAACTGATCGTATTCCTTCCATAGTGTGTTTACTACCTGCATTGGAACGCAAATGGCCCGCTGGTAGCCTTTACGAAGCAAATCCATTTTTTGCTGATCCTGCCAACCTGAACCTCCGACATTCCCTGGTCCGGACCGAATGAACTGGATGTAGTCGGACCAGATCGACCCAGAGTCCTTGTCCATACCGATGTGTTGAAGCGCAAGATCATAAGCGGATGAGATAATTTTGCGAGCCTGCCCGGTTGTGTCTGTTGACAAAGGATTGCGCCGCCGGACATAGTCTAGATATACCGTCCACAGCTGGACTGCCGGGATCGTAAGGAGTGTCCTGTTAAAGATCTGTTCAAGACGGAACAGCTCGTTGAGCTCAGACTCCATAGTCGCATACGCCACCCAGATTTCGGCCTGTTTCATTAGCAGTTGTACATGAGAGAGAGTAGGCGACTTACAGATAGAGGAAAGACCTGCAAGAACCTTTCGTATACATCGCGAGCACTATCAATTCTGTTGCGGCCTCTGTGCTCGTTAATAAGTTCGAGCCATGCAGGAATGTCACCTCGAGGATCTTCCTGGATTCTGTCTTCCAGAATGCCAACTCGATCATGGGGCAGGCGGCCTTTGGCGGTGGATGGTGAATCCGGAACAGGTGTAGCTGTAGCGCTCTCTCGCGCCGTATCAGGCTGCACAGAAGTACGTGAGCTGTACAAGTTCTGGCCAGGATTCATAGACCCATCATTCTTAAAAGCGAGAGGAACAGAGGAAAAAGAATTATTAGGAACATTCGCGCTAGCAGATTCTTGCGCAGCTTCTCCAAATGATACATCAGGGGTAGAAGTAGCTTCATTTGCATTTCCTGAAACGGGTTGCGAAGGTATAGTATTCATGTCCTCGACACCTAGTACAGCTGGCGGCTCATAATCCGCATCCCCTGTGTCATCCTCATCCTCATCCTCAACCACAAACCCGCCAATAGTTCTGGTTTTCGGCTGAATAGAGGCACCGGAGTTTGGTACTGGGGTCGATGTTTGAGACTCAGGTCGCGAAGGTGGCTGAGATGGGTTGGCACTGCCAGCTTGCTGACTAGGGTCCGCGTCTTGGGGTTGAGCTTGCGACATTGATGTGGACGTATCTGAATTGAGGTTTTCACTGTGATTGGGGGTTTCCGACGGAGGGGCGATATCTTCTTGAAGTGTACTGGAGGGATCATAGTCATCTGAGTCTGAGGCATTCGCATCTTTATCTTCAGCGGCATTATAATCCATTGAGCCATCATTCATGGCCTGAGCCTGAAAGAAGGCTTTCTCGGCATCACCCTCAGCCATGACAATCGGTTGGGGCAGTGATTAAGCAACAAAGAATCTAAAACAGAGTCAAGTGTCAGCGGCATGCGACTGGAGTTTTCAAGAGGGGCACCCACAAAGATACACACAAAGAAATGACTGGAGGTTTGACCTAGATATTATTAATACAGCAAGCCAAATGACAAAAGGCGATAATGAAGCGACGGTCAAAAGAAAGGGAACGGACAGTGTCTGCAGGATAGTAGTATTGTCACATATGCGCAGCGCAGAGGCACGGCAGAGGCACGGCAGAAGCTGCAGCTGGGAGCTCAAACACGTGATAAAGGCGGTCAGCACGAGAATTATGCGTCCACACGCGGCGCGCGCGTCGACGATCGGACTTGCTAGAGTTGGTTGTTTAATTACTCGCCTGCTGCTTGGGATCCCCTCCATAGATCTCTCCCTCGTTTCTCCCTCCCTTAAATACTGCATGCAACGCTCCTAACCCCCGTGCTGACCTTTCTGTCCTACATATCTCCGCTCAACATCTCCAATTCATCTTCTCTTCAACTGCTGTACCACACCGCCATCCACGCCACCTCCATACACCATGTCTGTTGTTTCTCTTCTTGGGGTCAAGGTCCTCAACAACCCTGCGCAATTTCTGTCTTCCTACCAGTTCGAGATTACCTTCGAGTGTCTTGAACAGTTGCAGAAAGGTGAGGCGGTTTTATCTTCACTTTTTCCGTATTCGGCGTTGCTAATCATCCAGATCTGGAATGGAAGCTTACCTATGTCGGCTCTGCTACCTCGTCTGAGTACGACCAAGAACTCGACTCGCTCCTGGTCGGCCCTATCCCCGTCGGTGTCAACAAGTTCATCTTCGAAGCCGACGCCCCAGACCTTAAGCGCATTCCCACTTCAGAGATCCTCGGCGTGACCGTTATTCTCCTCACTTGCAGCTACGATGGCAGGGAGTTTGTCCGTGTTGGGTACTACGTGAACAATGAATATGATTCGGAGGATCTCGCTTCTGAGCCTCCTGCTAAGCCCGTTATCGAGCGCATCCGCCGCAACATCCTTGCTGAAAAGCCCAGAGTGACGCGATTCGCCATCAAATGGTAGGCCTCGCAATTCCTTTCATGTGCGTACACCCGCTAACAGTGATTTTTCTAGGGACTCGGAGGCCGATGCTCCCGCCGAATACCCACCGGACCAACCCGAAGCTGACGGTCTTGATGATGATGGTGTTGCCTATGGTCAAGAGGAGGTGGAGCTCGAGAACGCCCTTCTGAAAGAATTGCAGGATGCGGAGAAGGGCGAAGAGCCAGCCAAGGGCGAGGACCACGATATGGAGGGCGCGGACAACAACGACGACGAGGTCTCCGATGCAGAGAGTGAGGATATCGAGGACGAGAGTGACGATGACGACGATGAGATCGACGAAGAAGAAGGCGGCGATGCTGATGAGGATGTTGAGATGGGCGATGATTCGGAACCCAAGGACGACAACGCCAATCCGGCTGCGCAGCACCAGCAGCAGCAAGTTATGGTTCATTAAATCGAATCATAGACTCCAAGTCTTTACACCATAATTATTACACTTGCATGATTTTATGATTACTTGCGATGCTTTACGATCCGTTATATTATACCGATCATCAAACCCACATTCTAGTTTTTTTGGTCTAGTTTACGACAATACAGCATGAATAAAATTACTATTGAGCCCACATTTCTGACATTTGTTTCCTAGGAGACTATCAATGCAAGGACGAATGCCACCGCCGGATTGCCTGGACTACGCACGGCGAAGGAGGGTGACAACTCAGTTACTGTATCCCTCGCAGCTGAAGCCAGCAGGGGGGGCACCATAGTCGTCTAATTCGGTGAATATCATCCCTTCAGATCTGAGTCTTCGACTATCATTCTCCGGAAGTTTCATTTTCTCATGGGTAATGCCACCGGACAACGTCCTTGATCGTATCTTACCTCGTATATGGTGAGTGGCTTAGTACCTAGGTAGATTGTCCGACCACTCAAAACCCCAAAACTTAAAACCACGACGTACATTCGCCGCGTAACTAAGTACCAGTCACCGCTCATTTGATGCCGCGTGTGATGGCCTTGCTAGTTGCTACAGTATAGTTCACTAGTAATGTAAGTGGTCTGCGCAGCCCTCCAGTCGGTGAAGGAGATTCCCAGGACGTCGGCATCTACAAGTAGGGCGCAGCCCAACGTTTAGGTTTGCCTTTCTACTGTGTCGAGATTTTGGCTCCAGGGGGCTAGTAGGGAAAGTAGAGGATATGGAAAGGTACCTTCTCAGTACCGCAGCAGTTTATAATGTATCTAACGCCGAACAACAAACTAAGGTATAATGATATCTTATAAAGTGGAAAATGCAAAAAGAGAGCTCAAGACCCGCTCAAAGCCCAAACTTTGACCCAAGGACTACCGCGTTTCTGTCAGTCTGTTCTTCTTCCATAGTAATGCTTTTTTGAATGGATGGCTTGGGAGGGGCACTTACAACCAAGCACAGCCTTCTTCTTTTGATTCTGGACGTACTTGTTGACGTCCTTTGCGAACCCACTACTGCTCTCCTCGAGCCGATCGATATTGTCGCCCGCAAGCGATAGGTTCTGTGTCCTCTCTTGCATCTGGCGCTGCATGTACGCGAAGTAGCCCTCTTCATTGGTGTTTGTGCGCGAGGGGCCTTGCGGCTGCATTCGGCCTTCCCTGGCTGCTTGGCGACGCTCGGCATCTTCGAGGCGCATTTGCTCGACCATGCGTTTGGAGGGAGGGCGGTCGGGGCCGCCGACTGGGTTTCGTTAGTTTGAAACTTAAGGGGAAGGGAAATGGAAGAATGGGAAACGAACTGAGAATGTCCATGTCGGCGGGAGTGATGTGTTGCGTGCCAGAGATCCATTGGAGGTTTGTGATTGTTGGACGGGGTGGCGGGAGGACTTGTGGGTTGAAGAGCTCGTCTTCCGAGGGGTGCCTGTCCAAAGTTAGTAGAGCGTTGCAAGTTCTCTCAAACAACTACATACAACTCGATACCAGCACCCCAAACGTTGAGCAGCCCTATCTCAGATGGGCTAGTCCAGAACAGAACGCAGCCGTTGGGCGATACAGTAGACTGACCGAGACGGCCCATGTCCGCGATATGACCGATCTTGCTGCAGCCGATTTCTCTAAGGCCGGGAATGGAGAATGCTCGAGCGTTGCCGTCTCCGAATAGTCCGACAAGACTGCATCCACGCCCGGGAAGGTTGACTACGGATGCCGAATCGCAAAGGTAATCATCCCAAGAGCGGTGCGCGCCCTTGTTGGTGGCGGGTTTGAAGATTCGACAGCCATTCTCGGTGACCGCAACTACTGCGCCGTGGATTCTAGCCCCGTTGCGTAAGCCGGCAAAAGCATCACCGGTAGCAAGAGCTGGACTGCCATCGTCCGCATTGATGGGAATGATGCTGACGACTTTGTCTTCTAATGCGACGGCGCCGGCGAATTGCGCCATGTAGGCGCCACCACTAGATGGGAGGATCTTGAATGTGGCCAAGTTACCTCTGTTTGTACCCACAAAGCAGCAAATGCTCGAGTAATCTGGAAATGTCAGCCTTGTTCATAATATACTGCCTGTGAGCTTACCTTCACCATCTAGAGTCATGATGCCAAACTCGATCTTCGTAGGCACTTCAGGAACGGTTTCTGCAGGAGTCCGAGATTTGAGGAAACTGCTTCGCTTGTTCTGCTTGTTCAGTTCTGCTAAGCTCGCGGTGTGAATGATAGCTGGCCCACGCAAGTCCATGATGACGATGCTGCCACCCTCAAAACCGGCGGCAACAAATCCCACTGGGCTATGCTGGAGCGCAGTCACTGGCCCTTGCTGCATGTTCAGAAGAGTCAATGGTAGGAAGCCCGATTTGAGGCCAGGATCGGTTCTGTGCGCGATGTTTGTCAGCTCTCCCGGTCCCTTGTTTGTGCCAGGGGCTTCCTCCAGGCCGAATGTTTGGTTGTTGCCGTATCGGAATATCACGACCTCGCCGCTTCTAAGACCAACCGAAAGCTCACCACTGGCACCGCCGAGGGACAATTCTGTAACGTCAACACCAGCTGCGCGACCCACCGCTCGAGCGAGATCAACCTGGATCACATCTGAGTTCTCAATTTCGTCGTCATGACCTAGATCCCAGATCCGAACGGTACCATCTGCATGTGCTGCTGCGAGTACGTTGCGGGCTTCGAGACGTTTAAGATGCTTTCTTGCTTCCGCACCGCCCATAATGAACTTCGGCCCCTGGGACCTTCTCTCCTTTAAGCCCAACCAGGCGCCTCGCTCAACGGGCGTCAAGGTAATTTTGTTGACAAAAGGATGGACAAAGCTGAGCGAGGGCGGTAGCATATTTGTAGGTGTGATAGAGTGACCACTTGGGAAGCTCAGTGTGATCAGCTCTCCAGACGAAAGAAGAGCAAGAACTGCTATTGGGTCGTGAGCACCGCCGTAGTAAGGAGAGGCCCGAGGAATCATGCAAAAGCTGACGACCTCGGCACCTGGAGGAACTTGAAGTTCTGTGATCGCTTTCGGGCTCTCCAAGTAGGACGTGATCATGGTCCATGAAGATGTCTGGTAGTTCGGCGAAGGACCAAGATCGATGAATGTGAGGTTCTTGCTTCTGTCATCCTTGGGTCTGCCACCAGCAATCAGAAGACCACTGTCGTCGCCGTTTGCCTTGACACACCAAGCAACCTCACTAATGGAATCTTTAAGGCCTATGGCTTCGGGTGACGAAGGTCGCTCAGGAGCGGCACCGGGTTGGTCAACATTTGGCGTGGTTATAGACCTGGCCATCAACTTGCGACCGTCCTTTGAGTCCCAGAAGACCAAGCTGTTATCATCATGAACCGTAAGTATGAAGATGCCGTTGGGATGCCATAGAGCTCGATTTAATCGGGGCTTTCGCAAATCCCGTCCCGGGATACTACCACTTCCGCCCAAAGCGCCCGGCGGCACCTCATATTCAAAATAGTGCTGTGGTACATTTTGCTTGAACGAGAATGTCACCGCTCCATCCGGATATCCTATAACGATCTTGCCGATATCACGGGGAGAGAAGGCTAAGCTGACGACAGGACAGAGCCGCGTTCGAGGGTTGCGCGAAGCCCATAAGTTTGGTATTCTAAACGGAGTTATGTTTTCGCGGTCGAGATCATATGCAACAATTTCGCCTGTATATATCAGCGGGAATTCAGAGCCAAGAGCGAAAAGTTATACCATTCTGCAACCCGATGAACGCATAATCGAGACTAGGATCGGTGAGCAACGCGCTGGCGTGACTCGGAGGCGCATGCGAAATAAGTAGTTTCTTTGTTGCCAAGGAATATATGCTGACTTCGCTCTTCGAGTCGACACTGACAAGCTTGTCGGCACAGAATTGTAGGAACTTCGCGGAGGCCTTCCGGGGCAAGGAGAAGATAACCGAGACTCGTCCCTGGCCGAAGACGTAGATTTGACCGTGGCCGAACTGAGAGTCGCTGGTACCGACAGCGAGAAGAGATTGGACGGGATCGTATGCGAGCGCACTGGTCTGAGAGTTTATGCCATAGCGAGCAAGCTATGAAGAGTGTGTTAGCTGAGGTGGTCGACGTGAAAAAAGAAAGCTGGTGCCTGAGCGGGCGGATACATACATCATCGAGATCGAACAGCTCGGGCGCGAGACTGCCGGAAAAGTCTCCTTGGATGCCGGCCTGCTTTCCTCTCAGGAAATGAGCCATTTCCTATGATTGCAGCAATGACCGGTGTAAAGATAGTGAGAAGTAGGGAGAGGAGAGAGAAAGAAGAGAAGATGGTTTCAACTGGAAGGCCGATTGACGCTGTTGCGGAGCGGAACCCCACATGCGCTCAATGACGGTCGGCCTTTGGTACAGCGCCCCGCTCTTGGCCGTTGAAGGTGTGAAGGATCTCCGCAGCATGACTAGCAAGCCATGTTTAGGGCTACAAGTACATGGGGCTAGGAGAAGTTCAACCTGTTTTATGAATTTCATATCCTTAATTCACAGTAATCTAGATGACAAACATCATACCCTGCCAGAGAGTTGCCGAGTGCCAGATCTATTAAGCAGCGATACAACCAATGATGCTCCAGACTCCGATGCTCAATGAAACAAAAAAATGGAATGAAGATGGCGAATCACATAACGGCCCTAGTTGCAGCACAAGTTCCTTTGCGTTGGTAATTAGGTCACAGTAGCGACATCCTGCCCAATGCCGTCATTAGCTGTCTCCTTGCGTCCATATCAGCAGCGTTGTCCTGGTCCTTGCGGTAGTATTGTAGCACAATGCGGTGAATCGCCCGATAGCAGGTGTACCTAAACGAGGACCCTGTTAGTAAAGGCTTGAGTAATGCAGTAAGGTAAACGTACAGAAGTTGTCGGGTTCTCGCTGTTGGGCTTCTTGATATGCTAGACCCAAAGCCTTCCATCACGGACGATGACGGGTTCTCGAAGATCTGTGCCATGTATACGTCTCCCCAAACAGCGCCACCAAAGCCTGTGATACCGCATAGCCGTTTGCTCTCAGGGTCCACCAGTACTTGTGATGGGTGACCAAAGTCGACTAGCACTAATCGCGGCACAAGAATCTCGTCCAGTGCCGGGGACTTTTGAAGAATGTGATACCTGATCTCCCCGTATGGGATATTGACAAACACGTCTTCTGCCTCACGAAGCAGACCTTCGAACAGGCTGAGGAAAGCCTCTCGCCATGAATTATTTCCTCTACCACTGGCCACCTGTCCCAGGTTTCCAAAAGTGTCTGAGCTCTGTTGCGCAATTTGCTTGGCCAGAGTACCCAAGTTTCTATCGATAGACACTCGTTCCTGAGTGGTGAGTCGAAGCGTGATGTCTTCGAGTGTCGATCCAGGTGTATGATGGCGTACCAAGAGAGGTGGCCCGAGTATCTCCCCCCGAGGATCATAATGAAGTAACTGTGGGATGTAGTGCATGAATCTCCTGTTTAGGAGAGAGAGAACCCGTGCCTCTGTGTCCAGCAAGATGTGTTCACGGCGAGGAAGCGATGTCTTGGGTCCTGGAGCGCATTTCAACAGAAGATGACTCTCGTTTGATAGCCGTATCAGGTAAAGAGGATGCAGGTGACCGACTAGCGAATAAACTCGGTCAACATGAACCGGGATCAAGAAGTATCGCTGGAGAACAGAGATAAGCTTCTCGGAAATCTGTGTCTCGATAACAGAAGGGACAGGAAGAAGACGCGACATAACGATATGCTGGGGGATTATCTTCTCAAATTTCGAAAAGGAGCCCGCAGTCAAGGACTGGCACATCATGGTTAAGTATTAAGAGCGGCGGTTTGCCAGATGTCGCAGAGCCCGTCAGCTCATCATCAGTATTGGGTATGTTCAATCTGCAAGTTGAGAACAGATGAATGAGTCTGTAGCAGTAGTCTTGAGCTACTAGAGTAGGAATGCCCTCACAGACACAACCCCTGGCCAGTCTCTATCGTTGGTAAGCGAGTGCGCCTACCCTCGCCTGAAAGGAAGGCGACGCAAACTCAGCAGCCAATGAGCAGGTACTCGGGATCTGCATCCTGAAGCGATGATACGGTGGAACGAGCACAACTGAACAGTGGTTAACTACTAGCTTTCCCAGAGCGTGATAGTCATCGATCCGTTGAAGATGCTGATGTTCGCCTATGCATCCCGATCTAAGAAAGGTGCGACATGAAGAGTTCGGATTCGGCCAATCAGAAGGGGCCGTTACCGAGCCAAAAAGCGCAACGCTCTAGAACGGTTCGATCCTCTTCGCGTCAGGCGTTCCACTGCTGGACTCTCGGGCTTTATGTGGAGTCTCGGCCCGCCAGCCTCTTTACTCTGAGCTTCATACTTAGCGAATAGTTGCCATAAACCGTTGGTTTTTCCTCTTGGGTTTCAGTGGAAGGTATCATCGATTATCAGGCTTTGTCTGACAAGGGCTGTAACACTGTCGATCTCTGTGAAAAGAACAAAAGGGAGGTCTTATTTGTAATAGTCGAGCCTCGGACCCTTGTTGCGTTGAGGCTATACCTCCAGAAACAAAGAGGCCAGTCTTCAAGAACCCGGCCACTGAGTAAGCAAGCACACTCCGGTGCCCATCATTTGCCTTAACAGGAAAGCTTCTAGAAACCGACTTCGTGTTGTTTAAATTTCGCTGAGCTGATATTCTAAGGTCCTTCTTTTGCCGCTGAATCCGGATTGTATAATTCAGCAAGGCTGAAACGTTTTAGCTTCTCATAGTCGCTTCCCACAACGCTCATACTCATGACGTTCTACGCACTGTCAGCTGAATGCCGCTCTTGTTGTTGTTCCCCACGATAAGTGCGGCTAAAAGATTGAGAGGACTCACCTGGACTACGTCGACAAGGATGCATAAATCATAGTTCTTCAAATCAACTGGATGCTCGGTGCCCACGAGATCCGCGACGGTCTTGATGATGACGTCTCGGCTGAACTTTTTATTGCCTCTCAAGGAAGGGCGGATGGCGTACTGTGATTTATAACCATTTGTAAGCCAGGCTCCAAAGCTGCACAGGTGGTACAGAGCGAGCAACAAACCTTCTTCGGTGGGCCTCCGGAGTGAAAATGGGGCTTGAGGATTTCTTTTGCGAACTCTTCCAGGTCTACACTCAAAGTTTTCCGAATAGAGCGTGCTGGTGTTAATCGTTGAATATAGCGGCTGCGCTTCTGATCAGGGTTGGCATGTGCGTCGAGACAAATCTGGTGCACAAGCTTCTCTGGGTCAATGGATTTATCAAATTTGATGAATATGACTAGATGCGTCAGACGAGCTATAACACTCTGAATAGGCAGGAACTCTTACTGCACGGAAGATCAAATTTGACGGACTCGAATAAACGGGACTTCGATGTCGCAGCTGGCTTGAGGCCTTCAATCTCTTTTTTTATTTGAGCCTCGATATCATCTTCATCTTCTTCGGACTCGGCTTCGCCCCCTCCAGTCTCAGGTTTTTCCACACTCTAGAAGATGAGGTCAGATTATGTATCTCTATACAAATGAAAACATACCTGATTGAGTAAGTCCACAACTTCGGCGGCGCACTTGTTCTCTCGTCCTCTTTCGCAGGTGACAAACACACCCCAGTCACCCCTCTCAATGCTCGAGCGCGGCGTATGAACCCGGCCCTTCTGCCAGCTGTTGCCACCCTATACCGCGTTTAGAAAGTACTCATAGCAGAGGTTTGATTCACTAATTGGTTAGGCCAACGAACCTTTCTCTTCTTGTGCGTCTGATCGGATGTTATTTCGGGCATCTTTCTTTTCCCGCTATCCGCCATTCCAAACTTCAGTTCCGAATAGATAGAGTATTTCGGTCAAAGCCGGATCAGCCCGTGATATGTGCTGGAATTACTATTCGAGGGACAGAGAATAATGTTGGACGGTGATGGCGGGTGTTGGTGGTGAATTAATCTTTTCCCCTCCGGGTTTAGTGGGGCGGGACGCGAGCATCAGAGGCCAAGAGTCCCGAAGACTGAGAATCACCCGTTCCCCTCCAGTCTTATCAGAATCCTAGTAAGGTTCTCGGGATTTTCAAACCAATGCCATGTGGTCCTGCGCATGTGGTCGGAAATTCAGAGTCTGGCCAGACCATCATCAGCCCACTCTATACAAGGGTGTCAATGAGCTATCGGGCGCTTCAGCGGTGCGATAGAATGGCGCGACTGTTAAACCTGCCTGAGCGCATGACATCACGTTGTGTTCATGACGCACTATAAAGTCGGAAGCCGAGCTCCATTTCTTTGATCTGACAACGACTTCTTCTATCCCCTCACAGGAACTACCATTGAACTATCATAATGTCTGATATACATACGCGGGAGCTTCGCCAGCCTGTAGACGTTGCCGAGTACCTGTTCCGCCGATTACACGAGGTTGGCGTTCGGTCAGTGCACGGTGTTCCTGGTAAGGCTACCTACTTGAGCAGGTGTAACATAGTGACCATGAACTAATGTAGTATAGGCGACTTTAACCTTACAGCCCTCGACTACTTGCCAAAATGCGGACTCAAGTGGGTAGGAAACTGCAATGAACTCAATGCAGGTTGGTCTAGCGGAAAGATATATTAGAGGCCGACGTACTTGAAGACTGACGCATTTTACTAGGATATGCCGCCGACGGTTATGCCCGAGTCAACGGCATGGCCGCTTTGATTACTACCTTTGGAGTCGGCGAACTCTCTGCGATCAATGCGATTGCGGGAGCTTACTCGGAATATGTCCCCATCGTCCACATCGTCGGACAGCCGCATTCACAGTCTCAGAAGGATGGATTGCTGCTACACCATACTCTGGGAAATGGAGATTACAATGCATTCGCAACAATGAGCAAACCAATTTCTGCGACGATGGCTCGTTTGACCGATACTTACGACGCCGCGACTCTCATCGATAACGCTATTCGCGAATGTTGGATCCGCAGTCGCCCCGTTTACGTTACGCTCCCTACGGATATGGTTACACAGAAGCTTGAAGGAGAACGACTCAAGACTCCAATCGATCTCTCAATTCCACCAAATGAGACCGAGAAGGAAGATTACGTGGTTGACGTCGTGCTCAAGTATTTGCGTGCAGCAAAGAACCCAGTTATCCTTGTTGACGCCTGCGCAATCCGTCACCGCGTGCTGGAGGAAGTACATGACTTGGTCGAAGCATCGCAATTCCCCACTTTCGTCGCCCCTATGGGCAAGGGCGCCGTCAACGAGACACATAAATGCTATGGTGGCGTCTACGCCGGGACCGGCTCCAACCCTGGAGTTCGTGAGCAGGTCGAATCTTCGGACCTCATCCTCAGTATTGGCGCAATCAAGTCAGATTTCAACACGGCTGGTTTCACATATCGTACTGGACAGTTGAGCACGATTGATTTTCACAGCACGTTTGTGCGCGTGAAATATTCTGAGTACCCCAACATCAACATGAAGGGAGTTCTGCGAAAAGTCATCCAGAAGATGGGATCGCTCAATTCCAACCCGGTTAGACACATCTCGAACACAGTACCGGAGGAAGCAAAGGGTGATGAGCAGCGAATCACTCACACCTACCTGTGGCCAACGTTCGGACAATGGTTGCAAGAGAACGATATTATTATTACAGAAACGGGAACGGCAAACTTCGGTATCTGGGATACTTGTCTACCCGCTGGAGCTACTGCTATCAGCCAGGTTCTCTGGGGCAGTATCGGTTACTCGGTCGGTGCATGCCAAGGAGCTGCCTTGGCCGCGAAGGAACAGGGGAACCGTCGAACAATCTTGTGGGTTGGGGATGGCAGTTTGCAACTCACGGTGCAGGAGATCAGCACCATGATCAGGAACAATCTCAACCCGATTATGTGAGTATTATACCCACGGCGTGATCCATATCAGAGAGCTGATTGAGAAACAGATTTGTCATTTGCAACGAAGGATACACTATCGAGCGATTCATTCACGGATGGGACGAGAGCTATAATGACATCCAGACTTGGGATATCAAGGGTCTGCCGGTTGCGTTTGGCGGAGGTGACAAGTTCAAGGGCTACAAGGTCACGACCAGGGATGAACTCACCAAGCTTTTCGCAAACAAGGAGTTCTCCTCAGCTCCTTACCTGCAGGTAAGTTGCTGATCATCACGAGTCGCTCATTGACCTCGTGCTAACTTGAGCAGTTGGTCGAGGTTCATATGCCTCGCGAGGATGCACCCAATGCTCTTCGGATAACGGCCGAGGCGGCTGCACAAAGAAACGGGTAGCATCCCGGCGTAGGCACCATAACCTTCTTGAATAGTGTTTAATATCGGCTTCGCCGGCACTATCAACATTTGGTAATATATATAGCTTTTTCATTGGCATGAAACTCTGGTCATAGTGGGGTTAATCTAGCTGTTCTTCGAGCCTCGGCATAAAGAGAGACATCCTTATCTCGGTATAAGTACAGGAACTGTGTATTCCACGTAAACACCCTGCGGTAACAAACTCAACATGAGAAGTTGAAAACCTGTACATTCCATACACGATAGTAGTGAAACGCGTAACTTAACGTCTCGAAGATCGCGGTGGAGCAGGCAAATCGTTGCTTATCGCGAGAGCCACGTGACTGAAAGAAAGGCATGGCGCTGGGGCCGCCGACGGGACGAAGAGCTCCTCATGAAACGTTGGCACGGTTGGGCTGGACCTCGACAGACGTCTCAAATCTCCGGAGAAGCCTTATCCTAATTTCTTGTGGGGGTCTGATTGATCCATGCACTCTGAGGCCCGATGAGCTGTCATAGTCGATTTTGACTTTGCGATTTCTCACGTTGCGTGATGGTATGTTTTCCCAGTGCTTGCCGTGTGCCTGCGCAGCCCCCCTCTGTTCCTCCTGTGTCTTGGGCGCTTACAGCCACGAACTTGCCGGATTCTGACTTGACTCGACGGACTAGACTCGCCGCTTATCTGCTTAAGCCCGCCTAAGGCTCCTGCCAACACTTCCATCGCGCTCGCCTCATCTGCGGCTTCGTTTGCCTTTCGCCTATCTGCTGCCTGGACTCCGGACCGAGTTGCGTTCGCGTGGGCTGGCTCATTACGATTTACGACATTGCGTTTCTAAAAGACGAATTGCTTGTGCGATAGCGTTGATCTAACCACACGAGCGTCGAATTCAAAGCTTCGATATCTGGAGCCAACCTCAATTCGCCCTCTATTCGGATCGTTTCATTGATCGCGACGTTTATATGAAGACCTTCCAATGAGCATCACCAGCGGGACATGAGAGACCGACCATCAGAGTCGCTATATTATCAATACCACCTGATCCCCAAGGGAGTGATATCGTGATTCTATTCTTCGCATTGATGAGGTCTGGTACTTCGCAAAATGGACGGTCAAAGACAACAGCCGTACGTACCGGCTCCGCCTCCTTCGGCGTCTCAATCTTCGCAATCTCACATCATGCCCCTACCACCGCCGCCCCCTCGATACGCTCCAGCGCAGCCGCAGAATGTCATGCCGCCGCCGCCGCCAGGACCACCACCCGGGGCTCCGTACGGGTCTTCGAAGCTCACAAATCCTCAAATTCAGTCTCAGAATAACCTTGCATGGAACAACTGGGGTGGCCGTGGAATACCCCCATATCTACCCCCACCCCCGCCGCCACCTATGAACCATACCAATCAGTCAACCTATGCTCGGCCACCTGCGACGCAAAACACCAATACTATATCAGCGACATACGTTCCTCAAGGAGGGTCTTTTGGTCCTGGCGTGGGGATACCTCCCTTTGATCTACACTCACTTTCGTACGACGTGCCGGGAACAATGATGGCGCATGAGAGACCACGAGCCCCAACGAACCCGTCATACAGCCAACCCAATGTGTCCGCCTACAACATGGATGGCACTCTACCACCTACGCCCTCCACGCGCAATGCTCCATACGATAACCCCCACGAAGCTCTTTCTTCTGGCATGTCATCAGGCTCTCCCTATAAGCCTATATCTCAGAGTGCCAGTCAAGCCAATGACCTGTCAAAATCCTCCAGTCATCGGTACAATAATAGCGATACCACTGTTGCTGGCATGTCAACGAGCGAAGCTGCAATGCAATGGCCGCTGGATCGGGTGCTGATATGGCTTGCGAGAAACGGTTTCTCTCATGAATGGCAGGAAACGTTCAAAACGCTGGAGATTGAAGGAGCCGATTTCCTCGAGTTGGGTCACGGGCAAAATGGCCGACCAAATTTGGGGAAATTGCATAACGTTGTCTATCCCCAGCTCGGAAAGGAGTGCAAAGCTAATGGTACAACCTTTGATTTGGCACGCGAGAGGGAGGAAGGCAAGCGCATGCGGAGACTCATCCGTCAAATCCATGACGATGCAGGCCCCGAAAGTGAGATCCCTTTCCAACGACAGCACGATGGCGACGATGGACAGATTGATGACGGCCTTGAGCTCTCCCCTCACCTCGCCCATAGCGCCCAGGCACCCGGCTCACCGAACCTCAACACCGCCAACCTATCCAGCAGTCCAAATTTGAAAGCACCGAGACCTCCACATACCCATAAGCCTCGCTCCTTCACAACACCAGGATCCATGTCCATCAGTCACGACAGTGCTTCAGCGGAGCTCGCCATGACTGAAGGGCACACGATGATGTCTAGATCAGAATTTTCGCGCAACGTATTAGGCAATATTGGAATTGACTATCAGAGAAAGAGTCCCTCAATGTCTAGTGATAATGGGTTGTTTGCAGTTCCACCTCAACGGCCACACGACGACAGTCCTAAAAGCGGCAGTCCAGCCACGCAGCATGTCACTATGTACCCATTGGCTGCATCCTCAGCTACTGATCTCAACGCCAAATTTGGACATAACCGAGTTAATAGTGGAGAGGGCCGGTATTACGAAACACTAAAACATGACAACTCACGTCCTTCGCCCCAGGAGTACTCTAATCGCCAGATGAGCGGAGACAACGCTTCCTCGTATCCGAAAGATCATCGTAAAGGATTATTTGATTTTTTGAAGAAGAGATCAAGAGCCAGTGATCCTTCCAATCCATCACCCGACGACCTCCCCGAATCCCCTATATACTCCAAATATCACTTCAACAGTAGTGATGTTTCCGTGAACGAACGTCCCTTGTCAGCAACTCTGTCGGACTATGAACAGATGGTGATGCGAACAAAACCAGCGCATAAAGGGAAGAGATTCGTATTTGCAACATTGGATGGCTGGAATTATCGGCTAGTCGACATCAAGGACATCGATTCTGCGGAAATGCTTCGCGCTTACATTTGTCAAAACCTGGGGATATATGATTGGGCTGATGCTCAAATATTCATGACTGAGCCTGGACAAGTAGAGCACGATGAACCCCTGAGCGACACCCTGTTGACTCTGTGTCAACGAACAAAATCCGACTCCATCGGGTCCTTGAAACTGTTCGTGAGGCATTCCTTCCGCGGACCGATACCAGCTGCGCATGCGGGCCTTGGGGTCTCTATCCCTGATAAGCCTGCTGCATCGCCAACATCCGCGGTGCCCAGGAAACCGCTGGGTGGTGAAGCACTTAGCCGAATTTCGCCACTCAAGCCTACTTCTCCCCAGCAACTGAGGGCCCCGTCCGGCAAACTCCCTCTCCGCGAACCCCAACAAATGGTCGGCGCGTCGCCCATTGATGAAGATACAGACGGATCTCTCGAGGAAAAGAACAAAAGAGAGCAGGAAAGGAAGCAGCAAAAGCCCTACCGTACACCACCGACATCGTTACCAATGTCGGGTTATAGTGGTCCAACTGGATATCGCAGCAATAAGCTCATCAATTTCGACAAACCTCGTGTATCACCGTACGAAGACAAGAAGACCGAAACCCTCGTCCCTTTCCGCAAACCGCCGTCAGCACCTCAGGAGTCAAACACGCTCAGCAAGGTAAATTCACTGAGGAGGAAAGATGGTGAACGTCCGCGGCCCCAACGAACTAATCAACCGCCTGGCATCGGGGAAATGATGGCCGCTACGGGTATGATGACCAGTCTGATTGGGAAGCCTCCTTCATCTCCTAATTCGGTGAACACTACTACTCCTGGTAAGCTTGGGAATATTCCTGCCTATTCCTTCTGCTAATTTTCTTCAGACGACCCTCGAACGTCTGACTCGACTTTCGATCAGAGTAGTCAGAGCACACCACCTCTTACCAGCACGAGCCACTCTCCTGATACACCTGCAGCTTCTTCCAGTGTATCGAGGTCAAAAAGCCAGAACAGGAGATCAGTCGGGCCGGAATTTGACTTTGAAGAGACCGAAGTATCTTTCCAGCGCTCACCTGCGCTCGAGGATGATTCTGACAACGATTCGGATGAGGGACTCTTTGCCATTCCATTGGCTAATACCAAGACTCCTGTCAAGGAGACAGGAACAATGCTCGGGTCGCCAGAAAGACCACGGAAACCATCTCTTACGGTCAATACCGAGACGAAACCCAGGGCAGGATTGTCTGTCAGTTTCAAGTCTCCCAGTGCTACTCGCGAGACTTTCGCCAACTCCAGCACCGATGCTCCACCCTTCAACATGACAGCCTCCCCGGAGAGGGAAAAGGCGCCCATCAGAAGGCAGTCATTTGCGCGAGATGATGTTTGGGCAAGCAGACCTCCAGTGGAAGGTGTCATCGACAACTTGGACGACTTCTTCCCCAACATTGATCTAGATGCTCCTTACCTAGATGGACAGGGCACATCGCCACCTTCCTCTCCAGCGAACAGAATGGCAGCAGAAAATGAGATTAATCGCAAGGACAATCAAGCAAGTCCCTATTATGCGACACAGCCGCCGCCTATCCCGGGTGACGCCATACTTGGTTCTGCCGAGCCCACAATGAAGCCACGGGATCCTGGCATTATCGCGCGTCGAAATGTCACCCGTTCTGGCGGCGGTGGTGGTCTCACTCGAATGAAATCTATTCGTGAAGTTGCCAAGGGTGCCAACCAGGCAACTCGACAACGAAGTGTTGCGGCATCTGGCACTAGAAGGACTGGCGATGTTCACCGACGCAAAAGCACAAAGATGTTCGGAGCCAAGATTATGCAGATTAGCCCGCAACCTGGCAGTCGACTCAGCCAGCTTGATCCGATTCCCCAGAACAGTGTACCCCCAGGTGCAAAACCTCAAAGGCAGCCTACCTTCCGCATCATCCGCGGTCAGCTTATCGGCAAGGGTACGTATGGTAGGGTGTATTTGGGCATGAACGCCGACAATGGTGAGGTTTTGGCTGTCAAGCAAGTGGAAATCAACGCCAGAATTGCTGGGCAGGATAAGGATCGAATTAAGGAAATGGTTTCTGCTCTGGACCAAGAGATCGATACGATGCAACACCTTGAGCACCCCAATATTGTGCAATATCTCGGATGTGAGCGCGGAGAGCTATCGATCTCAATCTACCTAGAGTATATTTCTGGTGGTTCCATTGGCAGCTGTCTCCGGAAGCATGGTAAATTTGAAGAGAGTGTGGTCAAATCTCTTACCCGACAATGCTTGGAAGGATTATCCTATCTTCACAATTCGGGCATTTTGCATCGCGATCTCAAGGCGGATAACATTTTGCTAGACCTGGACGGAACTTGCAAGATCTCCGACTTTGGTATCTCGAAAAAGTCAAACGACATCTACGGAAACGACTCCTCGAATTCCATGCAGGGGTCCGTCTTCTGGATGGCGCCTGAAGTCATCCAATCTCAAGGTCAAGGGTACAGCGCCAAGGTCGATATCTGGTCTCTTGGTTGTGTGGTGCTCGAGATGTTTGCTGGTCGTCGACCTTGGAGCAAGGAGGAAGCCATCGGTGCTATTTTCAAGCTCGGAAGCCTGAGTCAGGCGCCTCCGATCCCAGAAGACGTTTCCATGAACGTCACTCCAGCTGCGCTGGCTTTCATGTGGGACTGCTTTACTGTGTATGTACTGATTACCACCTGTCTAGAGCATCTGACTAATGGTTTCGCAGTGATACGGCTGAGCGCCCTACCGCGCAGACTCTCCTCACCCACCCGTTCTGCGAGCCAGATCCGAAATACAATTTCCTCGACACCGAACTCTATGCCAAGATCCGACATGTTCATGAAAGCTAATCAGTCTTTCCTTCTGGCTTTTGAAGCGTATATATAAGTTGCTTTCCAGCAACAGCTGGCTACATACCCACCCTCGCCTTTCTGTTTTGCGTCCAAAATTATGGATATTCTTTCTACCAGAAAGTTTTGCACCTGCAGGTCTTGGGACTATTCATTCAATTAGCGCTGCCGATTTTGTATCCTTACAACGGGGGTTATACATATCTTAGGTACCTTTCTGAAAATACTCAAGTTTGTACATGGTTTTGGTTTGTCTTGAGAGACTACTAAAAGAGACGAGCGAATGCGAACATGACGCTAAATGCTATCAATTGAGAGGCTACCTTATAGCCTATGCCATGCGTATATACGTCGAGGCTCATAATATCTACAAGGGAAGAAGAGAAAGAAAGAAAGAAAAGCTACCTCAACTGAGACCCCAAACTCGCAGTCCTACTGACACTCCGACTCATAAGCTCCTCATCCTCATCCTGCGTCGCAATCCCAACGCGGAAAATCCCCTCGCACCAATCCGCAAATGTATCAACCTCCCAAACCGCATCCTCCCTCCCTTTCCCCTTCTTACTAACCGCATTCCCCTTATTCTTCTCAGAAGAAGTAGACTTGATAAAGAACTCCTCATAGATCTGAATCGTGCGATCCTGAACAGCACCCACAAGCGTCTCCTTCATCCGGACATCATCAAGGTACCCATCCAACACCTTCCGCAGCCGAGGAACCTCACTCTCCACATTCCGGCAAGTAGGATAAATAAGTTCACCCCGTTGCATATTCCTACCATCTACAAACTTCGACGGCAGAGAAGCAGTCATCTTACCCGCAAAGCCATTAATAAAGTCGTTAATCACCGTGCGTAACCGCCCATCAAGCTCGACTTTGGCATCGAGCATATTCTCCACGACGCGCGGGAGAAGACCGTGTCCGACTAGCCGCATGAGATTGCGCGGGTTGAAGAGCCCGCCGCGCTCGCGCAGTTCCCAGAATGTGCTTGTCATGCCGGAGAAGTCGAAGGAGACTTCGGGAGCGACGTACTCGATGTCGAAGGCGACGATTTGTTGTTTGAGGATGAGGAGGTGGCTCATTAGGAAGAGTTGGCCGTCTACGGGGGATTTGGAGGCGATGGAGGTGCTGGCTTGGTGGAGGGAGGCGGTGGTTTGGTGGACGATTTGGTGGGCGAGGTCGTCGAAGACGGTGGACTATTTGACAAGGTTAGTATCGACTAAGTGATGGGATATATGAAGTGGAGTTTTACATTTACAAGGCGGTATATCCGGCTCAAGAGCCATACGGCCTTTCGTAGGGTTGGGTACCATGCTGCTGGGGCGGTCTGGGAGTCAAAGTCCCATTTTGAATCTTCCAGTGGTGTTTCGGGGCCGTCTTCTGTTTGTTTTGTTGCTTTTGGCGGGTTGAGGTAATCGGTGTGCGAGACTTTCCTACCGGAAATCTGCTTCTCGGATACTGATATGGAAAGCTGTTTGTTGCGGGCGGGATAATCGAGGTCTTCTGGGCGGGCCTTGAACCGCTCAATCTCATCGCGGAGGAAAGCCTGGGCGCGGAAGACAAGTCGGGTCTGGACGTCTTCTAGGGCTGGTTGAATCAGTGCGGAGAAGTCAAGCTGGTTTGCATCTGTATACTCCGTCTCTTCTTCTTGATCAAAGAGATACCTGGTTTGAAGTAGAGTGCAGAGCTGGCACAGCTTGACGATCTTGTCTTCGTGGATGATTTTCGGCCTCAAGTGGTCATACAGTGGTTCGCATATGCTCTCGAGGAAGTCGTAAAGACCACCTTGGCCATGGAACCACTCACTCCACAGATCAAACTCATCCAAACACACTCCGCGGACGTAGCTTATACTTGCGCGGGCGAAGGAGACAAGTTCGTCCGCCGAACTTTGGGCCTGCGCAATTTCACCAAGCCTTTTGCGCACTAACGGTATTATGAGCCTCCCACGAGTGGCCGCATAGTTAGTATGAAGCTCATCGAGAAGACTCTGGTATTCAGCTTCTGTGCCTTGGTCGGGGTCCAACGGCGGAACAGCTCTCTTCTGGATCTCGAGACCGATCTGCTTCAGCTCTGGCGCGCCAACTCGGAACTTTGCATATAGCAATGCGGACAAAGCAGCATCATTAAGTTGCTGATCTGTTACCTTCTTCGCGACGCTGGCATATACATTGCGAAGAGAAGAAACAAAGTGGCCACGAATGAGTGTGAGTCCTCGCGTCAAAAGAAGTCGGTATCTTGAGCGGTACACTTCTGCCTCTTTTTGTTCGGGCTGAACCAATTAGCGACCCTGTTTGAAGATCAGTGAGAGTACTCACATGAGTTTCCATATAGTCCAAGCACTCGTCAAGCTGTCGGAGCATGTCGGAGAACTCCTGCCCACGGACCGTATTGCCCGCACCGGGAGCATTCAGCCTCCTGGAAGCAGGGTCTAAGAAGTCGTAGAACTGAAGATTGTACTCGATATCCGTAACCAAGCCAGTATCGCGCTTCTGAGCCGACAGGAGTCCTTCGCATTGTTTCTGGAAATTGGAGGTTTGCAGATCGACGGTGCTGAAGTCCTCAGAGAGCTTTGACAGAAGATTGAGGGTTGACGAGGTATCAGACAGTAGCGAGTCTAGATGAGACTTGGACATTTGTAGTTCGTCAAGGCGAGCCCTATAGGCATCAATGTTAGACATGCTATACAGTTGGGAATGAGGGATACTTACTGGTACTCATCGTAACTGGATTCGAGTAGATCGGCTTCCACGTCACTGTACCACTGCGCAAAGTCGAGTTCATTATGGATATCGGAGATCGAGTCTGGTTCGTCCGGCACAACCTCCAGCTTCTCGGTCTGCTTTGCCTTGAGGTCCTGTGGCATGCCCGAGGGAGCGGTTTGCCGACGACTCCGCTGCGGTGCGGTCTGCGGTGCCATTGTTTCGGGATGACTTCTAATCTTTCTATAATATGTGCATCATGCTCCTCCCATCAGTTTTCAGAGCCAATTCAAAGCTTTTGATCGTCTGTCTGGAGATTGTACTTTGCTGTCCTCCGCGTGGCCGCTTGCGAGACCGCCGTTCTGCCGCCGCGGTCCGCCTTTGTACTGACGCAAAGAGCTCCGCAAGCTTCACGTTGACGATTCTTTGAGCACAGATCACTACGGAACGCGCATTTGATGGATATTCAACTGCCATGTGGGTAAATCGGGTGCGACAATCAACGGTCAATGCGACTGCTATCTCGCGTCGAGTCAGAGGGACAAACCTCCGCTCAACAATTGCCTGCGGACGACGGCATTATACTAACAATGCGCGAGAAGAATTAGAGAGCCAACCTCCGTCCAATAACTGGTTCAGAAACTCACTTGCGCTTGCGGGTACGGCGACTGCGGTGTTTCTCATCTACTCATATGCGACCAAGCCAGACGACAGCGAATTTTTGAAGAGCCTACCGAATTCGTCCAAGTCCATCGAAGATCTATCCACCCAATACGGGCAAAAGAAGCGCAGCCTCCAGAGTCCTGGTGTCTATATATGGGGCACAAACGAATACAAGGTGGTGAACCCGGAGTCAAAAGAGACTGTGATTAAGACTCCCCGGAGGCTGTCATACTTTGATAACCATGTGCTCCGGGATCTCAAACTTGGGGAGACATCTGGAGCTGCGATCATCGAGAATGGTGATCTAGTACAATGGGGCAAAGGTCACTCCGAAACCGACTTTAAACCCTCGAAGACCCTTACCGGAAAGAACCTCAAGTCCCTGTCTATGTCCCACGATCGAATCATTGCGCTTTCCTCAGACGGCACGGTCTACTCGCTACCGATTTCGAAACACGAACAAGAATCAGGTCGCAAAGCGGTGGAGAAGTCATGGGTGCCTACTTGGAGCAGCAAGGCTAGCTTGAGCTACCGCCTTATTCAGCCAAGCTTGGGACTAGGAGAGAAGGTGACATCTATAAGTGGTGGTTTGGAACATGTTCTTCTTCTGACGAGCTCTGGGCGTGTATTCTCCGCCGCTGCGTCATCCGAGAACTACCCTACCTTCGGACAACTGGGAATTGCCGAACTCAACTTTGCAACCAGGCCCAAAGGCCCAGTGGATGCTCCCCATGAGATCAAGACTCCCAACGGCGCCAAGGTTACGCAAATCGCAACAGGCGATTATCACTCGCTGCTTCTCACCAAAGACGGAGACGTCTTGGCATTTGGTGACAACTCGTTTGGTCAGCTGGGGATGAAGTTTGACTCGTCTGCGCCGTTCTGTGACAGGCCGACTTCGGTGCTCATTGGCAGTCTGTATACTGGGGCGAACGTACCTCAAGCAACAGGAATTGCGGCTGGCGGTGCCAACAGCTTCTTCACCATCGACGTACAACAGACCGGCCCAACCCAAGACCTTAAGGGGGCAGGAAAGGTTATATCAGATATTTGGACTTGCGGACGGGGCATCTGGGGTGCTCTTGGAAACGGCAAATGGACACACCTGCAAGACCGTCCCATCAAGCTGAAATCTTTGAGTGGTCTGGTCGAATATGACGAGAAAACACAAGGATTGTTACCTATCCGACTCAAAGACATCTCAGTCGGCACAACCCACGTCTCAGCTATTCTAGACAACCAGACACAACTTAACCAGGCATCCACATCTGCCCTCGACAAAGTCGGAGAGGCAGGTCTCGATGTAGTTTGGTGGGGAGGAAACGAGCACTTCCAGCTTGGAACCGGCAAGAGAAGCAATTTGTCCAAACCATCACATATTAATATACCCCCGGAGAAGAAGTCAGACGAGGACAAGGAACTCGCCCGGCTGCAGATTATGCCTGGCCATCGCGGAACGCTTGGCAGCAAGAACGTTGACGTGCGACAGCGAGTTGAGTGCGGGCGGCATATTTCTGCTGTATACTCTGCTCTTGGAAAATAATAGCGTTTGCTTTCTACGCAATGATGTACGATAATTTGTATAGTAAATTCACAACCTCGTCACAGGATCCACATTTCTATAGTTCTAAATCCGTGATAATAAGTAAAGTGCAAACAAAGCAAACATTCAATTCCGCGGAGGACGCTCGGACCACCGCTTATCAAAAAAAAAATTCCCGTGCAACCAGTGCAACCAGTGCAACCAGATTAAACTCCGACAAAGCTCAACTTTCACATTACCACATCACCTCGTCATGCCTCGCGAAAATCAGAAACGTGGTCGCCGCGCGACCGACAAGGCTAAAAAGGACGAAAGCAAGCGCAAGCGCGAAGAAGCCCCCGAAGAACCCACCGCGAAGCGCCTGAGGCCCTCAACGGACGAAGCCCAGGACGAGAACGAGAACGAGAACACCATCACCACCGGCGCAGACTATATCCCGCTCGGCGTCGAGGACGGAAACGAACAGGAACAGACACAAGAACAAGATGGCCAGAATGAATTCTACGGTCTTCTTGATTCCGAGGAACAGGAATACTTCAGCCGCGCGAACGAGATGCTCGAGTTGAACCAGTTTGGGGATGCGGAGGAGCGGAGATTGTTTGTTGACAGTGTGTTCCGGGAAGCGAGGGGAAAGGAGCTCAAGATTGCTTGTAGTCAGTCTTGTTCGAGACTGATGGAGAAGTTGATTTCGGTCTCGGATATTACGCAGATTCGGAGACTGTTCATCAAATTCATTGGACATTTCTTGACACTCGTGCAGCATCGGTTCGCGAGTCATTGTTGTGAGAGGCTTTTCATCAGTGCGGCACCCGGAGTGACACAGAAGGTTTCGAAAGCCAAGCGGAATCAGGATGGGGACGAGATGGACGAGGAAGACGAGCCGGAGCCGGAGCTGTCGCTGGCAGAGATGTTTATGAAGGTTGTGGAGGAGTTGCAAGGGAACTGGGGATACCTTTTGACGGAAAGATTTGCGTCGCATACGATTCGAGTGTTACTTCTTGTGTTGGCTGGAGAGCCCGTCGATGTGACCTCGAATGACTCGGTTGTGGCTAGTCGCAAGAAGGAAAGGTTGGGAGTCGTCGGTGGAGAAACACAAGAAGTTATCCCAACGGGGGAGAAGAAGAGCGTCCCAGAGTCTTTCGATGTTACGTTGAAGAAGGTCATGCAGGACATGGTCTCCGTCCTTGACGACACGTACCTTCGGGCTCTTGCGACGCATCCCGTTGGAAACCCTGTCCTGCAGGTGCTCGTCAAGCTAGAGCTTTCTCACTTTGGAAAGTCAAGCGCGAAACAAACCAACTCGATCATCAAGCGATTGATACCGGACGAGAATTTCGAGGAAGCTTCTGAGAGCGCGAGGTTCGTTCGAGGACTACTCTATGACAACGTGGGGTCGCGCCTGCTCGAGACGATGGTGCGGTGGATGCCGGGTAAGATGTTCAAGACGCTATACAAGAACTTCCTCCGCGAACAAATGAGCTCGCTTGCGCGCAACCAGACCGCCGGTTATGTCGTGCTCCGGGTCTTGGAAAGATTAGGAAAGGATGATTTGCAGGCTGTCGTGGAGCAGATTGTGCCTAAGATTCCAGGCCTCATCGAGCGCTCGCGGACGATCGTACCGAAGGTCTTGATTGAGAGGTGCTTGGCTCGAGGAGTTGACACTAAACCGCTCGCAAAGGCGCTTCGGGAATCTTACGACTCGGATCCTGCTCGCAGACTGGAACAGATGCTTCGACTGGATACCGCGACATCAGACAGCGAGAAGGGCGAATCGGCGAACAACGGCCCTTCTGAGTCTAACCCGTCCTCGACTGCGGCCGAAAAGCTGCACGGCTCATTACTTGCACAGACCATCCTCACAGCCCCAGGGCAATTGAGCGAGCTTGTATCCTCCAGTCTCCTCGCACTATCGCCGGATACACTTCTCAGCATTTGCAAAGACCCAACGGCATCGCGCGTCGTCCAACAAGCACTTACTTCCCCCGCCTCTACTCCTCAATTCCGTCGCCAATTCACCACTCGTTTCACGGGTCATACCAACGAGCTTGCGCTTGACAGCTGCGGATCGCACGTTGTCGATGCTCTGTGGCCAGCAACAAAGGACATCTACTTCATCAAGGAGCGCATGGCGCAGGAATTGGCGCAGAACGAACTGGCTCTTCGCGACTCTTTCGTCGGACGTGCTGTATGGAGGAACTGGTCAATGGATCTCTACAAGCGGCGACGTGGTGAATGGACAGGCAAAGCGAAGGGCAGAGATTTCAGCAGCAACGAATCCGGGGAGAAGCCCAAGTCGCGTCTCGACCTTGCTCGGGCTAGGTACGCTGCGAAGCAGAACGAGGTCACGACTGGTGCGAATGCGGTGGCGGCGAAGCAATAGCTGGCTTAAGAGATTTTACTGAGCGATTCTTAATTTTAAAAGCATATAGACATGACCAATCCAATTGATATCAACATGTACTTTGACATGTTTGTATAGATATAGAAGTAGCCAGTCCGTACAAATAGATGCGCAGGCTTCCCGGCGCTTCTGGGGTCCCCAATCTTTCTTCTCCAACATCACCCTCATCCCATCGTCTACCCCAGGAACCTTTTACGAGTCTCTGTTAATCTTTCCCCGTTCGCAATTCAACTAATGTTGATAAATGTTAGCACACAATGGCCTCGGTTCATGATGTCAGGGTTCCAGAATCTGTCGCCATCCTCAGCGGGTCCGCTCCCGAAGGCTCACCCCACGCTGTTACCACCCCTCAAGAGGGGCACCGTTGATCTTTTTTTCTTCTATACCTTGGTGGTCTTTTGACTTTGATTCCGTTCGTTTGGCCATACTTTTTCAACTTCTCTTTTGTATATATTAGGTCGCGCGAATGGCTTCACCATCTACAGGTCGCGCCGATGAAGTGCGCAATGTGAGTCACAAACCTTCCATACTTTTGTCTAGACCTTCAATCGAAATGATAGACATGGAATGTTGAAGTGGGAATGCTGGCGACCTGGAAAATAGTATACTGATAATGCTGCACTTCATCAGCTTCTCAGCGCAGTCGAAGATCTTCTGATTCCCTTCATCCGATCCGCCGACGACGACGCCCTCAATCCTCAAGCGCAAAAGAATGGCGCCAACAAAAGCAACGGAGCCAACGGAAACCACTCAATAGTCGGCACATCGCTGGTCGACTATAAGAAGCCCGAGGAACTCCGGAACATCCTGCAATTGAACCTTCCACAGCAGGGCACCGGACAAGACGGCCTCATTGATGTCCTCCGCAACGTCCTCCGCTACTCGGTTAATACCTGGCACCAAGGCTTCTTGGACAAGTTGTATGCATCGACGAATGCCCCGGGTGTGGCCTCTGAGCTTATTCTCGCCGCTCTGAACACAAACGTCCACGTCTACCAGGTTTCGCCTGCCTTATCGATCATCGAGAAGCATACCGGGCAGCAGCTGGCTGCGCTCTTTGGGCTGAATGGACCGCGAGCCGGCGGTATTTCTGTACAGGGCGGCTCTGCGTCTAATACGACGTCTATTGTCATTGCGCGCAATAACCTATACCCTAGCACGAAGACGGATGGTAATAGCGACTACAAGTTCGTCCTCTTCACCAGCGCGCACGGGCACTACAGTATCGAAAAGGCAGCTCAAATGTTAGGGCTAGGCAGTAGCTCAGTATGGGCTGTCCCAATCGACAAAGAGGGCCGAATGATCCCCTCCGAGCTAGAGAACCTGGTCCAAAAAGCCCTGGACGAGAAACGCACACCCTTCTACGTCAACGCAACAGCCGGAACAACAGTCATGGGATCCTTCGACCCATTCAACGAAATCTCCGCCATCTGCAAGAAATACAACCTGTGGTTCCACATCGACGGCTCTTGGGGCGGCTCATTTGCCTTCTCCCAGCGGCAGCGACACAAGCTCGCCGGCGCAGAAAAGGCAAACAGCATCGCTATAAACCCTCACAAAATGCTCGGTGTCCCCGTAACCTGCTCCTTTCTACTCGCCTCGGACCTACGCCAGTTCCACCGCGCAAACACCCTTCCCGCAGGGTACCTCTTCCACAACGACGACGAAAACGCCAATCCCACCAACAACCAACTCGAGAGCCCATCCGAGCTAGCCCCCGACTCGCCCGAAATCTGGGACCTCGCAGACCTAACCCTGCAATGCGGTCGTCGCGCAGACTCCCTAAAGCTCTTCCTCAGCTGGACATACTACGGGACATCAGGGTACGAGCGCCAAATCGACACAGCCTGCGATACAGCCGCGTACCTCGCTACTTTGATCCAGGATAACCCCGACTTTATCCTCGTTAGCCAAAACCCACCGCCTTGTTTGCAGGTTTGCTTCTACTACGCACCTGGCGGAAAGCTCTTACATCCGCGCGAGACCGGTGCCGTTGTTTCAAGCGAAACTGCCCGCGCAAAGGCCAATAGTAAAGTCACGGAGCAGATTACGCATGCCATTGTTAGCCGTGGGTTCATGGTTGATTATGCGCCGCCGAGTGGGGATGAGGATGCTGTGGGCGATGGGAAGTTTTTCCGGTGTGTGGTTAATGTTCAGACGACTAGGGCGACGGTTGAAGGGCTTGTTAGGGCCATTGAGGAGGTTGGACCGGGGGTTGTGGATGGGTTGAAGAGTGAGGCTTTTGGGTCGAAGAAGGTCCCTGGGGAGAGGGGTCATGGGCCTGTTGTTCATAAATAGGGTACTCGGATATAGACCTGTATATAGAAGGGCATTGGACGGGATAGATAGGATAGAGAATTCTTGGGTAATAGATGGTTAAATTATATACAGCTCATATCTCATGCGGGTTTAAGGGACATCAAACACCTTCACTTCTAACTTCCAATCTCCACTCTCTTCTCAAGGACACTCCTAGCCTCTGACTCTGTAAGCGTCTCGATACCCAGCTCAGCAAGCATCTCCCTCGCGCTTTCATTATCCTTGAACAACCTCTTCTCAACCGCCCAAAGCCCCAGTCCCTTGTCAGCCTCGGCCTCGGATTCCTCATCCGACTGAGTCTCAAGGTTAAGAATAAGAAGGCCCTCGTTCAGTTTCTGGAGGATGGCCTTCGAACCGCCCGCCTGAACCGCCGAGCCAAGGGCTGCGTCGACGACGCTGTGCAGGTGGTCAATATCACTTGCGAGCTGAGCAGCGCCAGACGTAGAGAACGTGTTGCGGAGCAGGACGTTCGACCAGATGTAGGTTTGTGTGGAGAGGAGGACTTGGCGGACGATGCGGCGGAGAGGGGCGACACCCAACGCGCGCGAGAGGAATGAGGTTGTGGTTGATAGTGTGCGCATAGCTGGTGCGAGGTCTGCGGTTGGGGGTAGGGGTCCGGTTGAGGGGGCTGTTGAGGGGCCGGAGATGGTTGCCCAAGTTGAAACGCGGGTGTATGACTTGAGGGCGTTGCGCACGTTGTTAGTTACTGTTGAGGTGATTATTGACTCGGAACGTTGCCTTAGACGGCGGTATGCGGAGGCGGTCTCGTCGAAGAGGGCACCCTCGGGCGTTTCGTCCAGGGCGCCGGTGGGTTGGTCGTTGTTGACGGCTGGGGAAGTTCGTGATGCTACGTCGGCGACGGACATTTCACCCGTAACGTTCTTTCCGCTGCCACGGTTCTGTCTGACGCGCTCTTGCAGCTCGGACCAGAGTTCGACGAAGAAGACTTCATTGCTCCAATCTTCCATCTTCTTCTCGAGGTATTCGGCGCTGCCAAAGACTCGGCAGAGTCGCTCTAGTCCGGCAATACCCTCAACACTGGCTTGTCCATCTGCGCCTTGAACAGTGCGACCGAGTGCCGAAGTCATTGCAAGATAGGCTTCGAGCGCTGACTGCAGACGTTCGTGGAATTGATCAAAGAGTGTAATCTGGATGTCTATCAGGAACCTCAGCTTCTGACCGAATGAGGACAGTGGTTGATATCGCTCCGTGATTGTTTCCAACAAGTCGTTAACGCGAATAGCAGCTTTTGTGGGCTTAGTTGCAGTCAACTCCACCCCTTCGTAATCGATATGACCACTATCCGGTGTATCCACGATTTCTTTGTAGCGGGCGAGAGCGAAATCCTTCTCAACTTGAAGCCAACGCTCAAACCACCCTTCCTTGGACAACACTTCCCAAGTAAGCCCTCTCCAGTCCTCTGGTGAGTAGGGATCAGGCAAGTAATTCCAGGTCTCACGAATGTCGTTATCATAGTTCATCAATTCGTGGACAAAATGGCTTAGCAGTTGAGGGTGTGTAGAGACCTGAGGGAGATAGGTCGTGATCTTCTGCCTCAGCATGGGCAGAAGCGCAGTGACAAAGGCATCGGAAGCATTAAGGAAGTTCCATGCGAGCTGATCGCTCACGGTTTGGGATTTTTTGTCGAAAATAGGCTGCAGGTACGAGGTGAAAAAGTCACCGAAGCTGTTCATCAGGTCTGTCGTGTGTGCCAGGAAGTATTCAGGCTGTTTTGTATTAGACGCTTGTCACCCAATGGCATTTCAAACATACCTTGTCAAGTCTGTTTGTTGGCTTATCGCCACTAAAGTGATATCTGAAACGGAGCTCGAGGGGATGCACCATGGCCTCCAATGGAAACAGAACGGGCGGCTGGACAATTTTCTGACTTCCAGAGTCGTGACCCTCAAGTTCGCTACATCGTAATTAGCAGTGAGCATAATACCATTTCTCCAGGCATAACATACGGCATCTGCAAATCAAGAAGCAGCTCAACATTATCAGCCCATTGCTGCTTGAGGTTATCCAGGAAGTTCAATTCCTTGGATGGCCATTTCATTTGTTCCAGCGTCGATCGGATCCGAGTGGTAAACTCCGCTTTCATATGTTCCCTGAGTTTCGACGCAAGTTGTCCGACGTAGTCGACCAGATGCGGGCTCGCACCTTCTGCAGCTGGCTGGGCCTCTTTGAGCAATTCCACGATGTTGCGCAACCGTGAATAGGACGCAATCGCCGATCGAGGTTCAGCCTGGATATTCCGTACTGCTTCCTTGCTCAGCTCTTCGGCATCCTTTAGTAATTTGACATAGCTCCTCGATAGTTCGAGTCGCCGGAGCTTCTTAATACCGGCTTCGAACCGCTTCGCTGCCTCGTCGCTGGCGTCAGACCCGGTCAAGGCTTTCAGTCGTCGGTCAATATCGGCTTGCTGCTCGTTGAAGGCTTCGGCCCGCTTGCGCGTCGTCTCGACATGATCTCTGGAGGCTTGGGTGGCATTTGCGAACGCTTCTTGTGCTTCAGCTAACTAGGGTTTTGGTCAGTGAAATGAACAGAGCAATAGCTTAATCACGCAAGAACTGGAAGTGCGTACCTGCTTCCGCTGGAGCTCGTGCTGGGCCCGCAGTGTCGTGAGTAGCGACTCAAGGCTCTCGAAATCAGCAGATGTCTGAATTTTGTCATTCAGATAGTCCTCCACTCTCGTCCGTTCGTGTGCTGACAAGTGGGACACCGGAGTTGCCATTTTGCGGCGATGGTGGGGGAGACAAGAGGGAGAAGCGCAAGGTGTCGCGAATGATCGTCGACATCACCGCCAGCTCCGCCTCCGAGCCCGAGCTCACGTTTCCCCAGATCAACTACATCACCTCGTCATCACGCCCGACACCATGGACCCCACTATGGGAGTCAATGCGACTACCTCTATCTTCCTACAACCTACATGATCACCCGAAATGTCGAGTCCCGCTAAAAAGCGCAAGAGGGATGCGCAACCTCCCACCCGTAGCATCGCGTCCTTCTTCCAAGGCCAACCGACAAAAAAGGCTGAGAACCCGGAGCAGTCATTCCCCGTGGAAGACGCCGAGCAGACGTTATCTGATGAAGCTCTTGCTCGCAAGCTTCAAGCCGAATGGAACAATGAGCAAGCGGCCGCAGATTCCGCGAGCTCTGCAGACGCCGCGACCGTCCCTCAACCCGAGCCCGCCGCCGCATCCCCTCCTCCTGAGAACGGTCGTGAACAGAAGAAGCATAAGCCGGGCGTGCTCTCTCTACAATCGTCTACAGGCACGGAAGATACCATATCCCTTGCTGTACCATTTGACCAGAGTCCATTGGTTTTTGATGCCTTTAAGTACGCTCAGGAATTGAAAGCACACTGGGCGGCAGAAGGCGGCAGTGCTTCGTATGCGCTGCTCACTAGAGCTTTCGTTCTCGCGAATGCAACCACCAGTCGCATCAAGATTGTCGATACCTTGGTCAACTTCCTTCGTGTGCTCATTGAGGGAGATTCATCCAGCGTGCTTTCCGCAGTTTGGCTCGCAACAAACTCCATATCGCCACCTTACCACGAACTTGAGCTCGGACTCGGTGGGTCTTCGATATCCAAAGCCTTCAAGAAGATATACGGCTTGAACAGCCAAGGTCTAAAGAGCTTGTATGATAGGCTTGGGGATGCTGGTGATGTTGCCTTTGAGGCCAAAAAGAGACAGAGTTTCACTTTGGTCAAGCCTAAACCATTGAGCATCAAGGGCGTCTATCAGTCTCTAACCAAGATTGCGATGAGCAAAGGTAGCGGGAGCCAGGAGTCTAAGCAACGAATCGTTGAGAAGTTGCTTCAAGATACTCGAGGTGCTGAAGAAAGTCGGTACGTCGTAAGGACTCTAGTTCAGAATCTACGTATTGGCGCCGTCAAAACAACTATGCTCATTGCGCTTGCAAGAGCTTTTCTCCTCGCGAAACCCGATGGCGCAAGCTTCACTGTCAAGACCCAGCAGGAACTAGGCCGTCTCAAGAAAGACGAACTCACTGAGATATACGGGAATGCAGAAGAACTAGTGAAAGCCTCCTACGCCAGACATCCTTCGTATAACGATCTTGTCCCCGTCCTACTCGAGATCGGAGTCACTGAAGAACTTCTGTTGCGATGCGGGCTGCAGCTCCATATCCCCCTAATGCCAATGCTGGGCAGCATTACACGGGATCTCTCGGAAATGTTGACTAAACTCCAGGGTCGTGATTTTACCTGCGAGTTCAAGTATGATGGGCAACGTGCACAAGTCCATTGTGATGAGACAGGCAAAGTATCAATTTTTTCACGACATTTGGAGCAGATGACAGAAAAGTACCCGGATCTCGTGTCTCTTGTCCCGCAAATTCGAGGAGAGGGTGTTTCTAGCTTCATTCTAGAAGGTGAAGTGGTCGCTGTAGATGAGAACGGAGAGCTACAGGCCTTTCAGATTCTCACCAACCGAGCGAAGAAGAACGTTGAGATCGGAGAGATCAAGGTCAATGTCTGTCTTTTCGCCTTTGATCTAATGTACTTGAACGGCACACCACTCCTGGATCGTTCTTTACGTGAACGACGAGAACTACTGCGAAGCCTCTTCGTTGAGATACCAAACCGGTTCACTTGGGTCAAGAACCTGGATGCCACATCGGCGGACTCTGAAGCTGTTTTGGGATTTTTTGAAAGCGCGACGGACACCAAATGCGAGGGTATCATGGTCAAGGTGCTTGACAATGCTCCTGCTGCAAATGGCTCAGCATCTCTCCCAACCAATCGCGAGATTGATACTCCAGACACTCCAGCGGAGGCCACCGGAGGAAAGGCAACCAAGGGCGGCCGTCGAAAAGCGCTACTCTCCTCGTACGAGCCGGACAAACGGCTAGAGTCCTGGCTCAAGGTGAAGAAAGATTACAGTGCTTCTTCAGAAACGCTAGATTTGATCCCTGTGGCAGGATGGCACGGCAACGGACGAAAAGCCAAGTGGTGGTCCCCCATCCTCCTCGCTGTCCGCAACCCAGAAACCGGCGGTCTGGAAGCCGTAACAAAGTGTATGTCAGGTTTCACCGACAAGTTCTACCAGGCCAACAAGGACAAATACGAGGAAGGGAGCACAAATGTGGTTTCTCGGCCCAGCTACGTTGAATATTACGGTGAACCAGACGTGTGGTTTGAGCCCCAGGAAGTTTGGGAAATGGCATTTGCAGACATCACCCTCAGTCCAACCTATCCCGCTGCTATTGGATTGGTGAGCGATGAACGTGGCCTCAGTCTCCGTTTCCCACGCTTCCTCAAGGTGCGCGAAGACAAATCCATTGATGAGGCCTCCACGTCAGACTACCTTGCGCTACTGTATAGGAAACAGGGAGAACGCGCACGGGCGGAGGAGACTACCAATGCAGATCAGCTTGCAGATTTGGAAGATCAGGAACCATAGTAACCCTACGCCATGCAGGGAATAGAACTTTTGGATTACCCAATCTTCGCCAGAGATAGCACGCTCGTGGCTTGAAGTTTTGCAATGCAACCCCTAGCGTTACTACCATCTATGCAGATATACCCCGACCCGCGGCTCGTCAAAACGCGAGGACAGTTGACAATATGACATGGAATACAAATGATAACGATCGACCCAAAACTTGTTTCGTCACAAGTTGAATGTATACACCCACCTTTCCTGGGTGATCATGCAGTTGTAGGAACGGAGGCCCCTTTGGCGCCGTTGCTTGGCGCTGGACTCTAGGCTCTACATTATTAACGGACTCGATGAGCGGACACCGGAACCACAGCCAAGCAAGTTTCAAGCGCCTGTCGGCCCGCTTTAATTGAATAAAACGTCCGCTCCCGAAGATCGGCCAGATGGTTCCCAATTTCCCAGTTGCTTTCATCAGTCGGCGCCCTGGGCAAGAAAGCTCAAACTGTCAGGCGCAAACATACTGTGCACTGTACCTAGCTCGCGAGAGGGGAACGTATCTTTCGAAAGGAATCTGAACAGATTAATGTCGACTCGTTGAGACTCGAAAGTGGAATGAGGTTGGCCCATGCATAGCACAAGGTGGACTTTCCAAGACCCCAAGACCCCTAGGGCTGTCCGAGCAGACGTCAACAACGGAGTCAACGGTCAGACGAACTGACAGCGGCTGAACCGTGCCTAAAATCAACCGCAGAGAAGGAAACTTTGCATGTCTATCCCCAAAGCATGCTGAAGCTGCTTCAGATAGATTCGCTAAAGTGGGGAAGCATTCCGCTTGGAGCAAAGAAGCGAAGCAATCTGGGCTCAGTCTGGGGCCTCTGGGCGTATTCTGGGCACGGAGCAAAAACGTTATATCTGAGACAAGTCAGGAACGCGTATAGGCCCGAGCTGATTCAGTCCAGACTGACTCAGTTTCTCTATGAAGTCTGCCCACTTTGTTGCTGCCTGTGTCGGGGTCGCAGCAGGATCCAGCAAGGTCCGACTGCCAAGAAGACTACGAGGGACTACTGGTTTCGGATTGAGAGAGCCCTAATTGGGACTCAGGAACGCTTCCCCAGGAGATCCTCAGCAAGCTTCTTCTATATCTAGCCGCGAGATTCCCCCTTCTATCTGCTTTTCAGTCATTTATCGTCTTTCAATCAATAATAGTACTGCTGGTTCGGTGCTTTCGTTCCCTGTGGTTCATTTCCTTCTCTACTAGCGGCCTTTCTATCACTCGTTAGACCAAGATGGCCGTGATCCGTTCTTTACTCGCTGCTACAGCTCTCCTCGGAGCTGCAGCCAACGCTCAAGTCGTGGGCACACCGTTCGGTTTCGGTGCTGGCACGACTGGAGGTGGTGATGCGACTCCTGCTGCCCCCGCAGACACCGCCGAGCTCACCGAGTGGCTCTCCGACGACCAGGCCCGTGTCATCCTCATCGACAAGGAGTTCAACTTCCTGGGTGATGAGTGCACCGACTGCGAGTGCTGCATCCCCGACTCAAACACCTGCGGCGATGCAGGCCAGAACGCCATCGAGGTCGGCATCGGCTGGTGTGGTGACTACCCGACCACGACTTGCACGTACGACAACGCTGGCCTGGACGGTCTTGATGTCGGCCCTAACAAGTCCATCGTTGGTGTTGGTGATGCTGGTGTGATCCGTGGTAAGGGTCTTCGCCTTCACGGTACGGAGAACGTTATTGTGCAGAACATCTTCATTACCGAGCTTAACCCTCAGTACATCTGGGGTGGTGATGCGATTTCGCTCGATGGCGCCGATAAGATCTGGATCGACCACGTCAAGATCTCTTTGGTTGGTCGTCAGATGATTGTCACTGGATACGAATCAAGTATGTTTTTCCGAATTGGTGATTGATCATGATACTAATGATATACAGGTGGAAGCGTCACCATCTCCAACTCCGAGCTCGACGGTGCCACCGACTGGTCTGCCTCCTGCGACGGCCACCACTACTGGACTGTGTAAGCCTCCTTCATTCCATACAAGACATGCCCAAGCCAACCACCAACAGTCTTGCCCTCGGTGAAAACGACAAGGTCACCTTCGCCAACAACTACATCCACCAAACCTCCGGCCGTGCCCCCAAGATCGGCGCCCCCAGCTTCTGGCACGTCTACAACAACTACTGGACCGACAACACCGGCCACGCCTTCGACGTCGAAGAGTCCGGCACGAACGTCCTTATTGAAGGCAACGTCTTCGAGGACGTCAAGTCCGCTTTCAACGACGAAGGCACCGGCGCAATCTTCGCCGTTGACTCTGACTCCGAGTCCACCTGCTCTTCCACACTCGGCCGCACCTGCATCGCTAACCAGCTCACGGACTCGGACTACGTCGCTGTTGCAGACGACAGCGTTCTTTCATCTTACCCCGCCGACGAAGAGGGCGAGCTTGAGATCCTCGATGTCAGTGAAGTCGCCGCTTACGTCCTCGCCAATGCTGGTGTGGGCAAGCTCAACGGAAACGGAAGCAGCAGCTCTGGCGGAAGCAGCAGCGTTGCTATTCTTCCTACCTCGACTCCTTTGATTCCCACTAGCACGCCCTATGTCTACCCTACTCCTACCCCGGCGAATGTGAACAAGAATGTCGCCCAGCCTCAGCCTGCTGGGTCGACTCCTTCTGCTCCTGCCCCGGCTCCTTCTGGTGCTGGTGCTTCCAAGCCCCCGGGCACTTGCTCTGCTCGTCGCAGCCACAAGAAGCGTGCTCGTCGTGGCCACTGAGGGTAGCACTCTGTTCATTGTCGAAGAGATTGAAAGGATGATTGTGAAGACAGTTGGATGTGACGTTGTATTATGGGCTTTTGTACTTTTTTAATCGCAGAATAGTTGGATTATATATATTAGGTTGACAAAGAATGGTACCTAGGTACCTTACGTATCCTGGACTGCCAATAATAGTAACATCCTGTAAGGTACATCCTTTCCAAAGGTCTTTATTGTTTTTACATGTTTATTTCGATTATAGATTTACTCCGCAGTATCCACAATAAACATCTGAAAGACCAAGATCGTTATGAGGTGATTTTCCAATAACTCTCTGCAACTCAGACGGAAACTTTGCTGACCACTGGTACCTAGACTAGTTACACTGCCAGCCTCCTGCATCTCCGGCCGCCGGCGCTTCTATGCTCCAACAAAGCCCAGCCCTTGACCAGCAAGGACGAGGCTGGGGATCGACAAAGAAAAATGACTTGTCTCATGTATGTCGTTCATGTACATTGTCTCACAATCACAGGTGACCTTGTTTCATGGATGCGCTTACACAATGAACGTGGCCTTGTCTGAGCCAGCAATCTCCCATCAATAATGGACTCAGCTCGCGTCTTCCCTGCGAGTCCAGTCCAGCGCTCGCAGGCTGCTTAAAGACGGGGAGGTACCTCATTTCTTGAGATATTTCTATCATACACCTCAAGTCAATTCGGTTCAGATCAGCTTAGACTCACCTAATTGAATTGATCCCTGCCTTCTACTCGCGACTTCCCATTCTCCTCTTCCAGCGCCACCATGAAGCTGAACACACCTCTTTATCTCCTCTCTGCTCTGGCAGTAGGCGCATCAGCAGCCAACAATGTCATCGGCGGCGACGCCACAGAGGTTACCAAGTACCCCTTCATCGTCTCAATCCGCAACACCATGCACCGCTGCGGCGGCTCCATCATCGACCCAAACCACATCCTCACAGCAGGCCACTGCGTGATCGACTACATCGACCACCCTGAGCGTCTCTCTATTCGCGCTGGATCATCGCAGCATGCGAGCGGTGGAACAATTGTCAATATCACGTCCATTACCACGCACCCGAACTTCGTGTTCCAGGAGTCCAACATCATCAATGATATTGCCGTTATCAAGCTTGAGGAGGATCTAAAGTTTGATGACTCAATCGCGCCATTGTCTCTTCCTTCCTCCTCATCGGAGGATATCAAGACGGGCGCTGACTGCGATGTTATCGGATGGGGGGTGACGAACACGTCGACCATTGCGCTTGCTCCTACGCTCAATGCTGCGACGGTCAAGGTCGTTGACCATGAACAGTGTGTTCGTGAGTACTCTGACGGTCACCACGTCGACGACAATGCCATCTGCGCCGGTATTCAAGGTGGTGGGAAGGATGCGTGCCAGGGCGATAGCGGTGGTCCGCTTGTTGAAGTTGCCTCTGGAAGACAGATCGGCATTGTTTCCTGGGGTGTTGGGTGTGCGCAACCGAATCGCAGTGGGGTCTATACCAGTGTCAAGGCCTTTCTACCTTGGATTATGCAGGTTACCTCTGATTAAAGGTCTCAAGGCACGCTTGGTAAAATCCTGGCGAGCTATTCGTTGGCGTTGGGTGACAGGATAATTGCGTTTGATGTTATGAACACTATCATGAGTCGTGACGGAAGCGAAAAGCTCTTAGATACCTGGTCTGGTCAGTCCACCAGATGGAAATAATGATAATGTGTTATTTGTTTCTCTGCGCTTATGAGGAAATGTAGACGAGTAGACAAGTCTTCCCCAAAATATGTACAGTATGTCAGTAAATATGTTTCCGGTCCAAGGGTCCACAAGATCGCACGCAGATCCTGAGCGACGATCTTGAAATGTTCAAGCATTTACCTTGTCAGGAGTTTAGAACCCGGATTTCCTAGGACCGTGCTGAAAAGCCTCGTCGATCATAGATGCACTATCGATTCCTCGGCCCAAAAGGGAGCCCTGTGGGGAACGTACTCGTCGACCTGACCTTTTGACAACAGTCTATACAGCAAGATGCGATATTAACAGTTTCTGCCGAGGACAAGAATGTCTGCAGTGTCAGATAACTACCGTACTCAGTACCTTCCCTTATGAGCCCCAAACCCAGAAGGCTGACTGGAGAGGAAGGAACACTGGTCGTGCCTTCCTCAGTATGCAGGACTAAAGATCGGCATCAGCTCAAGAGCAAAACAACAGTTCCTTGCAGATTTCCTCCATTCCATCGATCATCTCAAAGATCGATCGAGCTGAATACTACAACCATGGAATCTGCCTCGAGATCAAATTACTCAAAGACCATGGCATGGGCCTCGCTCCCTTCGTGACCTTCGTCGAATATCCTCCAACCTACACAAATTCCTTTGCCGATAACTTTAGACCACTACTACTCTATGCATCATGAAGTCATCCCTCTCCATCCTCCAGCTCCTTCTCACTGCCTCCGCAGGTGTCCTAGCCAACGAGGACATCGTCGGTGGCTCAAACGCCCGCATCACAGACTTCCCCTACCAAGTCTCCATCCAACAAACCGCCCACAAATGCGGCGGCACCATCCTCGACGCAAATCACATCCTCACAGCCGCGCACTGCGTCTCCAATAACTTGGACAACCCCTCTCGCTTGCGTGTCAGAGCCGGCTCCGTGCGACATGCCTCGGGCGGAACACATGTCAACGTCGCCAGAATCATCTCACATCCAGAATACGATGCCGCAACAGTCGCGAATGATATCGCTGTTCTCAGGCTAGCGCAGAGCCTCGAGTTTGGCTCGACTATTGCGCCTGTGCAGCTTCCGTCTTCGGAGTCGGATACGCCTGCTACTGGCGACAGGTGTTCTGTTACCGGGTGGGGTGCTACAAGCGAGGGCGGGTCATTGCCTAGCCTCTTGAATGTGGTGTATCTTAATATCATTGCCCATAAGGAATGCGTGGAGGGGTATGCAGACCGGAACCCGGTTGATGACAACATGATTTGCGCGGGTGCTCTTGGGGGTGGAAAGGATGCTTGCCAGGGGGATAGTGGAGGGCCGCTGGTTGATACTGCTTCGGGCAAGCAGGTTGGGATTGTCTCTTGGGGATTCGGATGTGGGCGGCCTGGACATGATGGTGTGTATGCTAGCACTGCTGCTTACTTGGGTTGGATCCAGGAGGCTGTTTTGCTTGAGTTACTTTGAATTCTGATGGCATGACGAAGTATATATGTGATGACCTCGTCTAGATATATAAGATGGGCTATAATTATACCTACATAAACACTGACTGTTCCACCATCTTCTGTATCGTCATACCACTACCGCATGTATGAATGATCCTCCTTGAATCCAATATTCTCAAACTCTACAGTATCTAGGCGCGTAGTTCAGTAGTTTAATTACAGAGAGAATCTAAAAGCAACGGAATGATTCTGGCATGTTTTTGGTGTTCAAATCAGCATAGTTATACCGCTGCTGGATTGAGCACCTATGCTATGAGCAACTGATGTCTTCCAAACGGGTGATGATGATGGGTAGTAGGTTAAGGTAAAAGTAGAGCTATCGTATTCGCCAAAACATAAGAAAGGGTATGTGGGTATGGGGGAGGGTATGGGTATTTATTCACATGAAAGATATAAGGGGTGTACACGATATGCAGCTGCTCTATAGCTAGCTGGTGCAGGGCATAAATGAGAACGAGAATGAGACAAGGAGAAAGGGTCGCCAAGATGGGGATTAAGTTAGATACATTGGGGCATTACAGGGTACATATCGGTCATCAAGGGTCATAACAGGGGCTGCGTAACGGGGATTGACGAGAAGATGGAGGTTGACTCTCCGAAGGAGAAAAGATCAGGGCCGCAGCTCACCACCAAGCTGGAGGACATCGCCTGGTCCTTTTTCGCGGATCTTCGGGCTGTCCACTCCGGGTGGCAGTAGATTGTCCAAGTTGGAGCGCTTCCGAGTGCTTGCCAGAGGTGTCCGGGTGAAATTCCCTGGAGTCCGGCCACCCCAGGCAGGCTGAGCTGGACTAGGAGTCACATTCACAAAGTCCGCAAAATTGAATTGCTGGTTGGGAGTGCCAAAGTTGGCGAACAACCCTCCACCTGGAGTTGGGGTCAAGGACGGAAGGACGGCATGTTGACTAGGTGGGGTCGAGGGAGGGAATTCTTGTGGCTGGGGTTTGTTTGCAATTCTAGCTGGGGTGGGAGAGTTGGCTAGGTAGAGCAGCAAGTCTGCTCCATCTTCGTGGCGCAAGTTGCGGTCGTGTCGTGACAGTGAAGCATGCTTAGGCGGCGGAGTGCGAGGAGGAGAGGAGCCTACAATGGAGCTAACCTGGAAGCTATGCACAGGAAGATCCGGATCATTGTCATCGTCCGACTGAGCATGGTATCCTGGAGAGGAGAGTTCTGGAATAGGAGCGGTTTCCGTGATACGTGGTAAATGGTTTCGGCTCGTATGACGGCGGAACCCCGGGGACGACTCCGGCAGTTGGTATGAGCTCTTCCACGAAACCCTAGATACCTTTGCTGGCCGTTCCGTAGCCGAGTCTGATCTCAAACGCTTTCGGCTCGCAGAGAGCATGGGCTGCATCACCCGGGAGTTGAACGTTGCAGCATGTCTGTTCCTGGACGACCGAGGGAGCTCCTTTGAGTAGGACGAGCCTCGGAGAGGGGATGTCAAAGGTGTCTCGCAGCGGCTGTTGGAGATATCGGATGAGGAATCGGAGGGCCTGTCGCTGCTCCCGAAGGAGATATGCAGTCCACCGTTCTGGCGGGAGGGAAGACGGCCATGCTGGTACTTGACTTTGGCGAGGCCTAGCCGGTCTTGGAGGTTGAGGGACACCTAGTGATGCACAATAGACGTTAGAGTTGTTTTTTCCATACTTCCCAAACGTCATAACATCGAGAATGTCCAATTGAGGGCAAAGCATACCTGGGCGATGTCAATCTTGCGGATTGTCTTCTCGGGGTTTGAGAGGACCATTGCTCGAGGTGGATGGCGCTGAAACGAAGCTGGAGACCATACGCCGGGAGGGGAAGAGAAGATCCAGAGGGTGGACGAGTAGAGATCGAACTCGAGGAGAGAGAGGCTGAGACTGGCGAGTGGTCAGGAAGGGATGCTGGAATCCAGACGAGTGGAGAGAGAGAGAAAGAAGAAGGGCGGCTGGAAGGAGTCGAAGGAAAGTGAAACCCAATTGGAGCACGCGAGATGCACTAGCAGCAACAGGGTCTGATCCAGGTACCTAGTCTGTGGTGACAACTATTCTATACTCCGATCAAGAATTTAAGTAGTTTGACAAGCTTGCAGCCACGCATTCAAGGCCAATAAAATTTTCGTTGTTGTCCGGGGGAACGTTCATAGCAGAGAGCAATTTGTGGAGCGATCCTGCAAAAACGCGTGCCATCGCGACGCATTCCCCGGTTCGGCAACATTGACACGCGAAACTTCTACACAACACCACCAGTCAAAAATGTCTACTCTGTAAATAAGAATATACAAACAGATCTGAGACGGTATGAGCCTCAACTCCAATCTGCAAAATCCTGCGTATGTCGTATCGCTGTTCGTTTATCTACTCCTGATAATGTCGAGCTCCCCTTGCGGAAAAAAACCCACAATGCAATCTGGATGGGTCGCCAATTCGCAACCGTTCAATAGTCCAGCCAAATTCTCCGATCGTGCATTCTTTCTGCCTGGTCCTCCCATCGCTCATCCCTTATTGTGGCGAAACGCGACATTCTAACCGGGGGTTGGACTTTGCCGATTCTTTGTTGGACCGGGCTGGTCGCTGTGGTGCTATGCGTCGTGCAACTTGAGCTTGAGTTGGAAACACAGCTTGGCAGCGTTAATTGATGCATCTAGCGACGGGGCACAGAAATAAGCAGGACCAGCAGATAACAGCAGTGGCCCACTAACGAACAAAACTGAGGCAGGAACAGGAACCAAATGGAGAAATGACGTGGTCGGCTGGCGGTTGATGATGCAACAGGAGAGCGCTAAGGGCCAAGAATCCTGATAAGAATAGGAGGACAGAAGAATAGGGAGGAAAGTTGTAGGAAGAGAGTCAACAACAGGAGAAATCCACAGAGCGGTATACTTTGTACCGTCCTACATAGGCATCCCGTCAGAGCCGATATCAAACCGGCAACGGGATCACAGCAGTTGGAACTGTGCATGGCCCAGATAAACAAATATAGCAAGATCGCTGCAGGTGAAACTAGACAAGTGCTATCCATCCACAGACCCACCGAGCTATGCTCTTATGTCTCATCTGCCATGATAATACCAGATAATCCAGATTAACCACTGCCATGATTATTTTGCTGACCACAGGAATTTCTGATCGTCCTGATCTCCTTTTGCGACTCTCCCTCCTCCACAGCTTTCCCCAGTACTGACTTTACAACTCCAAGCCCACGCAAGATAGCAGCAGATACTTCGCAATCAAAGGTAGGTTCTCGCCTTGATCATCCTGCGACACGCCCCCAAACACCGTTTCCTGCTTGGTGCATATCACTGTGCTCTCGCTCGGCCTCTCCCCACTCCGATTGCTGCGATAGCTCTTCTGCTTCGCCGACGCCGAGCACCTGTACACCTGGCCCTGCCCTGTTTTTTCTTTTTCTGTGCTAATTGCTTCTATTTCTTGTTTCTTATCGGTCGCTAATCATGAGCTTCAGCCTATCGACATTCAGTTTTCGTGTACCTCAAAGCTCCAGAGGGTGTGGGGGGTCGTCAACTTCCTCCGCAAACGGTCGCCAGTCCTTTCTCTCCTCCGTCTGCCCTCTAAATCTGCGAACAAGATAGGGGATTATTCGACAACTCTTTCACATACGGATTGCGTCGTCGCTCGTTTCTGACAGATGAATTGATTTTCTTTACCACTGTACTTTGCTATTCGGAGAGTTCGCCGTCTCTCGCTGAGGTTCTGGACATACTGAGGTCAAGGGTCGCTCCTTCCAACCCTACGCTGCGGTCTCCAACCCTACGCTGCGATCTCCAACGCTACACTCGCTCCCAACCACCGTCTCAACCTTTTCCTTATCGCTCTCTCAGCTTCCCTCTGGACACTCGCTCCCCGTCGTTATGCCTCTCTTCAAAAATCTGCGCAGTCGCTCCCGATCTAGCTTCCGAAGTACATCGCGGTCAACAGAAAAGTCCAACGGGACCCAGTCAAACGGAACTCAGTCCAACGGCGATGCTCCGTCCGGAAAGTCTTCCTCCACCATCGACTCGGCATCTTATAGCTCTGTGACGCCACCATCGTCAATAAAGCCGAACCTTTCTACCCACAATCTACCCTCGTTAAATGGCTCCAATGGCAGCTCTAACGGCGCGGTGTCTCCCCTTACTGTTCCACAGCAGCGCCCGCCTCCGGTTACATCCCCATCCCAGCGAAATAGCTACTTTGTATGTACTGCCCCCTTGATTTATTTTCTATGCTTACATTGGATGCACAGGGTGGCAGCACCGCCTCCGTAAACGGTGTCGCCCGATCGCCCGCGCCCTCGTCTCCTTACGCTCCGAGAGTTATCTCCATATCAGAGAACTCATGGGTCAGTAACCTCAGCTTGTGACCGTATATTTATATCATTTGGCTGATTCGGAATAGGTCAACCAAAAAGTCCTCTTAATATACGGCCAGGTCGGAGACCCAAGACAGCATCCACTCGACGGGAGTATAACGGTCAACCATCACCAAGATAACTTCCCTCAGGTTTCCTGGCCCGTCAACTCATCCCATTTCAAAGCTCTTGTTCACCTTGTTCCTGGTCCTAATCGCCTGCGTCTCGACTTTGTTTCTTCCAAGTCATCTGGAAACCTGCATCATGCCACTCATACCTCTTGGATCAACATCAACTATCTGCCTCTGTCTAACTCTCCGCCCCTGCACCTTGTCCTACTCCTTGGCAGTGACTCCGATGGGACATTTGACGCGGTACCAGAGAAGGCGCAGCGTGAGGGCAACAATCTAGAAACGGCGATTCGAAAATACCGAATGGCTGCATACCTTTGGCAAGCGTTCACTGGAGAGCAGATGTTCCGTAACAACTTTGGCCGGCGATGCTTCCGCTTCGAAGAAGAATGGCAACCCGGTACTGTTAGTTCGCGTGATTCTGCAAGTGGTCAAATGCGAAACGAGGCAAAAATTCATGTCGTTCGAACTGAGAAGACGGTCGCCGAACTTCGAGATCTTCAGCTTGCACAACAGCATGGACCCGCCAGCAAGAAGGATGATCTATTCCATATTGCGCAGGAAGCCGTCAAGGAACATTTTCGCTTCAAACCGGGTCAGAAGGAATACGTCTCGGTCATGCTTCTCGACTCTCACTGGGATACGGGATCGCAGGTTGTAACCGGCCACGCTGCCTTAGGATCAAGCAGCGGCGACCTTAAGATGGCGATCTTTGGATCTCACTGCCTCCAAAGTTACCCGTCATGTCTGGAGGAGGTAATTGATGCATTCTCGGATTGCACTCGGACGAATACAGACTACCTCGCCAATGATTGCGGTGAGGCTGGATCTAGCTGGGAGGCCGCCAACATCGGCATTGGTGCCCACCTGCACGAAGTCGGTCACCTTTTTGGATGTCCGCACCAGGAGTCGGGAATTATGCTTCGCGACTACGTCCGCCTCAACCGTACCTTCTTGACCCGAGAATCGTTTTCTACTCGAACAAAGGCACAAGGTCTACACCCGTGCTTGCCGCAGGACGAATGCTCCTGGCACCGCCTGGATGCTTTGCGCTTCCGATTCCATCCCTGCTTTCGGCTTCCCAATGATGCCCCTCTAGGCTCAGACGACAGCATTCAAGTCTGGCCGGTCGAGAATGGCAAGATATTATTGACTGCTACGACTGGAATAGCGTTCATTGAACTCTATGCCGAAGGAGATAAGGTATGCCGTCACTCCTTGGAGTACATCAACACCGAATCTACTAGCAACGGACTCCCACGGCAAGTCACAGTGACTGAAAGCGAGCTGCGACAACGTGTATTTGGCACCGAAAAGGAAAAGAAGAAGCAGATCAAGATGTCCATCTTCTCCGGCGCGCTTGGATGTTTCACCGTCGACTCCGTCAGCAGCTTGAAGACCAAGAATTCTCAGGTCAAGCTCCCCAAGGGTGTCGGATATAGGGGATGCAAGCTTGGGATTTCGCAACTAGGCGAGAGCCAGCCGGAGCAGTTACTTCTGGATTGTGCCTTCCAGTACACCAAACTTCTTACATCTGTCCGGATATATCACGATAACAAGGTGCATGGTTTGGAGTTCCTGTATGAAGATGCGACTAGCCAATTGTTCGGTAACCGGGACGGGAAAAGCGATGATTTCGTGCTAGGTGAGTTTAGGTCGATACAGCCTTCATTCTTTCGATTTCTAACGCACCTATGCAGATACTCGGCGAGGGGAGATTCTTCTAGGCTTCTATGTCCGAGCCGGCCATTGGATCGATGCTATTGAGGTTTTGACTAGTCTGGGCAGGAAGTCTGGCCTCGTTGGTAACACTAGTGGGGGTTCAGCGTAAGAACCATCCCTATTTTCTGAAGGTTGCCTTACTGACTGTCCGAATAGGTACAACTTGATACCACCTTTGGGTTACAAGATTGCTGGTCTCTCTGGAAGCGCAGGAGCGTGGATCGATGGTCTATCCCTTATCATCATGCACTGAGATTTCGCAACAAAACATTTCGCCATATCAGACTCATGACCGCATCTACCCAAGTCTCGGCATTTTGAGTTCACCGATCCTTACTTCTGCCTCTGGCAAAGTTCTGCAGCACGTGCACAGCACGCTCGACTCCATGGAGCCACTAGTTCCGGTAACTGGACGTCCAACCAATCGTATATAACCATTTGGACGGCAGCCAACCGCCGTTTTGGCCTCTTCCATGCTTTCACCCCTTCAACATCAACATACCCCTTGCGAACAGATTCCCCGCAGCTTGACGGGCTCAGGCTGCGGTTCACCGAGCGGACCAAGGCACATGACACTCATCTGGCTTGATAAGCTCAAATCTACACCATACTTCAGCGGTCTCATTGTGTACATTGATTGCATTGTTCACATAGTGGCGTTTGGGATTATCTAATGTCCCGCTCTGTGAATGCCCTTGTTGGGCATTCGAATATCCGGCGTTGGCGGTTGCGAAGAGTCATGTATACCATGAGATAAGCAGGTCTTGGATCATGAGTGGTTCACTCTAAGATTGTTCTATACATAATTGATAATAGGCCAGGTGGTCATAGATATACCACATGAATTTTCTCTTTCATACCAGCTCTCTTGGTCGTATGCATTGTAGCAGACTCCGTAGGCGCTCGACGTGCCTTGGACACCCGCCTCTGCACTTGCGTGATGCGGACCAAAGCACCGTTATGCAGGGAGAGTAACTTTGCAGCTGGCACAACTGTACGGCGTACTGACTGTAGTGTATACCTTGAACGAGCCGATCCCTGCGTTCCATTTTGGCGTCCGGTGTACGTAGGTAGTACAGCTGATCCTCTGTGCAGTCAGCCGTTCCATGTCACCACAGAAGATCTACACCATCAGATGATCCAGCAGGTCTGCATAGAGAGCATGTCATTAGTGTTGAAGATGACAATCAATTTGATCGATTATTAACTCGAATGTACATTAACGATCCTTGATAAACGAGAAAGCGAGTCAATCCGACATTAGCGGGAGCAGTGTGCTATAACACATGTGCATCATAGAGACATCCATAAAAACATGAAATAAAAAGCATTATTTTTGATGCAGGGTCATCGACATAGAAGAAAACAACAATCGAACGGCGTTTCTTCGTCATGCTTCCCCGTAGTGGCTGGCCGTATCAGCGTGCAACAGACTAGACGCCAAAGAAACGAACGAATGTCAGAGCAAAGGCGAGAGCGAGACTGCTTGTTCCACCTTGGCGGAAGCCGGCGTTGAGAGTGGGTTCAGCGGAAGCACTCGGGCCATCAGAAGTCTGGGTAGGAGCCTCAGGTTCATCGGCAGAGGTCGTTTCGCCAGAGGTAGATGAGCTCGTATGGAGGTGGGTGGTTGTTGGTCCGTCCGAGGAGGGCCCATCCGAGGTGGGCTCAACTCCAGTAGGTTCAACGCCAGTAGGCTCAGCATCAGACGGAGCACCACCGGTTCCAGACGCAGCAGGAGCCGTTTCAGTTGTGGGGGCAGGGGCCGGCTCAGTGCCTGTGGCAGTCACGAGAGTCGTTTCAGGAATTGAGACGAAGGGAGCTGACTCTCCAGAAGGGTTGGTCGGGCCGTCAGAAGCAACAGGTCCACAAACGGTTTCAGTAACGGTGACAGTAGCCACTAACATCAAACATCAAATCAGAGACTGTCATACTAAACAACCGTAGATGGACAGCAGAGGAAGCTCACCAGCACGACGGTAGATTTTGGTTCCCGCAAGATCCACATCCTCATGGAGCTTGTACCAGTCTTCGATGGCTGTTTCAGTAAGTGTTTGTTCAGAGACACAGATTGTGGACGTACACAAATGACCCTCCAAGTCCTCTCCGATCAGTGCCGCATCGAGGATTCCGGCGTTGTCTATCACAGCAATGAGGTTAGTGCATGAACAGACATTGGTGAACAAGACAGGAAACTCACCGTCCGCCCATCCAGTAACAACCAGTAAGCAAGCAACAAGCAGAAGGGCAAGCTTGAAGGCCATTTTGAAGATTTAGACAGGATTTGAGATTACTTGGTGAACGAAAGTGGGAATTGAAAGCAACGATCGAAGAAGTTTGATCAGACGAGAAGCGAGCGACAGGTATGACAAGCGGCGGATTGAAATAAGAAGGAACAGGAGGACGAAGCTGAACGAAAGAACAAGAAGCGAGAGAGGGGGCTGTCAGTGAAGGTAAAGGAAGAGAGTGTGTTACTCTGGCCAGGGCAGTTCATGGCAGGGCCAGCTCCGTCCAGTTCGGGAAGGCACATCAAAACATGCTCATGTGGAAGGCGCGACCTTGGTATGTCTTCATAGTGAATTGTGCTCTTCATTACCTACGAATATATCTACGACTTCAAGTCATGATGACGATTTCAAGGGTCAGTCTCTCTGATCTCAGTATTCGAGTATGTCTATGGACTAGGCACGGTATAGTGTAGATAGTAGCCCACTAAGTGTAGGGCTCGCTCTTAGTAGGAAGAAGTCAAGCACATGTCAGAGCACAAGCTAAGGCAGCCCGCATAGTCCACCTGCACTACACAAGACCCGGAAAGGGCCGGCACCAGCTCAGTACCAGTGCCACCTAGCTCTATACATAGCATCAAAAGCATCCTATCAATGCCCGGCATCAACTGTCAAGACTCAACGGTCAAAGTCACGAGACAGTCCACTTCAGATCAGGCAAATATCCTTGCCTTCCAGTTCTAGTGAGTGCCGCCACCATTTAAACTTAGCTGCCGTTGACAGTCAGTCACCGCCATTGACAAGACAACCTTGAACCGGGTGGAAGAGTGGAAAAGAAACTGGAAAGAGAAGCCCCTCCTCCCCTCCTCCCCAAGGCTCAAGCCCATTGTTGTCCGCAGACCCCAGAGTCCATAGTCCAGAGTCCAGACACGTCGATCAAGCCCAGACCGTCCTCGACCTCCGGCACCCCCATCTACACTCGAAAACAAGAAGAGATCAGCGGCTTGCAGGAGCCGCCGTTAGACTCGAAGAAGCTTAGCTGGGAGGGACCAATGCTGTTGTGGTCTTGAGGATGGGGAACGATAATGCGGTGGGCGGTGGCGATTATCGTGGTCCAGTTGAGACTTGTTAGATATGCAGAGTAGGGAGGTATAGTTGGTTTGTTTAATGGATTTCATTGATTTTACAAGATGTGCAAAGTACAGAATCGAACATCTCCACTCTGGTACTTGTAAGAGGATCTCATTCTGACAGAGAAGCTTTGATTGGTTGCTTAAGTTGCAATATAAACCTCTTGTTGGGCTTTACCACCTCAAAATCATAGTACATCCAAAAACCTAAGCTACTAGTACTAGAAAAGACCAATAATACACCGTAATACACCCAAAACAACCTAAACAAATTCGCAATCCATAATTGGCATGCATCCTTCATCCGCCATCCCCACTCACCGAGAACTAGCTGCTTGGACCGAGCATCCACCGCCGATCCAGCAATAAAATTCGCCCAAGAACAGCGAACCAAGGAAGCCATGCATCGGCGACGTCATAGCGCAGAATCCTCACTTCGACACCGCAAAAGAGATTCTGTGACGTCATGAGCGGCCATGGATCACTGATTGATCGATCGATGCTACCGCTGCCGGAGCTGATCGCAACGGATTTCTCCTGAGTCCTGATCCGAATCGAATTTTTAGGGGAAAGATGAGCCAGATCGGCAGGGACTGGCCAGTCATGACGGGCTATGGCTCGGTTGGTGATTCTTTGGGTTTGGTGTTAGGGTTCGGGAGTATTTTCCTGGGTGTTGAGATAGTAATTGAGTGGTGGTTTATGGGGGTTTAGGAGATTAAGTGGTGTTTTTTTTGGGTATTTGCAGTAAGTGCCCGCTTGGCGTTGTTTGAACACTATGGGTTTGTCTCTATTTCAGGGTCTTCATATAGCTTGGCTAGGTCAACGTGTTCTGGACCTATACTAAGACCAAGCAAGACACTCAGTTCACTGTAGCAGCCCGGACTTTTCGCCAGGGTTCAAGTCGTATTTGTTCTGTACCCGGTTTCTCTGTCACGACTCAAAACTACATACATGATTTTCTTCGACATGCCATTCCAATACTCTCTTGCCAAACCTTCATCACGTCCCCTAGACAGAGAACCCTCGAGATCATTCAAACACTCAGAACATGCAAGAGCAGGTGATCAGTTTAACACTCAAGAGCCCAACTGCCGGAAGGCAATCATCTCACCGCAGAACGGAACAAACATCAATCGGAAAATTTTGAAAATGAGGGTATCTCTTCGTGTACATTGATCGTCCCTCAGCCAAAGCCGCTATATTGCAGCTGCAAAAACAAATAGAAAGAAAAGTCATCAAATGGTATGTTTGCCGCCATGTTCCAGGAGCATCCAGCATACCTACTCCTAGTATCTCGGTACTAGGTGTGTCACCGCGTTGGATGGCGACGGTATCATCGATTAGTATGAGACAAATATAGCAAACCAAAACCAACATGCCGTCCGGGTGGTAAAAATAGGAAAGGGTATCATTGCCCGAGGACTCGTGTATTATCCCCGTATTCAACGCCCCCAAATGACCGCATTAGAATAGATGTAGAAAATTGACCCGAACGCCGCAAACCGAGGAGGGCGAGGAAACGCTCGAAAGGACCGTTTAAGAACTTCAAACCCACACCCCCTGAAGCGCACCTGGCGCACGCAAACGAGGCTCAAAAAATGGTATCTTTTGCTCCGAATGTGAACCGATTGAACGTAAGATAAAAGCACAGTTGTATAGTGTGTTGGTCATGCGACCTTAGTATCTCAGTTTGACTTCGACTGGTGAGGGCGTATCTGCAGCGTCGAATGTTTGCGCTTCCGAGATTTCAGCGACCATGTCTTGCCCGTCGGGAAGTTCGCGAACCACGTCGTCATCGACCATGATCCGGAGACCGTTTTCTTTAACGAGAAGGACGCGCATGATACGCTGAGGGTCGATCCGTTGCTTCATAGAGATTTTCTCCATCAGGTCACGGACTGTGCGCTCGGTGAGATAAACAGCACGGTAGTAATCATCCTGGTGCTGATCATTCTTGGGAAACCGCACATAGAAGCATGCAACTATTCAAGTTAGCTCGGGAACAATTGTTTGGTTAATGGGGAACTTACTTGGCCGAGGCTGGCGCTCTGCCGGCGGTCTGTAAGTTGGGTCGATATCGACTGCCTCAATGTAGCCCATTGGGTTGGCGCCAGTCCCTGATGGTACTCGCTGCACTTTGACAGGGTGCTTCAAGAATCCCTTGTTCTCAGGAACCTCCGATGACTGTCGCGAGTACTCGGAATCGTAGAAAATGTTGTTCTGCATAGCACTCGCGGTGATGGGCGAGTTTATCGACATGTTGCTGGTTGTTGGTGAAACTTCCTGCAGCTTGTCAAAGCTGAATTGACGGCCGCCGCGGATATCCTTCTTGGTGAAATCCCGGTTCTCCGGAAGTTGTACGGGGAACAAATCGGGGTCGTCCTGCTCGTCACCTCGAAGAGCGAGAATGCTGACAGCTCTGGTCGACGAGAACATGTCCTGAAGCAGGGCAAGCTTCTCGTGGAGGTCATCGGCAACAGTCATCTTGCCGGTACCATCCTGTGAGCTCATAGACAAGGTGCGCTTGTGCTTGAACATCTTGGTCGGACGCTGTTCGGAACCCTTAAAGGCAACGGCGCCGCTGCTCCGCTTTCTCTTTCCGAAATTGCCTGCACCCATCTCGTTTTGTTGGATTTGCTGGCGAAGTTTCTCAATGGTCTTCTTGACGTGGGCAACATCGTTGGACAGTTTGCGTTCGGCTCCGTGGTCACGGAAAAGCTTGACCTTACAGAAGCACACTTCAGATTGCTTGCTGTTTTCTGCTGAAGAGTCACCGGATAGCATCTCTGTCTTTGCGCATAACCGGACCGGGATGCCCTTCACGCCCTTGGAGTGACTGAAATCAGTAGACAAGAAGTTGAATCGTACTGAGATAGCACAATCCGAAGCCTTGGTCGTCGGGTTAGTTGTCCACGTAACGCAAAAACCGTCGAATGATGAGCTCTCCAGCTGGATCTGTCGGTTCTTTTGATCGTCAACGTTTCCTTGAGCTGGTTCAACAAATTCAACAGCCTGCAATCTTCCTCCTCGTTGGTGCGCTTCGCTGGTTCCACGTCCTTCCTTCCAGAGCTGCCAGCAAGCTGCAGGTTTCGACCGTTGTTCATCGTCCTGGAAAGAGATGCGCACGAATGTTCTATATCTGACGGGCTGCGAGGTCGGCTGCGGCGGTGCGGTATCGACAACGGATAACGAGTAAGCTTGTCCTTTGTTAAGGTACGTGACGGGAATTTCGTTCTGGTGGTTAATCATAGCCGTTGGAGCTCTCAACGTGACGTTGTAGCGGAAACTGTCAGGCGCGCACGTTAGCTAAAAAAAGAACCGGCAATAACCGGCTATTGCGATTTCTTACTTTTCTCCTGGTATATGCAGGTCCTGCTGGACAGAGCCCGGCATCATGCTAGACATGTGAGCCTGCGCATTTCCCTGCATATCCACGTCTTGGAGCGACCCTTCGTCGAGAGACTCATCCACAGCATCAAACCCCATATCGCCTTGCACAAACTCGTTGGGAGCGAACGTCACTTGCGGGGCGAATTGATGCGGGTTCTGGAACGGCGGCGAGATGAACTGTTGGCTGAAGGGATCGATGGCCATGTTGTTGGCAGGCATCTGGCCATGTTGCGATAAAGAAAGCGGAGTTATCATGCTCAGGCCCATCCCTGGCGTATGGAGGTCGCCAGCCGGGCTGTGATATCCAGCGCTCAGGTTCCCGGAATTCGGCGTATAGTAGCCATGAAGCTGGTTAAGCGGATTAATGAATTGTACTGAGTTTGGGTCGACCATGGGAGCCATGAATTGCGCATCATGTGTGGGCGGTACTGGAATCGTAGCAGTATCAAGCTTAATATCCGCGTCCATGGGAAACCTAGAGTGAAACCATGCAGTCAGTTCCGAACTTTATCGAGCTTCCAGACGAAATTAATTCCAAGGTTTTTTAGCAGGACGTACTTTGAAGTCTGAGCCAGTGGGTGCTGCGGCAGTCCACCCGCAGGCATATTAGCGGAGGGAGTAACAACATCAGAGAAACTACTCTTGAATCGTTGAATCAACTCCTCGTTGGGCTTCTGCGAATTGCGCCTACATCAAACAAAAAAAACCGTCTATGTCAGCCAAAGGTCGGCCACCGAGCATTCAGTGAACGGCACAAGAACGTAACAAGAACGTACCTGTTACGGAACATGATGGCCTGACCGTAGCGTGATTATGCGCCTAGTAGTGGGAAAAGAAGAGTGCAAATAGAGCGCACAGCTGGAGATAGCATTCAAGGTACGAAATGCGTATCGGGGCGCCAGAGAAAAAACAGGAGTGTGGGAGATTTCCCGTTTTGTCCCCGCGCCCTTGTTGTCGCTTCGAAACGCGGATGGGGCAGTATAAGGTGTGATTAGACGGAGGAAGCAGACGACACAAATGCGCTCATGGTATGACAGGCGACGGCGATGAAGTGAGAAAACAGGTGGTTATCGCGCTGAGATAGGGGCGTCAGGCAGCGGGGAAAGTTATTGGGAACAAGAAGATTGAGGTCGGATAAGGCGCAGGGGTAGGGTGAGATTCAGGTAGGAACAGTTGATTGCGTGAAACAAGAGAAAGTGAGCGCAAGAAGGCAGGTAGAGAGAGTGTCGAGAGAGAAGGGAAGTCAGCAGGGAAAGAGTCGGACAAGTCAATTGTCGGGGGAGAGAGAGTAGTTGGAGGGGAGGGGGGGAGGTGGAGGAGAGATGGAAGGAAGGCTGCGGTGAATGCTCGGTGGTGGTAGTAGAGAGAGCAGCAGTGGTCGTGGTCGAGGGAGGGAGTGCAAGTGGATGGATGAATAATAATTCCGCTTGGGAGGGTCTCACTTGCTACGTACGTACTCTCAAACCAAACGAAGCGATAAGAAGAAGGTCTGGAATCGCTGGTTCTGCTTTATTTCTTCAGATCGAATATTATTCAAAAAACTCATGAATCTGGCTGGAACTGGAACGGAAGCAGACGGGCCCCAAAAAAGAGAGACAATCGATGGGCGCCGGCGGGGACTTGACTGGGCTGGCCTCGCTGTGGTTGATGGAGTCGCTCCTCGGTGGAGTCTTGCTCGATTACGCGCCAGGTACCTGCACTTTACCAAACACGTATTGACTTTCACTGCTCTTCTACTAGAAATCAGAGATTGGACTCTACTTCCCCATCGAAAGTGTATCAGAATGGTCAAGTAAAAGTTCGCTATTTGTTTGGCTCCTATTACAGGCATTGTTCGTTATAAGCTGAACCATGCGGGGTGAGTGGCGGATGCGCAATAATAGCACCACATATAACGGACAACAAACATCATATGTGCATGCGCCAACTACTTATGCCCTTAAAAGCATCGATCAACAAGAGCTCTGAATGACTCGACTTTAAATCTCTTGAAGCATCTGATCCTGCGCAGACTAATGGATGTCATGTCACTGTCATCCCGTCGCGGTTGACGGTAGGTATCGACTATCGACACGAGGCCCATGCTGGCGTTTCTTAGGTTAAGCCACATGTCGAGCTCTAACCCTATCGTGTCATAGGCGGCAGATTGGCTTGCATGTGGGCTGATGGATGGTACTGGCTGTTCCAGATGGAATAGTATAATATCGCCTTCATGCCAGCGCTTAGATCGAACGAAACAATGGCAATCGTATACAACGAGGCGTTCGATCGGAAGAATGATGATATCAGACATTGTACAGCATGCTACCAATCTAGTGTCCAGGGTAGATACCTAGAAAGTCAATTGTAAGTTCAAGACGGATATAGAAGAGAGTACGGATGTAACGATAGTGTCAAATTATCAAAACGGCCCCGAATTTCCCTCACATTGGCAGTTACATTGGCAAAATCGGCTGATCTTACCGCCAATGACACGCGCGCGCAGAGCGGCATCCAAGCTTCAAATACCGGCATGCGACGATCTGTATCAGCCCGTACGGAGCTCACATTGGAGGCTTTCGCGCTATCTGTTGCATACCTCTACGCGAGATTAAGGGAATGAATGGCACTCTAGTCCAGCTGATGCTTTCGGCCCTGCGCACGTCCCTTGACATCCTAAGCCCACGAGTGGTAGCTTTCTGGAAGCTCAAAAGCAAAAATGGCCTGCTTATTCTGAATCCGCGAATGGCGTATTGTTGGTTTCTAGAAGTAGAGAATGCCTTATATTCGGCACTTTTTGGTGTTTAGATGCACCGACTGCCGTCCCTGAATACTCTCGGGTTTTTAGATCCTGTAGCTGTCATTTGCTGGCATGAGAGGCCGAACCGTCCATTAAGAGAAGAACAGAGAATGAAAGAAATGGGGACTGGGACGGCGCACAGTCCACACTCCACAGTGCCTCTGCCGCTCCCCTGTCATGTCGTCATTGTGACGTCATTATCCAAATATGCTCCAGCCGTTGTCTGGCATGTCGAATATACACAGCAGAGCATGCAACACAGCTCGCCAGCAGCATCACGGTACTCGTGACTAGAGGCTGCCATGACTCGAAGTAACGCGTACACCATAGAGTAGCAGTACGAATTTCCGAGCAAAGACCGCTGAATTCGGCCGCTGCTCCACGAGCAAATTTAAAGCTCCATATCGACATGTTGATCAGCTTGATCGGGGTCCATGATGATCTGGCCGTTGAGCTCTGATGAATGATCTCGAAGCTGCAAAGAATAATATGGAAGCAACTTTCTTACTGAATGGCATATTGCTTTTGCAGGTCTCATCTGCCGAAGCTTTACTACTTTATGTATCTCAGGAACCGCCACGTATAAAAGCGCCTGCTGTACCACCATAACAATTAACGATTGACTTTTCAATGAAACGTAGAGTAACTTTAGTATCAATGTTTGTTTCTCTTTCTCCTGAAACTGATATCTTCTCCGCGCGGCGTCAAACAACTCCATTGGCGAAAACAAAAGTACTAGATCCAGGCCCGAGGGACCGACCCGGGGACCTGGAAGCGCTCAGCAAACCGCCGATTCGATCTTGAGGACAAAGAAGGATCCAGCCCAGCTGTCAGCACTTATCACCCCCCTCCATTATGACGATATGGCCACCTCGCTTGCATCTGAAGCCCCGCATTTCAGCCCCAAGTGACAGCGAACGGCCGCTTCCCATGTCCAGGAAACTTCATCCATCCTATGCTATCCAGATAGACTAGACTAGGCAGGCGCGATCGATGGGGCCGGCCACGGCACCTGCAAAAGCCCTGACCTCCCGTACTGTCGTAGCTGCGGAGAAACAACTCCGACCCAAACTTCACACCCATGTGGAAATCCGCCGGGGGGCAAACGGCTATTTCTATTTCGAGTAGCGAGTGCCGACTTGCGCTCCACCGAACCACGCCTTCATATGATCCCGAGGGCTTCTTTGCTCTTTCTTTATCAATCCGACACAGCCGTTGCCGTATATAATCTATCCATAGTTGACTCCAACGGCAATATCCATATTCAATCTCAACGCCGGCGATCTATGAGCTCATTGTTCGCCCCTAGGTACGGACTGCTCCGTACTGGTCCGTAGCCTCCTTCCTGAAGAAGACATCTCATGAGTCAATGGCTCGACGATCGTACCTTGAGCGATATGGATGTTTTAGCCACAGACAGGGTTCATCGCCAATAGCAGTTGTCGAAATGGCAGCGGCCACGATCCGCACCGCCACGCACACGCAATAGCATCTGCTCGTTGCTCGCGCTTCGAAACAATTAGGTAAGGTTGGGCAAGGTATATCGTATGGTTGTTCTACCCTACATCATGGGTTATGGTTACTATCTTTTCTTCGGCTGAGTGTTTGTGTGGAACAATGGGACACGATACTCGCCACAGACGTCGCACTCGCCACAACACGTACCCCCCTACCATACGGTCCATGCTCCATACACGCCCCCCCAATCCTTCTCAGACCGTGTGCGATAAGGAGCCCCTGTCATTCGGTCGCGGAAACCCCGGCATAACCGTGATTTATGAATCCTTTGTTCTCGGTCAAGTCATACGGGCACCGGCATAATTGATCGTATCCGCGTACTACTTTCTCCGTACGTTCAGTCGAGACTCAAGTATACACTCTGCTTGAGACTGTACAGCGCAGTCTGCGTGCTACAAGAACATCAACCGTATCGGACGTAACACGGACTAAAATCCGCCCGCGATCGCCCAAGCTGACTGCGAACACTGCGAATACACCCAGCAGCAACCACGGTACAGCCCCGGCTCCAAACCTCAACTTCCATTTTCGAGTTTAGCCTTTTAGACTTTCCACTGTCAAATCAATCGAATGTGATTGACAGTCCATACAGAGTAGTCAACGGTCATCTGCGGAATCCGATTGGCTGATCAAATGTCCGGAAAAACTGCCCAACTCATCCTCTGGGCTGGAATCTATGGACGAACTAAAAGGATAGAACTATTGAATTCTTTGAATCCATTCTGTGATTAGCACTTCTGGAACAGGCAGCACTGTTCTAGTCTCACACCGTGTGTTAGAAGCATCTGATCGTCGCTTGACTGCCGTTTTCGAGCTCAAGAGTTGTTGGCTTTCGTTTGAGGGTGGGATGTGATCGTAGAGTATTGGGTTCGGACTAACTTTCACAGTTCTGTTATACCCCTGGCTTACAGCGGTCTTTCCAGTCTGCCGATTTGCAGCGACCTCAAAGAATTTTGTAGAGTGGCAAGAATGGTGTAGGCACCACGATGGCTCTCAATCTCACATCTGGAGTCTGGACCCCCTACCTATGTATCGACAAGTCCAAACGTACCTACGCTGTAGCGGGGCAGCCCTTCAGGGTCCAAGCCATGTTCTAGATACTCTACGGTATGGGGCAGACAAGACTACCTCCATCCTCACCTCCGCTTAAACTCAACTGCGTATCGAGCGCCCCCAGCGGAGCAAGGGACAATCCTACCTATCTACCTCCCTACCCTCAAAGTCAAGAGTCTCAGTCAAGACACCGAACCCCAGCACCGCGACCCCCGATCAACCAACCACGACGCCCAATCTCACCTCCTATCAGCCACACGACGTAAGGAGGTGTTCCTTTCCTAACCAATACCATTTATCATTACGGGGGGTATTGAAGGGTGATCTAGGTCGGTAAGAGGGTGCTGCTACTGCTGACTGCTGATCTGTGCTACTGTGTGAGTGGTGAGTGGTGAGTGGTGAGAAGTGAGAAATAGGAATGGGAAATGGGAATGGTTGATGCAGGGATGAAGTGTTAGTGTTACAGTGATATATCAGAGGGAGGGATTTGATCTGTGCTTGTGCTTGGAGCATGCTGGGTAGAGAGGGGGTTCAGGGTTGGGATTGCATGCGTTGCTACTCTGTGACCGTGACGCTTTGAAGTATATGGATTACTATGAGTCTCGAGTGTTGCGGGAACGGGTCTTGTCATTGTAACTTTATGGGTATCTTCATATAATACATAACCCCTTGAAAATGATAGTAGATCTAGTTGCAGTTGTCGAAGGCAGCTTGAACGTATGTATGGCTAATCCACTGTACAATGCCATAGTTCGTAGTTGTCGACCCCGACAAGTAAGCAAATCTCAAGCTAGCTTCAAGGGCAGGCTCATTCTGTATCTCCAAGAGCCTCGAGCTCTTTTGCTAGCGCGCATATCCGGCATCCATCGCCAATTCTATCTCGCAGTAGTCGCGCTGTTGTTACCTTTGGTCCGACAGTGCGGGATGTCGTCGAGGGTTCTTCCAAGGTTGGGGAAAGTGAAGGTGGGAATTCTCGGGGTGTCTGAGCGCCAGACTGGGTGCCTGGTGTTTGGACAAGGGACGTGGGCTCAGATTGATGGACGTGAGAGAGGTGAAAGGCGTGTCCGCAGGCAAAAGCAACGAGGATTTCTTTCCCTGGGGTCAAACTTGTGTTAGCAAGGCCATCAAGGATACATAGGGGTATGCGGCTTACCGTTTGCATGGAAAGGACGATGACAGCCTGCGCATCGTCCTGCTTGCGGTGTAGACGGTTTGGACACCGACGTTGGTGTCTTCTCCGACGCGGCTTCACTCTTTATGCCATCGGCTTCGTCGGCAGCATCAGGTCTAGGGGACTCTTCGGCAACGTTGAATTTGATGCCTCGCCGCTGACCGCGACGCAGGCTGTTCATCCCAATGGCCACTTCGCTTTGTAGGACCTTAGCAGCTCCTTGGCTAATACTGGCTTGGAGATCGTGCTCCCGTAGCAGGCCAGTGAGGCCCTCTCGAAGACCTTCAATCTCAAGTCCGCTGGGGATCCGCCGCACAAGCTTGATGGGATCGATGGATGTTCCAGCTTCGACCAAGAGTCCGTGAATGAAGCGAGGCTTATCCATAGAATAGTCGACTAGGTCCTCCCAGAGGTCTGGATCGTCCTGGGATTTTGCAAATGCGATAGCCTGCGACACGTCTTTCAGATCGGAAAGAATCAAGTTCAGCGCTCTCTTTGTTTGTCCCATCTTGGACAGCAGGTAGATGAGCTCGGCAGTGAAGCGGCTCTCCTCGCAAATAGATACAGCCATGTCAAATGAATAGGCTGTGCTAGTCTGCAAGAATTCCATGAGCAGTGGGCGATCATACTGGGCGAAAAGATCCACGGCTGTATCGGCAAATTGCTCCACGAGGTTCTTGCCTTCATCAGCTGCTAATTTAAAAGCCGCGTCCTGCCTGTGGCGCCCTCGACGGGGTTTCTCAACCTCATGTGAGAGGGACTCCCCTCGCCAAAGAGCGCGTAGATAGAAGAACGAGATGAGAGGCTTATCGGCAGCATTGAGCTGTTGAAGAACAGTCTCCGGAGGCATTATACCTGTATGCGCTTCGCTGACAAGCAGTTTGATAGGTTCTGAGGTGCTCTCGGCAAGTTCTGCGATGGGTGCGGACTTCAGTTGCTTTTTGGAGACTCGAATCATGATAAATGCCGGTATATCATCGGAAAGTGCATCGAGAAGATGATGATCTTTGACGAGAGCTATGGCGGTATCCGCATCCTGAAGCCGGATGTAGCAACGCAATGCGTCGTTGTAGTGACCGCCAGCCAAATACAATTTGGCTACGCACCTCATCAATATCCGTCCATCATCGATTTCTGGGGTCAGCTTCTCAGAGTCGAGCCGCTTCTCAATAGCAACCGTAATCTGTTCAACATCAAACAGATCAAAAGGCCAAGAGTCTAGGAGCTCATTGAACTTCTGACGGTCATGCGTAAGATAATGCTCAAGGATGGTCCCGTATACCTTTGAAGACAAGGGCGGGCGTAGACCGACAGGTATGACGGACGAGATTTCATCAATCTTGTCATTCTTGATGAACGCCCAGGCCCAATACTCCCACCTCGGGGTGGCAGCCAGTGCTCTTACGCACACCTCGGCAGCTTCTTGCCACCTCTCATCTCTCACAAGTTGCTCTATCCACAGCTCACCGATGCGGCGTTTTTCCTGTATAGCTGCAGTTGCAGAGCCACGGTCCGTCGCTGTGACGGAAGATCTATCGTCACCGAATAGATCGCCAAGACTTGTTTGAGATCGTCCCGCTGCGACTGATACACTATCACCACCGTCGAAACCTGCCGCTTCAGGATGCTCGTCAAGAAGGCTCCAGGCGTCTGCATATTTTTCGTGCTCAGTAAGCCATGCGAGATGATCCGCAAGGTCTCTCTTCAGAGCTGCCACGCAGTCAAATGGACTATTTACGAAGATTTTCGGGCCGGTACTCTCTGCGACTTCCTGGACTTCTGTGGGCAGAGGCTCGTCCGCAGCCACTCGACGTGAAGCAAATGTGCTCGGCGCTCTACTAGAGCCTTTGTCCCCGCTGCTCGTTGAGCTACGAATGCTCGCAGCCGAGCTGAATAAACGCGCTGGGTACATTGTAGCATCCCAGAGGCCGGTACCCAAGGCTCCTAAAGCTCCGCGCTGCGACACTGGAACACCGGCTTTCCAGGGCGGTAGAACACACATGTGGTAGTCCGAAGCTGTCAAGTTCTCGTAACGGCTCACTGATAAAGTATCCGCACTGAGTTCTTCCTTGGTAGCAATGTCGATGATACGAAGCTCAGGCTCTTGTCCTCGTGGACGACGCCGGCCATCGCCTTGGCCATCTGCCTTCTCTGCTTCGATGTACCCTAGAACAGCCAGAAGGCTAGGCGAATATAGTGAAATTCCAGAGATTATACAGTCCGTCCGTAATCTGAAGCAGTATTAGTCCATGTCCAACGTCAGGCTCGAGCGAATCAACTTACATCGTGGCGACCTCCACAGACCCAATCCTCAAATCTTTATTATTCTTATTAGGCCGATCAGGGTAGACATTGATAATCCAAACTGTGCCACCCCAACCAACGACCAATTTCTCCACTCTCTCGGTAATTATCGTCGACTGTGTCGGTGTAGCAGCTTCATCTTGAATCCCTCCATTGCCAATCGGCAGCAGCTCGCTTTCTAAAGAGGATTCATCGACCCATTCGGCACGCGCTTTCCACACACTAGCCATTTCCTCCCAGCCTTGACGATTGGGTCGATCCGTATGGCTGACCCGTTTCCATGCAAGCTCTGAATCCGCCGAGTCAAAATGTAGATTTGACCGCATGATTTTAATGCCTTCCTCATTGACCCAGGCAACATATTTCCCGGACAAAGACCATTTTACCGTGCTGATGGCGCCTTCACCGCTGTGCAAAACTGTATCCTTGCCGGTGTTCCCTGCAAGCCCAAAAGTACCTAACCAACTGGAAGCTGTGGCAGCTGCGCCACCCATAGTTGTCGAATTTGTGCTTACACCCACCTTGCCACCAGTCGTAAGTATCAATTCGCCAGCCCGCCCACCGGATACGAACGTTCGGTCGCTCTTGTACTCTGGCGAGAGCGCAACAGCCTGGACCGGTCGACCGAAGTTTCGCAGTAGAACATCCTTCTTGTCTAATAATGATGACACACATACATTGCCATCTATCGAAGAAGTGGCTATATAGATCGAGTTGGACGGAGTTGCGGGGAGGGCGGCTTGCGGCGCTGACTTTGGTTGGCCCCGAATACTTCCAGAGCTTGAGGATGGCTTCGCGGCTGCACTGTGTTCTTCGGCTAATCTACTAGCCAACTCATTTCTTAGATTTGGTAGAGGCGGGGGATAGGGTGAGATTGATATTGATGTGACGGTAGCAGAATGCGCATGGTAGACTCGAAGAGGGCGGAACAGAGGTACTGAAAAGACATGCTTTAAGAGGTCAGCTACCGAGTCCTCGGTCAATTTCTAAGTCACTTACAATATTTCCATTATGTGTCCCAAGCACCTAGGAGTGAATCAGTATTGCATGAAGCCAATCGAAAGAAGGACCGCATACCATCTTATCGCCCGCCGCTAGGAAGATGCTCGTTGCATCGCCGTTCCGATAGACACCCCCGAGCTGCTTGGTCAAATACGAATATTTGAGGTGTGGCTCATCCTCATCCTCATCCTCGTGTTCTGATCCTGTCTCTGTCGTACTTCCTTCATCCTCTGAGTTCTGGTCCTCATCGTCGGTCTCCGTCTCGGCGTGAAGTTGCCGGTGAGGGCGTCGGTGGTGGGTCAATGGTCTTGCGGGTGAGCCTTGCCCTTGATCGACTCGGGTCGACGATGCCTCAGTCGCGCCAGGCGCGTCCATGGCGGAGGGGATTTTCCGTACCTGGACTGAAGCTCTAAGCTGCAGACGGAGGGATCGGGCATGACATCGACAGCTCCGTACCTGGGGTAGGACTCACGCTAACCGCATTGGGATATGACTAAGCAATACAGCAATCACGCCGCTTTGCTTGTTCTCTTTTGATACAACAGCTTAATTCTATCGGCAATCCTGGCTTAGCCCACGGTAGGCCCTGGTACATGAGGCTTGCAAGCTGATATGATATGTACTATTGCAATTTGTCATTCACCAACCCTGGGTAGGCGCTACCATGTTCGTACGAACTTATGTTACCTCGATCTGTAAACGGCCGGCCGCGATTCGGATCTTGAAACAACCTCAAAGCCATTACCTGCATGCGTCATCTCCATTAGGGCTTCCGCGGCGAAAGGACTTCTTCTCTTCCAATGCCTACCTCACGCAGAAACAGTCCGGTACCATTGACAATGCTGAAGGATCGTCGCAAGAGTCTCAGAAACAGCGGAAACGGGGAGGGAGGTCACCAGCTGCGCCAACATCGCTTCGAAGAGTAGCTGTGGAGGCACAAAGGTCGAGGGATAGTTTCAGGTCTAAATCCCAGCTAAGAGAAGCTGGGCTGCTGCAAACAAAGGTTTGGGACATGATAGCGTTCGGTAAACGCCGCTAACAGTCAAACTAATAGGCAATCACCGCATACGCCGTAGCCGAGAAATTCAATATTCGAAAAGCCAGAGAAATACTGCAGGAAAAAGGATACGAACCTGACCCCCTCGAAACCGGTTTATTCCCTCAGGTTGTCCACATCCAAGTTCCCCTCGACTCTATTCGCCGAGTGAGCAATCCTAGCGCCACGGACCTCTCTGCGGACGAAGTTGGTGATATATTTGTTTTCCCCTCTGGTACCGTTGTATCATGGGCACTTCCAGAAGGGTTCACCTCTTTTTTGGCGACTAGGACATTACTCCCCGCGGCGGAGGGGGCTCATGTTGACAATCTGGAAACCGAGGATCTGGAATACGTCGAGGATCCTCACCGAGAGAACAGCAGCATATATGGTGACACCATAATCCTGGGTACCAAACCCGGCGACACTGCGCTGGAATCCAAAACTTCCATTCATCAGTCTGTGGACACCGTTTTCACAAAGGTTGCATTCTCCTCTGGCTTAGCGCGCAGCACCAAATTAGCGGTGCTGGAAGGCCTATTATCAGATTACTTCGAGTCTACGCGGACAATTCCGACGCTCTTGTCGCAGGGCTCTCGCCTCCCCTATACGCGAGACTTCATTCTCCGAAAGACTGGCCAGCTGCTTAGCGTTCGAGCTCAGTTGAACCTCTACTCGGAGCTCACTGACTCACTTCCCGACATATTCTGGGACAGTCGGCACGAGCTCGGCTTGGAAGGATACTATGAGCAAGTTGGAAGGGCATTGGATGTTGGAATCCGTATCAAGCTACTGAATGAGAAGATGGACTATGCGCAGGAGATTGCCAGTGTCCTCCGGGAAAGACTGAGCGAGACCCACGGCCTTCGACTGGAGTGGATCATTATTCTTCTCATCGCTGTTGAAGTTGGATTCGAGGTTCTGAGACTTTGGAAGGAACGGGTCCACGAGAAAGCCTTAGCAGCTGAACAGGCTCGGAAGGAATGAAAATGAGAACTTTCAACTCAAGTATATCTCAGCGGCGACCTTGTATAAGCCTTGACCGCATGTACTCTTACCTTAGATTATACCCCGCTCATTGTTGAATGCAACATTTTCAAGACATTCACGTTGTTTTGAGCTAAGCCCCGATAAGGCGCTTATCAGCTGCGCCTGCCATGTGACAGGATGCTGAGTCATGAGGCCCTGCACGTGAACGTAGTCAGGTACCTACAACCACCAGCTAGCTGGTCCATTTCCATCCTGCTCACGATCGAGGGTTTCTTCGAAGATAATTCAGCTGTTTTATCACTCAAATTTCTATCGCGTACTCCGCGAACCTAATATCCCAGCCATACATTGCTTGGGTGGCGCTTACGGCAACACCTTCTCTCGGTACCCGCTATACAATTTACAAAGCTCCGCAATGAGCTCAACGGGGTCAGGCTTCCTCGAGGCCATCCCAGGGCCGCAGCAAATTCTCAAGGCTGTGACGGGCTCACTTGGTCTTTCATCACTCTCCGGTCCAGAGGTTAGCCCCTCAGGGAGCACATTTGATCACTGTGGCAAGCTAGAAGTGAGCTGTCAGACCAGCTACCATGGACAAGATAGATGCTGCTTCAACTACCCCGGTGGCCAGATGCTGCAAACCCAGTTTTGGGATGCTGACCCGGCAGTTGGTCCGGAGGACTCATGGACTATTCATGGGCTTTGGTAAGCATTTTATCTCAAGTTTGACCGACCCTCTTGCTAACGATATATATCAGGCCAGACCATTGCAACGGAGGCTTTGACCAATTCTGTGACTCGCATAGGAAATACAGCAATATTTCCCTTATCCTTGTTGATGCAGGCCGGAAAGATCTTTTGGACCAGATGAGCATCTACTGGAAAGATTACAAAGGTGACGATCCCAACCTTTGGATGCACGAGTGGAACAAGCACGGCACCTGCGTTAGCACCCTGGAGACGCACTGCTACTCGGACTACTACCCACAACGAGAGGTGGTCGACTACTTTGACAGAACTGTGGAGCTGTTCCATGATCTTCCTACCTACAAGGTCTGCATTCCGTCAGCCAGCCTATAGTACAAATTACTAAGACGACACAGACACTTGCCGATGCTGGCGTCGTCCCTTCATATACACAGACGTACACTCGTCGTGAAATTGAGGATGCTCTATCCAAGGCACATGGCGCGACGGTCACAGTCCGCTGCCGATCCCACCATCTGCAAGAGGCATGGTACTTTTTCAACGTCCAAGGCCCTCTTCAAACCGGACGATTTGTTCCAGCAGACCCAGGTTCGTCTATTCAGCCGGTACCTTTCTACCTTAACAGCTGGCACTGACTATCGTCACAGACGGCCAGACTTCCAACTGCCCAACCAGCGGTATCATATACCAACCAAAGACTCCGAACAAAAACCCCGGCCACGAACCCACCACAACGCGGCATCCTCATCGCCCGGGGCCCACAGGTGTTCCCTTTTCCGGAAAAGGAAATCTAGTCATCTCTACTATGGGTCATCAGCGAGGCTGCATCATCGGCCGAGGAACATGGTACTCGGCTGGTACATGCGCAACATTCAGGGTCAAGAAAGAATCTGGTTGGTCTTCCTCATCTGACAATTTATAATGATATAAGCCAGCAGAAATGACAGTACTAACCTTATATGTCTCTAACCTAGATGGTTCATTCACTCTCTCAACCCGCAAAGGCCCCTGTGCCTTCAAAGACGACGCGTTCACATGCGGACCGCAAATTTTAAGCCCCGTAGAATTCAGCGTAAGCTTTCCTTTTCTACAACTCTGCAACGATCCATCAACTAATGGTAGAACCTCACAGACCGAAGACGGGAAACTCTCCTACAATGGAAACACAACCTTCTTCGCCGACAAGGCGCCCAAGGGTGCAGTGCAAAGCGACATCTTCGTCTCGGAGGGCAAGCATCCGATTGAGCTGTCAATCTCTTGGAGGCCTGAGTAGATCTGAGTAGATTCAACACCAACCAACTATCTTTGCATATCAGTCTATTGGTTACCGTTCCTTTGTTCCGGGCATGCATCGCTTTTGATTAAGATGGTTAGACTATATACAACCGCACAACAAGGATAGACAAATAAATTTTGATATCAGAATTACACCCAGCTACCACTGCATTTTTTTGAAGAGGAATTTGTCAGCTCGCTGGCCGCTCCTTCTTTCAACGTGACATAGGTTTAATGGAAGGAGCGATGGAGCATCAACCAACATAGGAAGGAACGGCCTTGATCCATCGCACCTTCCGTGCAAAGCAATTTCAGGAAATGGAAGGAACGATTTGTCAGCTCGTGGGTTGCGCCTTCCCCTATAGTGTACCTGAAGACTGCGCATAGGGAAGGTGCGATGGAGTATCAAGAAGAGGAAGGAACAACACGGTTGCACCTACCGTAAGCATCAACATTGGACATTTGAAAAGGAGCGGCTATAGACGGAGACTGAGTAATAAACTACGAGGAGAATAGATTCGTCATGAAGATCATTTATTCCTAGATAGATAGGTAAAGTACAGGCCAACAGGTAAATAGTAGAAGTATAGCGGTCTGGTCATACAGACCGCTACCTCAGTAAGAGAATCACCAAGGCTCATTTGAGACCGAAAGCAAAGCAGAAACGCCAATTAGCGCCACGCTTGCATCCGAAGCTCGAAGCCAAAGCCAAAAGAAAAGAATAGAATAGGATGGAGAACAAAGCAAAAACGTAAGCATCATACCACAGATTGGATCAGATCAGATCAGATCAAATAGATGAAAAAAAGAAATTCATCAAACAGCGTAAAGCACAAAGGGAAAGAAGGGACGGCCTGTAAACAATTCAAGGAAACAGGAAAGATAAGAGACGCCGGTCTATAGAGCAGTTGAAATTCATTCAGTAGCGCAGAGTTTGCAAGTCCCAGAAAGCGTGGTCGTCGTACAGTTGCAGTCGAATGAGTAGGGACGCCAAAATGAGTGAAAATTGAATGAAAGAGGTTAAGATAGCATGAGATGCCCCGAAAATTAAGTCATTCTGAATCATTTGCATGGAAAGAGATTTTGTTGTCGTCGAAAATCGAATCGCATCGCAGTCGCTGAATCGTACATGGTCTCGTAGAGTATAATGGTAGAGGTGATGTCGTTTGCCATTGGCATAGGTTCCAGTCATTGATAGCCTGGGTCGTGAAGAGGTGAAGGTGTCGTGCATTAGCCATTATTTTATCCTTGTCCCAAGTTGCGTTACATCGTCAAATCGCCATGAGTATCGTTGATAGACATCCGTATCTTAGTCAAGGAAGAACTCCCGAGACATAACGTCCGATGGTTGCTCGTCAACTTGGAATTGAAAGGAGAAGAAGTCGTCGTTCATAGCGGGGCCGGTGGAGAAGTTCTTGCCCTGGAGCATGTCCAGACTGTTGTCAAAAGCGGAGCCATTGACGTAGTCGGGGAAAGCAGCCATGTCCGGATCGCCCAAGTCGAAATCGTGCTTGCCAAAGCCAGTAGATGAGTCACTGTTGATGAAGATATCGAGATCAGACGGTTGAGAAGCGTCGCTGAGAGTAGGTGCCGTGTGTGGAGAAGACAGAGCAGCTGTGCTCGTAGTTGAGGCGGTGGAGAAAGAGCATGCGCCGGCCTCTGAAATAAGAGGAAGACCCGACTCCTCGAGGATGTTTTCTAAGGGCCGCTTGGACGTGGAAAGAGACAGCATCTCGTCTTCGGATGATGGTGTAAGTGCGCGAGGGCTGGCGTGCTTGCTGCCCATGCCGTAGTTCGGAGATTCGGGAGGAGTAAAAGTAAACACATCCGGTGGCAAGTAGTTGGGGTTGTCAAAGGAAACCATCTCATCGGCTGAGCTTCCGCCGTGGATGCTCAAGTTCTCAAAGATCTCCGAGGGCGGCGTGCGGCGCGAGGTGTCTGATTCGGACGAGTCGAACGATGATGATTTTTCTGCGATCCTCTGACGGGTTCTGGATGCCTTGTCCTGTCGTTCATCTATCTCCGGGCGATGCTTCTTAGGGCGTCCACGCTTTGTTGTCTTGCGAACAATACCCTTGTAGCCGCCAATGCACATGCCTCTCTGACGGTGTCGAGTTAGGGCATCGTGACGGGCAAACACATTGCCGCACAGGCATTCGTAGGGCTTGTCTCCAGTGTGGATCTTGGCATGGCGCTTCAAGTCATGACCGCGAACGAAGCACTTCTCACAGTGGTCGCACTTGTACTGGCGGTCTCCGAGGTGGGTTTGGACATGCGACTTGATGTTTTCTTTGCGGCCGAAGCGGCGCTCGCAGCCGGGGTGGAGACAAACCCACTTGCCATCTTCTGGGTCCGGTCCGTGGATAAACGCCGCAATCTCGTCGATCGAGACACCCGTGTCTTTGATTGAGGCATGAACACGAGAATCGAGGTTGAGGGTGTCAATGGATGCGACACGAGGAGAAAGCTTGGCCTTTACTAGTGAAGCTGCAGACGGTGTACCTGACTGTTTCCTTGCGTGACGACTGGGAGTGGCAGGGCAAATCGGAATCTTGGCCTTCTTCTCGTTCTCCGAGTTCGGAATTGAGGCAATGTCTGGGGAGTTGAGTGACGAGGATGTTGAGGAAGTGGGGAATTGGCTGTGGCGAGGAAACCCTTCAGACCGGAGGCTATCAAAACTGGAACCCTGCGAGTAGTCAAATGTATCAAAACCATCAATTGTAAATGATTCAGTGTGAGGGGGGGAGGGCATTTCAATCTTTGGCTGGGAAAAGTTTGTTCCAGCCACTCCTTGGAGTGATTTGGCGCGTTGCATATATGACGAATGGGCTGGCGCATTGGCAACATTCTGGTCTTTAATCGGGGAGAAATGTGACTCTGCGCAGTACTGAGCGAGATCGACTGCCTTATTGAAAGGTGTCGTCGCTGGGGTAATGGGGAAGTACTCTGTACGAACCGTCAGCCGTTGTGTACAAACTTGCGTCAACCTTGTATGTAGCTTACGTGTTTTGTTTTTGCTTGAAGTGTGCGGGCGATATGAGGCGCTCGGATTTGACTGGACCGAGTGTCGTCTCATATCAAGATCTGTGTTTGCGGTCTGTTGAAACGAGGAAATATCCCATGAAGCATTATCGAGTAGTTGTCCCTCGAAAGTGGCGTTGCATCCGAGCTTCGAACCCTGCAGCTGTTGCTGCTGTTGTTGAATAAGGTTGAGGTGGTAGTTAACAGGTCGGCCATCGGTCTGAACAAAGGTCGCGCTCAATGGAGACGACTGCGGGCTCTGATAATTGGCGTTACTTAAAGCCTGCAGATCGTCTTGATTGAAGACCTGGAAGTCGGGCATGAGAGGAACGGTAGTGGGATATGTCATAGGTTGTTGCGGTGCTGTTTGGTTAGTAATTGACGCATCTTGCACGAGCTGTGGTCGCTGAGCTTGCACAGCTCGCTGGTCCAGGCTCTGGCCGCGGCGATGAGCATGATATCTGTGCAATGCCTGTGGAGGGAGGCTTGGTGGTTTGGCGGCGTCGAGCACAGAGGGTGTCGAGATCTGCCGGCGATGTTGACGATGACGCCCTTGGAGGTGGCTATGTGGATTCGACATCATCGTGGTGGGCGAGATGCTCGTGGCGCGATCGATATCGGCGCAGTTGACAGATCACTTTTGCAGGAACTGGAGAATCATACATATCAGCATATGCACTGATGCGACCGCAGTAGGCAGGCGATATACCAACCTCACGCAGCGCTGCTAGCCGTCGGGCTGGGCCACGCAGATGGGGAAAGAAGACCGCCTGTACCAGTGTCAGTAAATGGCCTTCCAAAGCAAACGCCCAAAAGTAAAACTAGGAAATAAAGCTAGAAAACAGCAAGAACGAAGCGCAGTAACAAAGAGAGATTAGACCGCTTTCGGGACTAAAAGTTCAAAGCAGGTGGGTGGATAGTTTATGTATGCGACTTCACAGTCCTCGAGTAAATGAAGACTGTCAGGCCAGTAGAGCGACGTGCGCAAAGGTTCGAGTGAAGTGTTCTTGAAGCCCAAGACAAGAACAGGTGAGACCTGGAATGAAGAGCAAGCCTCAAGGTAGATAAGGTAGATATTTAGAGGTGGGAACCGAGGAAAGGCAGATGGAGCTGATGAGGCTATCCACGGTTTAGATCAACAATGGGGATGTTGGCCCAGCAACGCGCGCCGCCAGGTTACGAGGGCTGGCCCCGGTGGATCGATATCATCACTGCCGCCCTGGCTAGGGTAACTCGATATCTGATTAGGCTGCGATCCGAGTCGCTAGCTTCGCTGCAAGGAGCTATCTTCTGGCCAACGGTGGTCGAGACTTTTCATATCCTGTCGTCCATGGGATAGACAAACCGGCGTTCCGGTGCCTGCGAGGGTGAGACATTGTCATTATGCGACCCTTGTATGGCAATAGTAGAGATGGCTAGAATGATAATTGTTTCATTGACCAATTATTCAGAGCACAGGGATTTGCGTCGTCATGTCCGAGTCGGTTGGGTAGCAACTAGCAACAACTTGATCGCGACTCGAAGCTCTCCCGTCTGAGACCGTTGATGCCTCGTGACCCAGGCTGCAATGATGTCAGTAAACAAGCTCCACATGTCATATGACTGATCTTCTATCACATGACATAAATCACATGACATTCCAGACTCAAGGTCCTCTACGCTAATCCGGTTAAAGACAGAATTCCACGTGACCGCACAACCGATTTTAACGAGCCCACTCCTCCACTCTACTTATCTTTTCGCAAGTTCGCACGAAGGTTGAGGAAGACAAGTTCTGTCGAGGTGAGCATCCAACCCCTGCTATGATAGACTGCACTGGTCTCTAGGCGCATCTATATCCTTCTCAGCCTTTCCTCGTCGCCAGTCTGCGAGTTCTACCTCGCTGTACGATTTCGCAGGCGGCGGGTGAAGAATGCTGCGGAGGCGATACGGATGATCTCGAGAACACAGCAGTCTACCGCACATTCATCCAACAAAGACTTCTTAACTAACGGAATACCAGGCCTTCCAAAATGCAGATCTTCGTCAAGACCCTCACGGGTAAGACTATCACCCTCGAGGTGGAGTCTTCCGACACCATCGACAACGTCAAGTCCAAGATCCAGGGTGCGCAACACACAACCCCTCCGCCACTTTTCACAAATACTAACGTATTATTCCTGCAACAGACAAGGAGGGTATCCCCCCCGACCAGCAGCGCCTGATCTTCGCGGGCAAGCAGCTCGAGGACGGCCGCACCCTCTCCGACTACAACATCCAGAAGGAGAGCACGCTCCACCTCGTCCTGCGTCTGCGTGGTGGTGGTAAGAAGCGCAAGAAGAAGGTCTACACCACCCCCAAGAAGATCAAGCACAAGCGCAAGAAGACCAAGCTCGCTGTGCTCAAGTACTACAAGGTTGATGGCGATGGCAAGATCGAGCGTCTGCGCCGTGAATGTCCCGCCCCTGAAGTACGTTCCTATACCCTTTGGATATGTAACAGAAGGAATGGATGGATGCTAACGGTTGAACAGTGCGGTGCTGGTATCTTCATGGCTGCCATGCAGAACCGTCAGTACTGCGGAAAGTGTCACCTTACCTACGTCTTCGACGAGTCCAAATAGATGGATTAGTCTGGTCTAGGGGTTCTTTGCGTCCTTGATCGGTGTTACTATGTGTCGGTTTGGGATGTGAGGGCAGGACGTGTGCGTTTGGATCGTTCTTTAGTGGCCTTGAAACAGCAACCTTGAAATATGAATGAAAAAATCATCAAAACCAAATTCCTTTGTAACATCTAGCGAGCGTCTAGTGCTGGTGTAGTAACGATAGTAATGGAGTAAGGCAGTATGTACACTTGAACGAAAGTATAAACGTGATATCATGGAAGCTCAATGCAAACGAGTGTCTCCTGGTCTACCCAACTATGTCAAATTCGTCATTTCATCATTGTCCAGCTTACTGGAAGCCGTTCTGGAGGTTGTTGTACTGGCTGTCAGGGTACGTGATGGCGTTCTGCGACTGGTCCAAAGAGCCAACGCCTCCAACATCTTCCACAAAGGTACCGATCAAACTTCCGTCGGTCTTATTGGCGGCAACACCACCCTTGTCAGCGCTGGTCTCCCACCACATTCCACCGCCGAGCCCACGGTCTCGGATATAAGCAGCTTTGACGTCGGCCACTGCCACAGTATCGTATGAGATCATTCGACGAGCCGACGGGTCATACGACCACGATGCACCGATGTTGGTGTCCAGATGCTCGGTGGCTCCAGCCTGTGGCAGTGCCTTGTAGTCGTACACTCCCTGCTCCCAAGTTCCCTGGCCGATGCCAGAGTAAGGTCGTCCGGGGCCGTCGGTGTTCTCGAACGCGCGACCATAGATCGGCATGCCCAGGATGATCTTGTTGGAGGGCACGCGTCCTGTGTTAATGTAGTAATCCACGGCCTGGCGAGTGTTGAATGGTGTGGACGTGGGGTTGTCGCCGGAAGGGTAGAGGTTCGCCTGGTGGCCAGCATTAGAGTCCCAGCTACCAGCGTAGTCGTAGGCCATCAGGTTGTAGAAGTCCAGGTATGGTGTCATTTCTGACAGGCGAAGCTTCTCGTAGTTGGTCGGGCCTATATTTAGTCAGTTATTGTGTGTAGAAATTCTAGCATGGTGCTCACCAGCCGGGACAGCAACAGTAAGCAGGAATCTCCTGTCGCCTTGGACGGCGTTCAACCGCTACATCAATTAGCATGAATATACAACTTGGGGCAGATACTCACCTCACGACATCTGCGGAGGAGATCCACGTAGTTCTGTGCCTGAGCATCGTCTACAAATTGTTAGCATCTTTAAAGGCGATCAAGATACACAACATACTCTGAGGATACTCCCAATCAATGTCAATTCCTAATCAAGTCAGCAACTATCTCCATGATCATAAATCAGAGAAGCGTACCATCAAACCCAAGATCAGTAATAAGCTTCGTAGCAGTCTGCGCAAAGCGATCCCGGTTCTCCGGAGTCCCAGCTCCATTAGTGAAGTTGGGCGAGTAGGTCCAACCTCCAATGGAAAGAAGGACCTTCATCTTGCGGTTCGCGCGCTTCAGCAGACCCAATTGCTTCGCGCAGCCGTAGACATTGTTACCGGTATCGTTCCATGAGTCGGTGGGGTAGTGCTTCTCGATGTCGGACCAGGTATCGGAGAGATAGCTGTAAGATTGTAAGACTGCTTTGCTTGCAAGGTGAATTGGTAGAGGAGGGTGCTTACACCTCGCCGGTCTCCGGGCGGACATTGGCGAATGCGTAGAGAACATGGGTCAATTTCGCGGCGGGAAGGTCTTGGGGGTTATAGTTCCGGCCGTAGATAGCCTCAATGTTCAAATTAGTCGGAATGCAAGAATATATGTTGATGTCGGGAGATCATCCGCGGGGCACATAAAATGGAATGGAAGGGACGGGGGCATACCCAGTTGACGAAATACCCCACAGTCTTATACGACATATTGGGCGAAGTTAAAGTCGAATTGTTCGAAACAGACGGTCTTGAAGTGCGAAGCTGTATACCAAAAAGAGGATTATTATTTGCAAAGTAATGCAGAAAGAGAGCGACGAGCAGAGCGGGACCAAAGATGGAATATATGGACCGTGATGAAATTAAGACCATGACACAATTTAAGAAGACTCACTAGTGCGAAGCGCTCTTTGTTCAAAATAGACAGGAACAGAAGCGAGAGAATCTTGGAGCCTGCTTAGTTCGTACCTGCCCAGTAGAAGCTGTTGGCTGTGCTATGGCAATGTACCTGATGTGGTGCCTTATACTTCAGGTATCAGGTACCGAGTGGCGCAACAGCAGTGATTGGTCAGGGCAGGAGTGGCGGTGCAACTACAGCCTGTCAGGGCTGATGAGTGATGTGGCTAGTGGATCTCGTGGCTTACTTGTGTGCTTGATCTGTGTGGACAGAAGCAGCGGGGAACTGACACTGAAACTGAAACTGAACTTGAAAGCTGTGATGGAGACAACAACACAGCCCGACCCCGAAGCTATATTTATACCTTTTCTCCAGTCACTCAGGACTGTTCAGGAAGGAGACTGTCAGGAATTGAAACATTCAACTCGCCTCCATCAACCCAACGCTGTTCCAGACACGAGACCTTCCATGTCTGTCTGTGATCAGTCTGTCTGACCCTTCCCTCTATCTAACCTTTGTCCTGCGCGTTTTTGTGCGAGGGTGCCTGCAGGGGAATACCATGTCCCTAGCCAAAGTACCCCTATCACACCAATAGATCTGGCTAGCGAACCAGGGATCAATAAACTAACGGAGGGATGCGAGCGCCTTCTCCGACTGAACCTTCTGAACCTTCTGAGTGTCAAAGTTCAGTTGCTCATCTGCTCAGTTGTCACGAGCGCCTGCCGTAGGTCGCTGGTCCATGACAGGCCAAGTAGGTCCAAGTCGAGGCCAAGTCTAACCAAACCCAGTTCCCGGACATTCCTGAGTCCAGCTTAGACTTCTGGCATGGAAGCCACTGTAGGACGGACATCCCCATGGAGCATTATCGCGATCTCACCTGGTACAGCAGCGGCTGCCGCCTCTCGACTGTTGAGGAGTTGAGAATGTGCGCCGAGAGTTTATTTGGGTTGCTGAAGTATGACGCGCATGATGGATGCGATAATTCTCTGTTCATGGGCTTGAGGCTTAGCTTGGTATTGGCGATGGCGTTGGTTGTGAAAAGCTAAAGGCCGGGGTATCATGGGAACTCCCACTAGACTGAGATATACATCCGCAGGAATGGACTGGGGTTGCAGTGCTAGCAGGACCCTGAGAATGACCAAGGGCCAGGTAGCATTGACTGGATCATCACACTGAAGAATGGACATATTTTCTAGGATCGCAAGTATTAAATGGCGACTTGAGCGCAGTGTAGAGTTCAGGTTAGTCGAAGTATGTGACGACGCTACATAATCGCAAGCACATGACGCCCATCAAGCATAACGCACCTTGTCATTTCTCAACTCTCATCCAACTTTGTTAATCCTCCAAACCAACCTAGTCAACATACTTACTTCCCTTGAACCGAAAAGTAAGTCATAGTCAAATGCAAAATAAAGAATGATGTATCAAAGCCAACACTAACCGGAGAAGCTCGGCCCAGTCTTAGCACGAACAACCTCAGCTGAACTCCCCACTGACCCTCCCCACTCGCCAGTCACCGTCAGTAATCGTCACTACTGCAGGGGTCCAGTGCGTCTACTACTCGGCCAACACCGAAACCTTGACCGGAGTCATGACGAAAATCCTGTTCAAAAAAAGTACCTACCTTTTTACCCCATCGGCAGGAAAAGTCTTATCTATTCCACCTTGAGGTTCTGAGCGAGCGCGTGGTCAAATCCTCTTACCCACCTGATGGGTCGAGTTGGTGCTGTCTGATGCAACTGTATAGCGACTGTAGCTGAACTTGAGCCTGAAGGTGACCTCGAGTCGCGGATAGAGATCGGAGACGATACCATCATAGGAAGGAGCCTTGATTTCTACGTTGAGGTTCGGGTCGAGATTCAAGTCGAGCATGCTTTGGATCAGCGGCCAGTGGACACTGACAGTGTTAAGTGTCTTACAGCGGATGAAGGATAGGCAAGCAAAGAAAAGCAAATCAAGTAAAACTGTATTGACAACGCCCTAGAATACTCAAAAGACCGAAACACATGCCGATTATTACATGATAAACCTCCAAAGGAAATGCAGACATGCTAGGAAGTAGAAAGGTAGTATTCAACAAAGAAAGACAGCCATCGAACCGCCCCGACAAGAAAATACAGCTGAACCATGAATGTAAACCAGCACTCAAGGGTATTGTCGCCATCAGAAACAGTAGGAAACTACAGCAGTACAGGAATCACCAACAACTCGATCTAATAATCCCATCCCCTGCATTGCGCAAGCGACCTGCGCTCAAGCAATCAACCAACGTCGTCACCAATACATCTCATTCCAGCCGAAGACGAATGCACGCGTCGTAGAGTCAATGCTTCGTACCAGTCTCATCACCATCTTCCCAATTTTACTCAGTTACCAATAAGCAGTCGTATTCAAGAGTGCCAGCACTCAAGGATGCGACCGGATCCAAGAAAGGATAGCATCTAGTGACGGGTCATCAGCCAGCCAATGGCCCGCCCGAGCATCAGCGGCCCGGAGATCAGCAACAACATGCTGATTCGAGATCTGTGATAGTTCCTATTCAGACGAGAGTGGTTAGTAATGGAGCAAAGGGTAGTCAAGGTCCTAGCTGAACTAACCTGTCGAAGAGTGTTACCCACGGCCTTCATCTGGCCCGCGTGCTGCGGGCCAGGTCTCTGACCACGGAGGATACCGTCCCTATGAATGACCCAGCGCTTGGCTGCCGCTGCCCGAAGGTAGATCCGATGGGCCTGGAACCGCCGCGCACTGCCGTCGAGTATGACCCTGCTGACTGTGAGGACCCATTCGCCACAAGTGATTTTGGACGAAACAAGGAAGGATAGTACGTACCTCCGCAATTGGGTCTTTTCAGTCTCTTCGCTTGAGGTATTGGCTGGTGGCGGACTAGGGTTGTAGTTTGAAGCCATCAAGGCGTTTGCTGCTGCCAGGCACTCGCGGAGTACCCGGTAGCCCTCTTCCGCTTGGTCTGCCGGTGATACCGAGACGTTGAGCTGGGAGATGTGCAAGAGGAGAGTACGGTAGTCGTTCATGATCTCTGCTACCCTCAAGGCGCGTGCTTGGTTGACTGTATACATTAGTATATGTCTGCCTTACTTTGAATCTTGAACAACTGCTTACGTCCGTCAGACATTGTGAGTAGGTAGACTCCTGGTTCTTTTACTGATTCCCGGATAAGACTTGGAACGGTGAAGCAAAGAACAAAGCGAAACGAAGTATAGAAGGCGTAGCCTGAGTATTAAGGAAAGTAGTACCGAAGAAAACACTGGAGTCGTCAAGCTCAATTGAACGAGTGCATACTCTATCCGGATCAGGCCCCCAGGCAGAGGGCATGATATCCTTTTAAGCTTAATCTTCAACGGCAGCGCCCACAGCGGACGGAAGCTCGGTCTCACCCTGTTAGGGAGGTGAAGAATATTGCAAAGAGGAGGATCATCGTTAGATGTGGCTGGCTGCGCCAATGGCTTGCTGCTGTTGGCATTTCAGAGACATCACAGCTGGAAAGCAGCTCAGCATGGTGGATCTATAGCACGAACGGGCCAGGGGGACGTGGATAACCGGGAACCATGTGCAGTGCTCCCAGACAGCGGGTTGAGCTACGCCAGTCCCTCGGATTGGGAGCGGAGTACGCAAGTAGGCTCTGGTAGCAGGACTGGGCGCGAACCTAAGCAGCTGTGGCTGGAGCTGTATACCTCCCTAGTGTCTGTATGGATCAGTGCGGGATGATGTCGCTGGAGAAAGGAACCACCCAGGAGCACGGGCATGCTTGCAGGGGGGGCTGATAAAAAAAGAAATAGAGAAATAGAATGCCATTGACGAGTGTAATAGGTTGGAGGAGAGACAATTATTCAGGGCACGTCATTCGCTGTGAGGCACTGCGGGATCTTGGAACAGTTCTCAACAAGAGCTTAAAACGGGTCTGGGACGATCAGGCCAGCTGGGGTCGCTTGTTTCGCATTGCATTCGCCACAGGCTGTCAAAAGCGAGACAACGACTCAACGCTCGAGCATTGGACGGTCGCGCAGCAGCAGTTCTGGAAGGGCAATCGAAGCGAAGAATCCACTGCCAGCGCTCAGCCACAGTACGAGGTTCAACGCCAGCTGAACAGGGACCAGCTGCAGCCTTAGGCTCGAGACGCTGATTGATCTTTTTTGCTTCTTAAAACCCACTCCTATCCCGTCTTGATTATACATGCGTTGATTCGGTGGCAAACCTTTGACAACTGCCCTACCGACTGACTCTGGATTGTTGTGTGCTATCGTGAGATCTGAGCGGACTACACTAGGGAGTTGCGACTATCGTGTTGGCAGCTGCGCCCCGTTCAACAATCTGGCAGCCGGACTTCGCATTCGTCCGACTGGCAGCTGCCATGAGCCTGTAGGATTCTATACTCAAGCTTTCCATTGTAATGTTTTCTGACAACGCCGAGCCAACTCCAATCGCCACCAGCTTAAAGCAATGTATGAGGCTGGCTACGACAAGGGGGAAAAAAGTAAGACGAACTACGCATCGGGCGATCTTGAGATACAGAATGCAATCCATACGTCGTCTTGATATCATTTGCGTATACCAGGATTATCACTTCGGCTCACACCTTAATCCTTCTCGCTGATAGCCTGCAGCCGTTCGTCGATCTCCTCCTCCGTCAGTGCCCGGAATCCAGGATCTGTGCCTTCCTTGCCATCTGTTCGAGGACCACCGGCGATACCAATCTCCAATTCGTGCTTCTTGAAGTCCACGCTCAGCACACTGCTCAATGCCGTAATACCCAGCTCGACAACCTCCTCCCAGCTGCCTTCGGCGTAATCCTTGTTCTTCAGCTTCTTCTCCATGTGGTTGAGAGCCTCCTGTTGCTTCGGACCCGAGGCCGTGGCCTTGTATCCAGCGTAGTAACCGGCAGGGTCGCACTTGTAGAGCTGGGGTCCAGCTTCTGAGTCGACAGAGACCAGAGTAATCGCAACACCGAGCGGACGCATGTAAGCCTGGATTTTCAACATTAGCCGCGATATTAATCAATATTGACAGTCAAGACAAACCCTCTGTGTGTAGACCTGGTTGATGTTGGCCAAACGCTTGGCAAGGACGTCGCATGGCATCTCGTAGCCGTACTTGTATCGGAACTCCGCAGCCTCACCACGAGCACGGTCAACGCTAGCTCGGGCATCGGCAATGGAACCAGTCATGACACAGCCGACGGAGGGAGAGAGACGGAAGATATGCGTGACGGAGGAGGGGTCGATCAATTTATCCTAAGACGGCGGTCAGAACGGCCTTGTCGGAAGACGTCTAGGTAAACATACGGCAACTTTCTTCTGAGACATCACGACAGCGCAGTTCTTTCCCCTCACACCTATCGAGGTGATGTTTGCGGCGGTGATAGCTTTGAACGCATATTCTGAGATTGGAGAACACTTGTCAGCGGATCTTGGTTGTTTGGAGTCGGGCTTGGGGAGGTAGATTGGGACCGGGAGATGTGTCGTTCGGCTCGGGTATGCGTACCAACTTGATAGAGACGACCTTGGTCGGAGAAGATAGTGATGTGTCTGTCGTAGCCTGTACTTCTGTTAGATACGATCTCATCGGTCCGCCGATGATGAAGTCATGGCGGTCGGTCAAACAGCTGCGGGATCATACCGGACATGATGGCGGTGCTCTAAATAACACTTAACAAGGATGATCGTATTCAAGGTAGAAGAAGATGCGAGGTAAGGAAGATCGGGATGCGGAGAATGAGGGAATGGAGGATGGAAGGCGGCTGGAGAGGACGCGTGCTAGAGGATGCCTGGCTGAAGCTCAAGCTTCTGGCCCGACAGCTTACTCCCGTCACCGCCTTCCCTGCTTCAACACCACAGCTATACGGACCATAGGACGACCTTGTGAACAATTTACCAATGATTTTCATGAATATATACAGTTGATTTGGTTGTTCTATAGTCTATTGCTTTTATGGATTCAGAAAGGACAGAAGTACGCCAGGGCCACTGATGAGGCACCAAATGCTCAAAGAACGCCGTGATGCTCCCAGGATATCAACAACTTTTGACACTCATCATAACAAAAGCGATGATGAGGAAAGACGCTTAGTTCTTCTTGAGATTTGGATAGTGTGGGGCAGGACAATCGCCGTGTCGGAAACATGACAAAGGTGAGGACGAGCCTCCTAATCGCTGTCGCTGCTCAAGTCGGACGAAGAGCTCTCACTCTCGCTGCTGCTTGAGATCTCCACGACAGCCGTTCGGTTTTTCTTCTTTTTCTGACCAGGTTTGTTCTTAACGGGTTGAGGCTGAGGCTTCACTGGAGCCTTCTTGCTGCTCTTTTCATTATCGCTGTCGCTATCGCTCTCACTGCTGCTTGAGATATCGATGACAGCAGTCCGGTTCTTCTTCTTTTTGTTGACGGGTGGAGCTGGTGGTGGATTCTTCTTTTGAGATGGCGGCGCTTTCAGATTCGCCATGGTGAAGACTCGGCCATCCATAGCGAAGTAGACGACCTCCGCACGTCGCCTATTCTGGAATCTCTTCAGCATTTCATCATTCAATTGCTCAAAGGCCTCTCCTAGATCCTCGGTCAAACCGCTCTCAACCAACTTTGTCCGAAGAGCATAGACGGCTTTCCTGTAGTTCAATGTAGGCGACTCCTCAGACTGCTTCTCAGCAGCATCAACATTAGCCTCCTTCGTTTCCTCAACTTCAGCCTTGATAAGAGCCTGAGCAGCCTCCCGCAAGCGCTGCTTAGACGCTTCACCCCTCAACCCCTGCAAATACGCTAGCAGAGCACCCTCATAAGCAGGCGGAATATGCTCCAGCGACAAAATATGCTTGAAGAGCTGGATCTCGCGAATCTTCTGAAACTTCCAGGAAGCCCGATCATTCTGGTACTGATTGAGGTAGGCAAGAATCGCAGATTCACCACTCTCTTTAGATCCTCCATTCGTAGATTCCGATCCTTTATACTCCTTCGCCTTCTCCTTATTCCGTTCCTTCTTCTCCATCTTCTTTCGCTTCTTCTCTTCCTTCTTGCGAGATCCCGCGTTCTCGTCGTCTGCTTCGTCCTCTTCGTTTCCTTCGTCTGGAGTCGGAGAGGGCGAGGGTGAAGGGGACGGAGAAGGAGACTTGACCTTTGTCTCTGCTGAAAATGAGACCCTCTTCTTCTTGCTCTTGCGCTCTTCCTTGTTCTTCTCCTTCTCCTTATCCTCGCTCAGAGTCTTAGACTCCTCGTCCTCGCCATGTCTCCGCTTCTTGCTCTTCTTGCTCTTCTTCTCTTCACGCTCGCCCTCGTTCTTTTCAACAGCGTTCTCCTTGTTCTCGTCTTCCTTCATATCGATATCTTTCATTGTAACGTCTGTATCGGCATCGCTCTTGCTGCGCTTAGATTTAGAGCTGGAGCTGGAGCTTGATCGCTTCGATCGCGATTTTTTCTCTTCGGCCATTGCGGCGGTTTACGGGCGGGCCGGTGTCGTCGGTAGGGTATAATTTCGAGTCGCGGATATATAAAGAATATATTGTTCGAGTTTGAAGCAAGGAAACCGTGCTGGAATGAGATGTTTCTGAAATTATTGTTGCTTCTGAAGGCTGGGGGAAATTTTCCACGTGATAAGATTTGACTGCCGATAAGGCCGATAAGATATATACGAAATACGACGAGACCATCAGTAGAATTTTAGAGTACGGAGTACGGAAAAAGAATTCAGATTACATAGAGTTTATGTATTGACAGAGTGATATCTATATGTTTCGACGCATCGTACAATCATCAAGTAAGCGATATCCTTGATAGACGCCAACTCATCGCTATTTCCCTTCCATGACTCCAGAAACAACCATGCCTTGACCCTCGCAATGCTCCAAAACAAAACGACAGATTAAGCGTTGATGATATGCCAGCGGACTCATTGCCCGCTGGCTTCCTTCCTCGAGTTTTCCCTCCTGACTTGTGGCTGTGGCTGCGCCTCCGCGCTTCCGGCAGATTGAGGAGCTGCTTTCCTTCTTGCTCGCTCTTTGTCTCGAGAGCTGGCGCCGGTTGCTCTTCGCCTACGGATTGGCTCATAGACTTCATTGAAGTTCATGACCACGCCGAGGAATCGCATGTCGACGTCGGGTTGATAAGCGAGGTCTCCAAGGAGAATGTTTAAGCGGGAGCGGAACTCCACGGAGAGATCGCGGAGGCGGGTACGGAGGGATGAGAGCATATGATCGTCTGCAGAGAGGTCATGAAGTGACGAGGGAGTAGCGACATCGTCAGGAGCATTGGCGAGATTCGGATTATAGGAGAATGACGAAGAGGCCGAGGCGACTCTATGTGCCTGGCTGTGTCGGGAGGAGAGAAGATCGCGCTCTGAGACACCCCATTGTCCTTGCGCCGTTCGTGTCTCGATCTTAGCGCTTAGTTCTTGTCGGCGTGTGAATTCTGCGACGGAGAACGAGTAGAGACCGTCTACTGCGTCTTTGTACGCAAGCATGATCTTTAGAATGTGGTGCAGTTGAGCCAAGAAGCCTTCCTCTGGCTTGCCGGTAGAGCTGCTCTTCGACGACGTTGAGGAACCCAAGAGACCCTTGTGTGTTATGGAATTGAGGTATTTGGTGTGAGCTTCGATAAGGTCATCAAGTGTGCACCCTGGCTTTGATATGGACGCCTGTAATTGGTCCCAGCTTGACTCGATAACCTCGAAGAGGATGTAGTATTGTAATTGGCAGACAAAATGAATCATCTCTGCAATAACGCATCTCGCGCGCTTCCAATCAGGGCCGACTTTGTCGTCCACGCTGCCCAGGACACCCCTGGCGCCAGTCATGCACCGTCGCCAAGTGCTGCCCAAGGAGAACTCCACGCGCTTTACACGCCAGAGGAAGTTGAAGACTTTGAGATACTGAGTCGAACCCCATGGTGTGATGACAACATCTACCGGAGCGTCGATCTTGTATTCAAGGGTGAAACAATCCCACCCTATTTCACCATGGCTGAGCTCCAGCATACGTGCGTCCAAACGCCGGAGAACATCTTGAGAGTCGTATTGCGCATTTGACGCACGAATAGCATGCTCCAGTTGAGCTGTTAGCGTATGACGATACTGTGAGTTCGCAGGGCGATCAAGGTTCGATGCGAGTGATTCCATTAACAAGGCAATGAAATCACCTTGGCCGAGCAATAGATATTTCTTGAGTGCATGGAGGTGGTCGAAGAGCTTGAACTTGTCGTCCATGAGGTGGATCAGCCGCGCCATTGTAGTCTTATAAGCCTCGTCGATGGAAGTCTCGAGACTGGCCGTGTCGCCGTACCGCAGTTCCTTCGAAGCTTCTTTTGAGTACGCTTCGACCCATCCGGAATCGCCGCAACCGTATCTAATGAAGTTTAAGGACTTGCCAATAAGGAAAACTTTTTTGGCAAACTCCTGGGTGATTATTGATGGAACCATATCATCTTCAAGCTTGTACTTATCTTCCCAAACGCTAGTTGCAATGCGCCGGGGATCTGTACTAGGTCTGAACTCCGGTTCAACAACGAAGAACTCCTTGAAAGGGTCTGACAACTCGCCGTCATAGATCCAGAGACGCAACATGTCGTAAAATGGCCTCGTTACGTGCGCAAGAAGTTTCTCGGCAAAGTTACACACGAATGGATCTCCGTGCGAGGTCGAGAAGCTATGAATTAAGGAGATTACTTGTCCTCCCTTCTTGTCTGTCAATTGTCAGCATCGCAGCGTATTTGAGTCGACGGAGCGAAACGTACTTTGAGCTTCTTCGACAATCAAACTCATCAAACGTAGCGCCATCGTCGCGTCCCTGGTCCATACCACACATCTTTTCAGGGTCACTCCGCTTTTGGGACCACTCGATTCCTCAGGTGTAGCCAGTGCCCTGCGGATCTCTCCCTCTAGTGTCGCCACCAATCCCAGATAAGAGCGAAGTTCATTCGAAAGAGCTGCCCGCAAGCTCTGACTGATGAGGCCCTCGCTGCTACCTTCAACAAAGGCAGAGAGGCCTCGGTATAGCAAGCATGGTTCGGACAGGGTGTTCAGAATAGAGACCAGAGGAAGGGACAAGTTTGAGGGCAGCTTGAGTGTCGAAGCTGACATAAATTGTAAGTCGGTTGAAGATAGACCCTGAAGGTTGAATGGGAGGTCGCGCAAAAGCCCCGGTTCGGCCGGCCTGTCTGCTGTCTGCTCCTTCTCTGGTTCCTGATACTGCTCCTCTACGTGAGGATCTCTGGCTGTAGATTTATGACGGCTCAAGCGATGTCGTTCGAGGCCAGACCCCTGCTCTGCTTCTCGTTCCTTTTCTTTTTCCCTCTCTAGATCTGCCCGTCGCAATGAGGTTTTCCGTTCTAGCCTCGCGGCAATTTGAGATGCCGATGAGCTAACCGCTATCCCATCATCGTCCGAACCGGGTGCCATTCCGCTCCCCGTCCTTTGGTCTTTAGCTAGCATTCTCTGTAGCTTGGCTTGATCCATCAGTGGACTTCGTGGCCTGTCGTCCTCCTCCAGGACTGCATTCTCTTCGGAGCTTTCTGCGTTCGATAGCCGGTAGAGTAAATACAATATTCCCCATTTTTGCGATAGCACGGGTTGTGTCAAGAGGCGCGAATACAGATTGGAGAACCGGACGGCCTTGTCGGGGCTCGGGTTTTCGCGTAGTAATTTTCGCTTTATCAAATCCGACGCATTGTTGATGTTATCTGCTCCTGCAAAGCTCCCGCGGCGACCAAATCCCAGTCCTCCAGACGGCGAAGCTGGGTTGTCCGCGGAGTTCGCATGCGCATCTATTGTTCGCCACGCATGTTCGAGGAGCCCATGATGACGTTGTTCCTCCGCTGCGGCGAGGGCTTCTTCAGCGTCTTCTGAGTATTCGTCGCTAACGGCGGAGAGAGGCAGAGGGGGAGTGAGAGAGTCGACGAGCTGCGAAAGGGCATCATCGATGCGACGTGGGCGTGCGGGATGTCGGGTCGACATTGTTTCTCCTCCCCCAAGCTTGGCGGCTAGAGGGTTTTCGCGAGACCGGCGACGCGACGAATGCGATAGGAGTTGAGTGCTCTCTGTTGTCTCCGTTCGAAGACACGTTGGGGCCCGACGCGATGGTGGACGCGGGGATTCGTTGGGCAACGCGAGGCGAAGGCGGTGCGATATGATTATGGCGCGGTTGGGAATCTGCTAGGAATCAGGCATCTCACGCGCAAGAAGAATCTGGCTAGCTCTCGATGCGAATCATGGAGCAAAAAGTGGTAGAAGAGATGCTCGTCCTTGAGAAACGGGGTTGGCAAACGGAACAAACACTGTCTTGATGAGGCGGAGTGCCAAGCATCTCCATCTACACTGTACGTACTTCTCTTTAGTTCGGAAACATGCTTCTGTAAGCCTTCGTTGCTCAGTTGTGCAATGTGTTCTGTTGTATGAAACAACCTGGCAAGCAATCAAACCGTTGGATAACTCCTGTCCTGGTAACCTTGAAATGCAATATACCACCGAGGCCCTCATGCTCCGGCGACAATTCTATCAACAGAAAGAGTGGCTACCACAGAGCGTCTGTACTGTGACGCTTGATTGAATCCTGCATATTCCATGCTGTCATGCTTAATAGTCATAAATGATCAGATTATTGCTCAGAACTAACTCCTAACGATAGCTGCGAAGGATGTTTTTACTCCTGCTAGCCGGAAAAAGACAACCCTAATTTCGAAACAAAAGATCAAATGCTATGCAGATCCCAAACCCTCGACACAATAAAAACAAGATGGGGGAATGCCTGAAATGATTGACCTAGTATATCCTCATTATCATGCTCATGACCCATCGTCAGAAATCATCACCGGCATTCAAATCATAAGTTGGACCATGTGTATCCATTTCGTTCAAAACGATCAACAACCCCTCACGAAATAACACCAGATCCAGCAGCGCCAGGACTCCACCGAAAACGCTTGAGACCACCCCGTACCGCCTCTTGGCCACAAGCTACTGATGCTCTGCTGCTTGGACTGGCAGCATCGCCTAGCACCGAGCCCATGCCGGTGCCTGCCTCTAACCTGCCTACTTCGCGGCCCAGAACGTAGCCGGCCGAGAAGCTGATTGCGGAGAAAAGCACAACAACGCCCGCGCTTATGACCCACGTCATTACCGCGGAAGAGGATTCTGTTGTACCTGTTCGACGACTTTTCTTGGCGACAGAGTGGTTGGATCCGCGGTCTTTCGATGTGCTGGATCGCCGCTTCGCGCGTCCCGAAGAAATCTCTCCAGGAGAATAGGGTGATGCAGTTTGTTGAGCTTGCCAAGCTCGTTGTGCGCGAGGTGGTGTAGGTACTTCTGTGTTTGAAAGAACGTCTTTTTCGACTTCCTCATCCATAACCACTGGCTCCGACACTAGACGGAAAGATGCCGGCTGTACTCTGGAATGTCCGGATGACGTAGGTTGCGCGTCTGACTTGGGAAGACCGCGAGCTGCAGCTGCACAAGAGAGCAAAGTTGAAAGACTAGCGCGAAGTGCGGCGTCGTGGTCGGCATGGTGGGACGGTGAGATGACATTGTATGGGCTGTGTTGTTGATTTGACAAGCGTTGGGACGCACGACTGCTGGCTTGTTGGGAGTTTCGCCGTATGGCTGTCCGCCGGCTTGACGTAGAAACATCGCTGATGGGTCGCGAACGGCTGGTTGCGCTGCGCCCTGTCCATGATGGGTTTTCGGAAGCAGGGGGATGAGAGAAGGCGTTGGGTTGGGGAACGAATGGTGATGCGCTTACTCGCATCCCAAGAGCGGTTGAGCTGTCATCTTCATCACTGGAGGGACAGACATCTGGTGCAGTCGATAGCGAGGGTCCCATTACTTGAGACGGCCGAACAATATCCTCATTTGAACTGGTCATGACCCGGTCCGACTCACTTTCGCTCTCCTCGTATTCATCTTGACTGCTGCTAGGTTCATGCGATGAGTATTCAACCTGCGCAGTGGTAACAGCGGCCAAACGCTGGAGGCGTCGCCGGCGGTCTCGGCGATGATGATGGCCGGACTCGGTTTGCTGGACACGAAGGCCCGTTGTGATGATATCATCTGTGGTTGCGGCTGAAGAGAAGGACGAGGAGGACGGCTGGGAGGATACTTCGATCCACGAGTCTATATAATACTGGAGTGAGTACATTGCGATGATACTGATGGAGGTACGGCAAAACATGTATATAAAGATCTTGTGTAGAACACAGAGAACAATGCGAGATGCTTGAATGCCTTAACAAGAGAGACTCACCTTCTGATCTCGAGGGCACGCCTGAACGTGACTGAAGCGCATCCCGCGTCACCCGTCCAGGAGTATATCGGGGCTCATCTTGCGCCTGACCTCGATGGTCATAGTGATTTGGCTGCATAATGTTGTAGGTCAGGTCGGCGAAAGGGCGCCGATCATACGTTGTGGTTGTATCTGGGGAGGAGTATGTCAAAGGACAGAAAGAAAACTGCCTTAAGAGAACGAGGGGAGCTTCGTCAGCCCACAAGGAGGGAGAGAGGGCCGATGTCTGGTGGTTCAACCGTCAAGGAGCAGCGGTCAAGCCAGACAATGATGGTGGGGTTCGTGGAGAAAGCGACCCAGACTTTCGATGATCGCCCGAGATACTTCAACCGAACAGACCCTTTGTTAGAGCCTATAGCGGGAATAGTAGAGATCGATCCGTCAAGACGACTTAGAGTCCAAAGAAAAACTCGAAAGCGCCCGATTGTGAATGCCGCGTCTGTGATGAAGGGCGGAAAGAGGGAATCATCGGGTTGATGACAGCTGACTTGCCCTCGAGCATCTGCCTGCATCAGGGATCGACGCACGACCACTGAGAGACTGTCCAGCTAAAGCGCGATTAACGCCACTCACGAGGAAGCAACGAGTTGACAAAAAATACTCATCTGCAGACTGCAGATGGTCCACAGAGGGTGGAAGGGAGAGTGGGAACAGATCAGATAAGAGTCGAGGTGGAGAATGTGCGGGCAGCAGAGTGTCGGCCTAAGAATAAGATTGAAGATGCGAAGACGCCAAGACCTACGCTCACGTTATCAGCATGCAACAAATGAACCCAACTACAGAGTACACCAGACACAGCAACCACAGTAGCCATGGTACAATGTATTATTCATTGGAAAGCTATCTCATGCAACCCATTAATCAAAACAGACTAAGCTAAACAAACAGAACTTTTCCCTGATTACCCTAAACCGAAAAAATACAGCATTACCGCAACTGGCAAACCCGAAATAGATCATACAATCAACGACAGGATATAGTACCACCTACAGTCTAGAAGGTCATCTTAGTGCCCTTGAACTCGGGAATACCGCCCCTGGCGCGGTTAGGGGGGCCTCCAGCACCACCGCCGCGACCACCGAAGCCACCACGGCCACCACGACCGCCGCCGCGAGGACCTCCACGACCACCACGGCCGCCGAAGCCGCCGCGACCGCCACCGCGACCGCCGCCGCCGCCTCCGTTGTTGTTAGCACGGGGAGTACTGAAGTCCAAGCGGACAGGACGGCCATCGATCTCAGCTCCTTGGAGGTCGTTGTAGGCCTGGCGAGCTTCATCAACGGACGAGTACTGGACGTAACCGAAACCCTTGGGGCGACCGGACTCCATGTCGGTGGGGAGGCGGATACCAAGGACGGTACCAGCGCCGCCGAACACTTCGTGGACGGAGTCCTCGTTGGCGCTGAAGGGCAGGTTACCGACGAAGAGAGTGTCGCTTTCGGGGCTGGCCTGGTCGCCGAATGAGCGGGCACGGTCCTGGGCGCGTTCCTTGAAGCCGCCCTGGTCCTTGTTGGCGGGACGTCCGGTGGCGTAGTCGAGGTTGATCTTGCGGCCATCGATCTCGGCTTCCTTCATGGCTTCGTAGGCCTTGGCGGCATCGGAGGCGTTGGTGAACTCGACGTAACCAAATCCGCGGGAGCGACCAGTGTCGCGCTCAGTCATGATGCGGGCAGAGAGCTCACCGAAGCTCTCGAACTCCTGCTGGAGCCACTCCTCGGTAACGTTCCAGGATAGGTTTCCAACGAAGAGGTTGGCAGAGGCACCCTCTTCCTGGGTCTTGGACTTCTTGGAAACGGCAGCAGGCTCTTCCTCAGCCTTGCGCTTCTTGGAGTCCTTGGGTGTCTCGCTTTCCTCGGACTCAGACTCGGAGCTGTCAGAGTCGGAAGAGTCAGAGCTGTCGGAATCAGAAGAATCAGACTCCTTCTTGTCGGCCTTCTTAGCCTTGGCGGGGGCTTCGTCTTCGCTGTCGGAATCGGAATCGGAGTCAGAGCTGTCGCTGGATTCTTTGGCGGCAGCCTTAGGCTTTTCTTCCTCGGACTCGTCATCAGAGTCGGAGTCGGAGGACTCAGAGTCGCTAGACTCGGCCTTCTTAGCAGCCTTGGGCTCAGCCTTAGCGGCCTTAGCGGGCTTCTTCTTCTCCTCCTCACTCTCACTGTCGCTCTCGCTCTCGCTGCCAGAAGCATCCTTCATCTCCTCATCGCTGGAGTCAGACTCAGACTCCGAGGAGGACTCGGCCTTCTTGGCGGGCTTCTTGACCTCCTTCTTAGCAGGCTTCTCGTCCTCGCTAGAGCTCTCGCTAGAGCTGGAAGACTCGGACTCGGACTCGGACTCAGAGCTGCTGCTGGGAGTAGGCTCCTTCTTCTTGCTCTTAGGCTTCTTCTCCTTGGAGGCGACCTCCTTAGCAATCTGCTTGCTCTTGGCCTTGGGAGACTGGGAAGCCTTGCTGACGCCGGCATCCTTGACCTTGCTCAGAGCCTTGTCGGCGGGCTTCTCAGAGCCCTTCTTGGTAACGGACTTTGTCTTGGACATTTTGACTGTAATTCGAAGAAAACGTTAGAGACTGAGTCACTGCAACCCAACACGGACTTGGAAGAAGACTTACCTGGTAGAATATGTTCTGACAAAGAATATAAGTGATGATAGTGCGGCAAGCCCTCTAAATACCCTCAATCACCCGATTTGAAGATCCCTCAAGTTCGATAAAATCTAGAAGTGATGAAACACGACTAGAGATATGCCCACAAGTAACCCACAACGGACAATGTTCAAGCCCACAGAAACGGACAGGAGATATGCAACTGTCTATGATATGAAACCCACGAGAAATGGTAAGATCCCACAAATAGATGCTACAGCCCACAGCCCTCAGTGTAAAAAGCCCACAAAGTGTCTGTTGAAGTGTACCTGAAAAGATACAGCTTGCGCTCCCACGTCAGTAGAAGATAATAAACAAGGTAGATCAAATCAAATCAAAAGGATGAACCAAGAGAAGAAGTCGAAACTTTTTTCCTTGGGGAAAGAGAAAGAGTAGAGGAGTTGGTAGAGAGAAGAAGGAAGGAAAAAAAAGTTCGGAGCTCAGAGCAGCAGCAGCTACTGATAAGGCGCGAGGAAAAAAAAAAATCGAAGGCTGGCAGAAAGAAATCCGAGAGACCGCCTACTGCACGTGGTCTAGACTAGGAACTTCGCCAAGAGAAAAGTGGGTACCTCAGAGAAGGTGCTTCGGCTTTCCCTGGAGCGTTGACCACTTCTCCCGTTGGCAAGGTGTTCACTCACCTGTCCAGTACCTCAAACTGATGCCGTTCTTTGCCTAACATCGCGCTTCTTCTTCTCTTTTTCTTGCCTGTCTCTGTATACTAGTCTATTACATTCAATGGAAGACCATTGACCGTCACCAAGAATCATGGCCCCTCCTAATCCCTCCTCCTATCGCCCGCGCAAGAAAAGAAAGTCTGCCGCACTCTTTGCCGGTTCGAACAACCCGCTCACCGTAGATGCTGGGGAGGGCAATCCTGTGCCCGCGTTCCCTTTGGTTTCTTTTCTCTGGGGTGCTCGGGCTGGTGTTTCACAATGGCTCGTTCTTCCTCTGGTCTTAATGACAGTGGGCCTGTTTCGCTGGGCCGTCAGTCTGTGGGGTTATTCGGGTAAGCATTACAGCAAGCAGGGTTGCTCTGCAGGATATTGTATATGGAGTGGAGTGCTAACATATAAAAGGCTTCAATATCCCTCCGATGTACGGCGACTTCGAAGCCCAGCGCCACTGGATGGAGATCACCACCCACCTGCCTTTGTCGAAATGGTACACGTACGATCTCCAATACTGGGGGCTAGATTATCCGCCATTGACAGCGTACCATAGTTGGTTACTCGGAAAAATGTAGGTCAAGTGTGGTATTCTTGAAAGTGCTGTATTCTGATCATGTGCAGTGGCTCTGTATTTGACCCCTCGTGGTTTGCCTTGGATACCTCCCGCGGTCTGGAAGATCCTCTCTTGAAGGTTTTCATGCGCGCTACAGTCATCATTTCCGAGTACCTCGTATACATTCCAGCAATTGTCAACTTCCTCCGTCGGTACACTCGTATGCAAGCGGTTCCCGTATGGTCCTCCTCCATTGCTCTGAGCGCCATTCTTTTGCAGCCGGCGACAATCCTTATCGATCATGGTCACTTTCAATATAACACTGTAATGCTGGGTTTGTTCGTTGCATCTCTGGATGCTATACTGGCGGGACGCATGCTTTGGGCATGCATTTTCTTTGTTGGAGCTCTAGGGTTTAAGCAAATGGCGCTATATTACGCACCGTTAATGTTTGCATTCCTACTGGGAGTCTGCGTTTTCCCCCGACCCAGGATCATTCGACTTCTCAACATCTCGCTTGTCACTGTCGGTGCCTTTGTCGTTCTCTTTTTTCCCCTCATACTTGGGGCTACTAGCGACGAGGCTAAGAAGAGCCTCCAATCTACCCCTGAGCCGCCTCTTCTCCAGGCTCTTCCGGTGCGGCTGAATAAAGGTTCATCACTGTACCTGCTTCTTTTCCAGCTCACCCAGGTCATCCACCGCGTTTTCCCTTTCTCTCGTGGTCTGTTTGAGGACAAAGTGGCGAATGCTTGGTGTGCCATTCACACGTTTTACAAACTTCACCGATATGAGCCCGATCTTCTGAAACGCGTATCACTTGCGGCTACTCTAGCATCGATCTTGATACCGTGCGTCATCATATTCCGTCATCCTCGTGCTTCAATTCTTCTCCCTGCTTTCGCTACCGTCAGTTGGGGCTTTTTCCTCTTCTCTTTCCAGGTTCATGAGAAGAGCGTACTGCTGCCATTACTTCCCATGACCCTACTCCTCGCTGGTGATGGGGGTCTCAACAAAGACACCCGGTCATGGGTTGGTTTGGCCAACGTGCTTGGCTCCTGGACTATGTATCCACTGCTCAAGCGCGACGGCCTTCGCGTACCGTACTTCGTCATGACATATCTTTGGGCCTATCTGATGGGTCTTCCTCCGACGTCGTGGCAGGTTTACCGTCACCGGAAGTCACCTGCGGACTCCGAAGTGGGTACCGAACCACATGTTTTTACAAAAGTTATACACACATTGTTTTATCTGGCTTTGATAGGATGGCATGTGCTGGAAGCTTTCGTTGCTCCTCCGCCTGGAAAGCCAGATCTATGGGTCGTCCTTAATGTTCTCATTGGAGCTGGAGGCTTCGGACTTTCGTATCTCTGGTGTTTGTGGAGACTGATCAGCCAGTCTCGCAAGATGGATTTCCGGGTTGAGGATGCTCGTAAGAAGGAGCAGTGAGAACGAGCGAGACCTTTTACTTTATATTGTAGAGACTAGTAACCCAAAATGATACCCCAAATTTCAGACTCTCGAAGCCAAGTAAACAACACTGGATACTTCCCGTTATCCGAGTCGACGTACGTTTACCTCAGAAGATATGAAAATAAGCAGAGTATTTCTAAGAGAACTACTAGATGCAACCTATTATACATGAAACCCAGATAAACCCATGACCATAACACCAAGCTGATGCCGCAGAGGTCTACCTCCATTCTATCGCACATTGAAGATATCCATTCAACTTTGTAGTATACACAACCACAAGACCGTACCGCCTCATCCCGCGCAGTCGTTCGATAGGGCGAGACGGTCTTCAAACAAGTACGGGTTATGCGAGCTTAGACCTTGAAGCCAAACCCAGCCATGCAGGCCTTGTACTGCTCAATCGTGGACTTGCATTCTTGGGTTGGGTCATCGGATTTGGAGAAGAGCATGCAGTCGTCGCGAGCGGTCTTTTCAGCCTTGCATACGCAGCAGGGCTGGTAGATGTGTCAATCGGAGTTGAATGGTACTTCTTCTCTGTGCTGTACGAACCTTGGGCTTCTCTGCCGGCGCATCGGTTGCGACGGGAATGGGGGTCTTTTCGGCTGAGCCTGGGGTTGGGTTGATCAGCAACAATGTTCAGCGCACTCGACATGCGGCATATGGCGGGTTGCGCTGGAGAATCGGCTTACCGCTGGATAATCCGAATGGCCACATGTTGTATAACGAGTGTAATGCAGTTGAAAACAGGAACAAGCGAACGCTGGAGATCAGTAAAGGCTCAGGCAATGCTCTATTAGACAGTGTTTAATTGAAGGCGTGCTTGATTAATAATAATGCGCGCATCGGTCTAGCTTGGATGCGCCGGGCGGAAACAGCGGCAGTGGCCACTACGGGCAGCCGGAGCGGCGATTAGATCGGCGGTTCTCATTATTGATTATTATTTTTCGTTGCTGTGGCTTCAGACTGTCTTGTGCTTTCTTTCAACGAGCTCTTTCTCAACCACACTCCCTGAATTCTGCTCCATCAGTTTATACGTTTTGATTTCCTTGCTATCTATACTCTAGACAGCTAGAATTTCTTTTCCTCTCATACTCCATACTCCTATTTTCTACTTTTACCCCTCCGAATTTTACCCCACCATGGCCCCTCCAAAGGTCTTCTCTCTTGAGGGCAAGTGTCTGAAGCTGGACTCAGCTGAAGACATTGAAGCCCATATCAAACCCCTCATTGAGAGTACCGATTACACTGAGATTCGATTCGGCGGAAACACTCTTGGCGTCCCTGCATCCGAACGCCTCGCTGCCGTCCTTTCTACGCAAAAGTCTCTTGAGGTCGCGGAGCTCGCAGATATCTTCACCTCTCGTTTGCTCAGCGAAATCCCCGCCGCTCTTACCTTCATCCTTAATGCGCTTCTCGAGATCTCGACCCTCCACACTATCAACCTTTCCGACAATGCTTTCGGCGCCAACACCCAGAAGCCCCTTGTCGATTTCCTTTCTCGCCACACCCCTCTCCGCCATCTGATTCTGAACAACAATGGTATGGGTCCTGAGGCTGGATCAAACATCGCCAAGGCTCTTACTGAGCTTGCGGAGCGCAAGGAAGAGGCACGCAAGAGTGGAAAAAAGGTCCCTCTGCTCGAGAGCATCGTCTGCGGTCGCAACCGATTGGAGAATGGCAGTATGGCGGCCTGGTCGCGCGCCTACGAAGTACACGCGGCGGGTATGAAGTCCGTGAAGATGACCCAGAACGGAATCAGACAGGAGGGTATTTCCCACCTGCTGAAGGAGGGTCTTCGCCACGCCAGCGCTCTTGAGGTGTTGGACCTCCAGGATAACACATTCACCGTGACGGGATCTACTGCTCTTGCTATTGTCCTCCCCGGTTGGCCTTCTCTTCGCGAGTTGGGCGTTGGTGACTGCTTGCTTTCTGCCCGCGGAGGTGTCAAGGTTGCCAAAGCCCTTGCTGAAGCCAAGAACCAGAAGGTCGAGACCCTCCGTCTGCAGTACAACGAGATCTCTGCCGAGGGTGTCAAGCAGTTCTTGTTCGCCGCCAAGACTGCGCTCCCGGCCCTGCGCCGCATTGAGCTGAACGGCAACAAGTTCCAGGAAGACGACAACAACGTGACGGAACTCAGTGAGCTCCTGGACGGCCGAAAGGAAGAACATGGCACCGACGACGACCCCGAGGACACGTGGGGAGTCGATGAGCTAGATGAGCTTGAGGACGAGAGCGATGAAGAGGACGAAGAAGAGGAGGAGGAAGAAGAGGAAGAAGAGAAGGCCGAAAAGGTTGTCAAGGACGCCGAGGCAGCGGAGAACGAGAAGGTTGCTCAGGCGCAAGACAAGGATGTCGACAAGCTCGCTGAGGCCCTAGGCAAGACCGGCATCTAAGTGAGCGATCGCACATCTCGAACACCATCCTCATCTGTTTCACCTCCGACCTCTAGAATATCATAACAGCAATCTCTCGATTCCCGTGGTGAACTCTGATTACGGCCGTCGACGACGGAACAGCCGTCATCTGCTTGCGCGTATTTGATCTACAAGACGAACGCTTTTTGCAAGCAACGGCACGCCACGATACCCCCCGCTGAAACGCTGTCTTCCAAGAACCCAGATGGCATCACTGCCACAAATGTCTTTCTTGCTCTTCTTTCCCCATCCAGAAGCCCCGAACAGCCCCATACTTCAATTCATGAGAATTAGAAGGATACATACCCCCGCATTCTTTATGTGCCCGTACAAATCATGTCATTAACCCCAATCATGTAAATATTTTTGAGTGAAAGACAATAAATCAATGTTCATAGAAAGCGCAGCAGTTCATAGGCTGGGAGGCTCTTGCTATTCCCAGATAGGCAACTAAGGCTTGGCACTCCGACAGTTAATTCGGAGGTCTTCGCCCGTCGTCATCTGGTCACCTTCTCTTCTTCTACCAACTCGTACTTCTTCTCCCGCAACTTCTCCTTATCAACGGTGTCGCGCGCTCTCATACGCGATCAGACCGCAGACATCCCTCGCCCTCTGCGAAGCTCGATCATTGCAGTGCCGCTTCTGGCAGCCGACTTGCCGACCCGAGAGGGTAAGTGTGATCTCAGTCCACCACTCTACCCCTCGTCTTCATCTTCATGCTACATCAGGCTTGCTGTGTCTTTGTCTGCCCTCATGTCGGAGCTTGTTTATCCGAGGTCTCTCGATCAACTGGAGCTCTGGGATCAGATCCAGCAGGCACGTGCGATTGACTGCGGGCTGTGAGGGAACTCCGGACACACTCTGCAACAAATAGTCGCGTTGCCATAGCGCGCTCTCCTGCAAAGTTTCAATGCCTATCTGCTATTTTCGCTGGCGGGAAATGGGGCTTGTGCAGCCTGCGTCCTTCGCACAGCTGGAATTTGCATCTTGCGTCACCTTTGCGCATCTTCTTCTGCTGAAAATTTGGCAAGTAATGTTTTCTAACTCCGTCAAGTCTCTCTAGATCTTCCTTGAGTCCGAACATTACTTTCGAAATCATGGCTATGGATGCGAAGGAGATTGAGCTGAAGGCCAAGGCTCTCACGAAAGCTGCGACCCAGAACGAACCCGCTGCCAATATCGTATCGCTATTGAAGGAACTACAAGGCGGTGTCAAGGCGTCGGAGGATTTGTTGCGGTCCACTCGTGTTGGTATCATAGTCAACAAGTTTAAACAGCACAAGGCACCGGAGGTGGCACGTCTAGCGAGCGAGGTTGTCTCCAGATGGCGAAACGAGGTCAACAAGCAGAAAGCGACCGGATCAGGTAGTGGCAGTCAACGATCAAGCGCATCACCTCGCCCACCGCAGAACGGGACCGCATCGCCGGCTAGGGCTAGCGCGACTCCATCCGACAAAGCCTCGAAGCTTTCAGTGGCCCCGGACAAGAGGACGTGGAAGGCGGACGGAGTGGACACCAACCAGACCGGAAACAAAGCTCGCGATAACTGCATTGGACTCATGTACGATGGGCTGTGCCTGCATTCGACGGAATCCCCGAAGGCCGTGCTGTCAAAGGCTGTGGCAGTCGAAGCAGCAGCATATGACGCCTTTGGGCCAGAAACGAAAGAGCCATATCGTACCAAGATCCGCAGTCTGTTCCAGAACCTCAAGAACAAATCCAACCCCAACCTCCGTGTTCGCGTTCTCACCAGTGAGGTCACACCCGAGCGCTTTGTGAAAATGACGCACGACGAACTCCGATCTGACGAGCAGCGTCAGAAGGACCAGAAGATTCAGAAAGAGAACATGGATAAGGCGATGGTAGCCCAGGCTGAGCGCAGTATCAGTAAGAGCTTGCAGTGCGGTAAATGTGGGCAGCGCAAGGTGACCTACACCGAAGCACAGACCCGCAGTGCTGATGAACCGATGACATTGTTCTGTACATGCTTGAACTGCGGAAAGTCATGGCGCCAGTAGCCTGGCTCAGTATTTACACTATTTCATCATGTCTATTTGCACATTGCCGTTGCATGTACATTCGAATCCTTACTACTGGCGGCGCGGAGTTTCGAGGGTCATTTAAAAGGGGGAGTCATTGCTGTTGATTTGGGCACGGTTGCGCGGAACTTTTCTTCTTTTTGATATCAATATCATTGCCATGAACCAAATCGATTTGGGCCGTCTGATAGCTAGGTAGAATTCAAGTGCATACTTTTTAGGGTCGGGATAATTCTGGCTTTGTCCGTTTCATCGCCTGCTGGCAAAAATGGCTGCAGTATGCTTGACGCCAGCAGACCCAAATAATCGAAAGCTTGAGGCATTCCCGCGCTAAACCACAGAACTAATTTACGGTGTCGTATCAGGTACGGACGTCCCCTTGAAGCCCGTGATTAAGATCCGAAGCTTCAGCAGATGTTGTTACAACTACGTCATCTACATCAGCAGTACCTAGAAGTGTCGAACACCTTCAACTTCAATTCACCTCGCCACAAACCAAAGCCTCATGCCTCTTGCACTCTCGCAAATCTAGACTACTACATACCTACCACTAACGACAATGCCAGCATACACCCGCACCACCCTAACATCCGCCACAAAATCCCTCCTCGACGCCTTCTCCTCAGGCGCCGACACACAAACCCTCCTAAACACATTCACCACCTCTCCTGAACCAACAATCCACGAGCACGGATTGAAAGAACTAGCACCCTTCCTAGGCCGTCCATTCACGGGGCAAGAGCAATTGAAGACCTATTTCGGGCTTCTGTCAGAGCATCTGGGCATTGAAGATGCGAGCTTCGATGGTGAAGAGCAGTGGGCTGTTGATAGTGAAAGTATGGTTGTTGCGTTGAGGGGGAAAGCGAGGTTTAAGAGTATAAAGACGGGGCAGGCGTGGGATGAAGTTTTTGCTTATAGGGTTGAGGTTGCGGAAGCTTCTGGGGAAGGAGAGGGGAGGGGGAAGTTGAAGGTTAGGAAGTATGAGGTTTGGGCTGATACAGGGGCTGCTTATTTGGCGTTGAGGGGGGAGTTGAAGGGGTTGACGGGGTAATTTCTCGATGTCTTGATCAAGGTCTTAATGATGGAGGTGCCTTCAATTGAGGTTAGATGGTGCTATGTACAGTAGCGATACCTATCTGTATTGTGATGGAAAGTAAAACCGTTCAAGCATGCCAATCAATCCAGCCGACGTTACCCGGCTTCCCATCAGGAGTAAGGAACACCTTCTGAGGAGAATCATAAGGCTTATACCCCTCCTTATCCAAAACAATCGACGCGTTTGTCGCTGCCCGCCCGGTAGCATTAAACCCAGGCCCATAATTTCGATACTCAGCCTGGAACGTATCTGCCGTAAGCCGGCTCTGCCCATCAACAATCCAATCAATGTACCCCGAGTCCGCAATACTAGGATCCTCATAGCTGAGCGCAAAGATCGATCTATGCAGGCTATTCCACGGTCTACCCAGCGGGCAAGCGTTCACAATCTCAGGCGCGATGGAAGCGTTCGCAGCGCGAACAGAGGAATCAACAATGTATACGCCGTACTTGTTCTCGAAGGTCGTGTTTGTGCCCTTCCATGCTGTGATGCCGCCGCCGCAGTTGCGCAGGAGGATGTCGGAGGATTGGATCCAGGCTGTGCCGAAGCCATAGAGGAAGTCGGTTTGCCCGGCTATGATGCTTTTGTGGAAGTAGGCGTTGCCGAGTTTGCCTACGTAGACCTGTGTTCGTTAGTTTTGGAGGTTTTGAAGGGTTAGAGATGTATGGCAGGCAATTTACTGTATCCTGGTAGGAGTAGAACCCGCAGTAATAGAACCCGCCGTTGGCACGACTGAAGCTGAGCGCGTGCGCAGGACCATCCGAGTAGTCTGCCCAGGTATTCGTGAAGTCGATATTGTATGCGCGGAAATCGATATTGCCAAAGTGTGTATCCTCTGGCACCGGATATCCCGTCGGACCGGAGCCGGTATAACTCGCATCAAGTGTAGGCGCAACAGTCAGAACGCTCGAGAAGACGTTATCGACGTCTGCGCCCGTGCTGTCGTGATTGGCTTGCGCCCAGGTGATGGTCACCTTGTTCTTCGAGGCATCGGTGAGATGGTCTGTTTCGCCGAGCAGAGTGATAGGTCCAGAGCGGGTGACGTTCAATTGTTCGGTGTATTCGCCTGCGAGGATAAGGATTGTCTGCGTGCTGTTGTCGTTTGGCAGCGACTCAATGGCCGCTTGGACGGTCGTGAAGTGAGCTCGTGGGTTGGATGCTGAAACAACAATTGTGTCTCTTGGGCACACATTCGGCGACCTTTGACAGCTTTGCCGACTGGCTGATCGTATACTCGCCGCACAGGCTAGTAGCCCATTGAGAAGCAGGAGAACCAGTAGATGTGGTCTCGCCATCATGGTTGACAAGTTTGACACTGGACAATCTTTTGAGGTCAAACTGAACTACCGCGATCCCAAAGCTGTCATGAGCCCTCTTATACCACTGCATACCCCGCGCCATCACAGCTAGCTACTCTCCTCGGAAGATCTCCAACAGTCGGGGGAAATTGCGGGGGAAATTGCGGGGGAACAAAAGTCATGGCAATTCGCGCGCATGAAGCGACAACCGGGCCCAAGGCATGCCTTAATCAAATCAAGCATGCGAAGCTCCGGCGTGGAACAATTCTGTCTGAATGTTGATGGAAAGGTTGTCCAATTGCATGGCCTTCAGGTACCCCGAGGGTATGTAATCAGCCCGGCTTTGGAGAAATTGGCATTGTGTGCGGACGGAAAATCTTTGTTGATGCATCACGGAGAATTGCATCCCGCCTGTTAAGAATCAGCAACTTGATTTGAAGTTTGGGGTAGATGAAGCAGAATGCTTTACCATAAACGCCTCGAATAGCGTATAGTAGGACTTTCAAGCCGCTGTGTTGAAGGCCAAGAGGACGAGATCTCTCCTCATCGCCAGCTCTTGCCTGGAGTTACATATTGCAGAGAGGTTTTGCTATTGAAAAAAGCTGAACCGACTGAAGGACGGAGTTAATGGCACCAAAATGGCTATGAGAGTATAGATTCTGAGGACGTGATAGGAATTGGCTCGGATGTTCCAGTGGTTCAGCTGAGGCCTGAGGCCAAAGAACCAAGTCACGCGGAATATGCCTCAGGCAGGTAGAAAACGCCTCTGTTTACACTTGAATCTAGTTACAACGCCTTCAACAAGCCTCAGGCACGCACCACAACGCCTGAACGCACGATGATACAATCGCATTATCATACGATAACCACAATCAAACCACTATCGCCGCCTCGCCGATGACAATAATAATCACACCAGTCCAGCGCCCCGATGACGCAAACCGCAAATCGCAAATCGCAAATCGCACCACGTTGCAAGCCAGCGCAAGCGCAAAGGCAAATGCAAATAACACAAATGCCGAGCTGGATTGGACTACAATCTGCACAGTGCACGCGCATCTCATGCAAGTGCAAATAATGCAAATATGCAAATGCAATGCAGTTCTCACCGTCGAGTGACTGTCGCCTCGAGGCGCCGACCCAAACATTCGTCATCAATAGCTCCAAACCCGAGTCCCACACAGCCCAAGGAACAGCACGCGACAGGCCAGCGACCAGATGGAGCCTCGAAAGGCTGAAACAGGAACGGGCATAGGATACGATTACAGCATCGGTGAGACTCCGAGATTGTGCCGCGGAGACTGGCCTCCAGTCACAGTCGCAAGTCGCAAATTGTTCGCAAGGCGTAACAGAGCAGCAATGCCGGCGACACGTTCATCGAACGGGCGATGAGCGGAGCTTATGGAGCTGAAGATGGGGTCTGAAGCTGGAGTATTGGAGGACACGGACTACCAGGAGGACCGAGAAATTTACGATGATGCCGATAGTGCTAATCATCATATCATGCTGTCGCATAGCTTCGGAGTCGCATAGAGTAATCTTTCGCTGTTCGCACTTGCAGCGAAAGCTGGCAAGCTACGAAGATGACTGCATGAGATGGAGCTGCACGGCCGATCCGAATCAAAAAGGGGGGCGAATAGCCTTGGAGGAAGGCATGTGTGGATACGAGATAGTAATCGCACTATTGCTTAGCGCGTTGGTGGGCGGACGCGAACCTTCCTCCACAGTTGAGGAACAAGCGTGCAGTTTCGGAGATGAAGGCCAAAATGGGCAGGTTGAGCTGTTGGCAGATCGGCCGTGCTCGAAAGCCTCCAAACTCCAAACTTTCAAAAGCCCAAATGCTTTGGGAGGCCAGACTGCGAATTCCAAACACCAGACTAGAAGTTTATGAGAAGTGTGAAAGCTTTACAATGGAAGAAAGTAAATTTGAACCCTTGATTCACTAAATTTATCACTATTAATCACATACATACATGTAAAGAAGAAAAAATTGACTCTATCAACTTAGAGCAAGGGTAATAAGTGAGAAAAAAGTCTATAATACGGGGTAAAAAGCCGGGGATCCAGCTTATGCATGTATGGGCAAGTGATATCCAGATGATAGGAAATTAGAGAAAATGAAAACGATGGTAAATGCGTTTACTCATCGTCCTCTTCGGCTTCAGCCTTAGCGCCAAGGGTGTATCGTGACTTGCCGTGAGCATCAACTTCGTGTTCGATAGCCAGCTTAGAGAGGTGGTTAAGCAGGTTCTCGACCTTGGTGTCAACAACAGAGCGGTTCTTGCGGCCGAGGTTGTCAAGACCGGGGATGATGGTAAGGATGTAGTAGACGACGGCGATGATGACCGTGACACCAATCGAGTAGGCCCAGATGACAACAACGGTGACAATGTCGGTGTCGTTGTTGGTGGAGAAAGTAGCCTGGCTGGGGGGAGAGGTCTCGACGTAGTCACCAGCAAGCCAGCCGAAGACACAGAAGAGGGTGGCGAGGACATCGACGACGAAGATGGCACCAACCAGCTGCCACGAAGGCCAGGTCTTACCACCACGGGTGACGAAGATGAGCCAGTTCTCAGTGAGGGAGACCTCAAGGAAGAGCATGGGCTGGGGAGAACCGAAGTTCTGGATGATACCACCGTTCTCGAGGAAGAGAGAGGCACGCATGATCCAGGTACCGGCAGCAAGGAGAACACCGAGAACGACGGAGATGACCCAGATCTTGGGCAACTGCCATTCGACGGGGCGGGCCTCGAAGTGAGCGTTATCGTAAGCGACGGCAATGGTAGCCAAATCAGCGAACAGAGCGATGAAGACAATCAGATCGGCCTTGATGGTCTCGTTGATGATAATCATAGAGGTGACGAGGTAAAGCTCCAAGTGGATACAGAGGGCAATACGGTACTGAATGTAAGCCTTCATACGCTGGAAAATTTGACGAGCAAGCTTGATGGCATCGACGATGGTGGAGAGACCGGGGGCAAGGAAAACGATATCGGCAGCGGCCTGGGCGGCTTCGGTGGAACCCTCGACGGCAATACCACAGTCAGCCTTCTTGAGGGAAGGAGCATCGTTGACACCGTCACCAGTCATGGCAGTCAAGTGACCACGCTGCTGGAGCATCTCGACGACCTGGTACTTGTGCTCGGGGAAAACTTCAGCGAAACCGTCAGCCTTCTCGACGAGGTCGTGCTGGGCAGAGCCGGCAAGACCACCGTGGATGAGGCGCTCAGAGTCGTAGACCTTGGTGGAGAGGGCAAGCATCTTGCAAGTCTCCTTGGCGATGGCAAGAGCATCACCAGTCAACATCTTAACGGAAAGACCAAGGTGCTGGGCTTCGGCAATGGTGTGGGCAGTGTCCTCACGAGGGGGGTCGAACATGGGGTACATGCCAAGCAATTGCCAGGGCTCACCCTCCTTCTGGACGGCGACACCGAGGGAACGGAAACCACGGCGAGCGAATTCGGAAGCCTTCTCACGGAACTTCTGGGCCTCATCCTGGGAGCACTCAGACATGGCGAGGATAGCCTTGGGGGCACCCTTGGCAGCAGTGTAGCGGACACCGTCGCAGGTACAGATGGTAGTAATACGCTTAGAGACAGGATCGAAAGGAGTGTACTTCTCGGTAACCCAGTTCCGAGCAAGAATTTCACGGGCCTTGGGGTAGCGGCGCAGAGTAAGGATCGTAACTTTGTCAATGGGGTCGAGGTTCTTGATGTTGTGGTTGGAGGCAATAGCAGCAACAGCCATCATCCAGTTGACATCGACACCCTCGTTGACGTAGGGCTCACGGATGGAGAGCTGGTTAGCAGTGAGGGTACCGGTCTTGTCGGAGCAGAGAATGTCGACACCAGCAAGAGATTCGATGGCAGTGAGCTTCTGGACGATAGCCTTCTGCTCGGCGAGGTAGGCAGCACCAACAGCGAGGGTGGTGGTGGTGACAACGGGAAGACCGACGGGGACACCGATAATGAGGAGGATCAAAGTCCAGTGAAGGAGAGTGTTGTCGGAGTGCTCGGGGGTAGCGATCTTCAAGTGACGGTAGAAACCACCAATCCAGGCAGCGAGAATCCAGAACATAACGAGAACAAGAAGAGATGTACCGATGTTGTCCATGACGGCCTTGAAGTGACCCTGGTCCTGGGCGCCCTGGACAAGAGCAGCAGTCTTACCGACGAAAGAGTGCTTGGCGGTGGCAGTGACGATACCGTAGGCCTTACCACGCTTGCAACCGGTGGTGTAGTAGCAAGTGTCGGCCATGTACTTGTCGACAGCAAGGGATTCACCAGTGATGGCGGACTGGTCAACGGCGACGAGGGAGACACCGAGGCGGGCCTCAATGGCACCATCCTCGTCATCCTCATCATCCTTCTCCTTGAGGGTGTCGTCGTTGGCGGTAGCGAGGTACTCCTTGTAGGTCTCGTAGGTGTCGGGCTTGTCGTAGTCGCAGATAAGGCGAACATCAGCAGGGACGATGGAACCTTCCTCAATGACGACAATGTCACCAGTAACGAGCTCACGAGCAAGGATCTCCTGCTCCTGACCGTCACGCTTGACAACAGCCTTCATAGCAATGTCACCCTTGAGAGAAGCAACGACGTCGGCAGCCTGCTTCTCCTGGTACCAACCGACGACAGCGTTAAGCATAAGAATACCGATAATGACACCGAGATCGATCCAGTCACGAAGACCAGCAGCGAGGAGAACAGCCAATTCCATAACTATGGGACACCGGAATGTTAGAAACTGATCACACAGGACGCGTCGACTGAACAGGAATCTTCTCCTTACCATAGAGGATAGGACCACGGAAGTAACCAATGAACTGAACGAAGAAGTTGGTCTTCTCAGTAGTCAATTCGTTCCAGCCAGCACGCTTGCGGCGAGGCTCGATCTGGCTTCCAGGGAGACCGTGGAGGTCGGTTTCGAGCCAGTCCTCGGGGCAGACGAAGCCTTCCTCGCCGCCCTCACCGGCGCCCTTGCCCCAGAACTTCCACCAGGGCTTCTTCTTCTCGTGGGCGCTCAGAGCACCAGCACTGGAAGTCGAGCCACGACGGCCGTCGCGAGCAGTAGAGATGTAACGGTTGAGAGCGCCATATTCATCAAGAGAACCACCTTCATTCAGGTCGGTGGGACGAGAATGGTCACCATTCTCGACGTCGGCAGCATAGGAAATCCTCCGCTCCGCCATTGTTGCTTCGGCTCACAAAGCCTTGTCGAACCCAGAATATGAGAGCAGATACAACGATGAATAACGGGAATGGCAAGAGGCGGACAATCCTATAAAGAAGAAAAGAAAGAGAGAGAGAGGGGAAGAAGAGAGCGAGGGGGGAAGGGAGAATGGACGCTTTAATATTGAGGGGGGGAGAGTATGGATTTCACGGGACCACGACAAACACGACCTGAAGCTCCAACGGGCGGGCAACTTTCCCTGTGCGTAAGCCCACTTTTCTTTTCTCTTTTCTTTTTTCCGCATTTTTGTTTTTGGATTTTTTTTCCCAGATTTTTTGGAGCTAGTTTTTTTGGGACTAGCGTGGCCGGGATCAGTGAGCCACTGATCTCAGTTCCTGTGAGCGCGCTGTCCCTGGCCGTGGAATTGCTGGAATTTCTGCCACGCACACTCACCCGCCCGCTTAACGGCACGCATCATTATTGTTTTTCATTTTTCTGCCCACTCTTTCCGTGGATTCACTTGCCAGCCATGTGGGCCGCCCATGCCGGAACTAGCTTAGCGCTACTGATTGGAAACTCTCCTCTTTCCCTTTGTTGTCCGTAGTGGATGCCGCCGACGGTATCATCGTACGGCACCTTACGCCGGTCGCTGCGACTCTTGATCCTGGATGGGGAAATCCCTCCTTCTCCATCGCCCTTGGCGTCTATGACCGGCAGACCTGTGCCGAGTTTGCCCCCCCTCCAGTCTCGCTCTCTCCAGACTGAGACGACGGTGACAATTCGACGAACCTTGTGGTGAATCGTTCCCGTAGGGCGTTGGCTCGCACTGTCAAACGTCCGCGGAGGCGAACATTTTGTTCTACGGGGTCATCCCGAACTGCCGGTGGTGGGAAACATTTCCGCCGCAGTATGTCATTGACTACTACGATTGCTTGACGATTCATTGTTACTGTGTGTACTCCGTAAAAATACGGGCTGGAGGGCATCTCCACGGGGAGATTTGGGGCGTGAAGCTGGAAATGGAGGTTACAGTCGATACCGCCAGCGGTCACTGATCATGCCTTTTTGCCGCGTGCGGGTGGCCCTAGTTAATTTTCCTAGTGCTGCTCGCTCTTTTCTATGCGCGATTTTCTCGCCCCGACTGGCTAAGGAAACGATGATAGTAATATTAACATCTCCAGAGGGCGAAGGAGGAAGCGATGATACAATCATAATTGCAAGCCCGCGACTGGCTCCAATGCCGAGTCCCAAGTGAAACTACAGAGAGACTGCGAGGCCGCAAATCGAGGCGACAGACTTTGGACAAGACAATGACAAGAAACACTATCGATCTTATCGTCAATCATCCTTCTCGCCAGCAATTTCACCCATCCCTCGTTCTGTGCCTGTGACATTGCTTTTTGACACCCCACCAAACTCTCGTAGCAGACTGGGTCAATTCAAGTCACCGCTGTATGGGGTAGCACCGTAGCAGTCACCGCAGCTCACTCAGGGTCTTTTGACAATGAAGATTATGAGGTCATCGACTCCGGAGTATACAGCGACTAGTTGCGATTGCCAAAACATTCTTCCCCTTCGAGACACCCAACGCCCCAGGTAATCCTCCGATCTCTAGCCTACACGGTCGAGACCAGCATGTTTCATTATTCTCTAGAAACTCCGTCTCCAGAACCCCTGGTCGTAGGCTGCGATCCGGAATTGCACGTAGCCACGAGCTCGCGCAACCGGAAAAAGCAAGGGATGCGCCCAGAAAGGTGGTGATGCCGATTGCGGTTATGCAGGGTCAAAACAAACAAAAATAAGGGCCGCACCTGACTTTAACCAGCCGTCCCTGCTATGCATCATATCTTGGTTTCTTCAGCTGAAACTTCCTGGGTGGAATGCCCAGAGCTATTCGCGCCCAATATGTCATCACTCGACGGAGTATCTAACAATAGTTTGAGCGACCGCAGGAGCTCCCATGACAAGATTCCGCCCCCCCAGCTTCTTCTGGCAGCTGAGGTCTGCCTTGTCAGGTACTCGAGGCCCACAAATATGACTACATGATTTTCTCGGGGAAGTCATGGGATGAACGGTGAGGGAGCTCCAGGCCGACTTCTCCGTATGAAGCTCTCCAGTGCAGCCGACCTCAATATAGCCCCGGCCCGAGCCCCGGGTTCCTGGAGGTTCCTGGATGGAGTCACCGAACTGCTTTCTCCCCAAGAAGTTAAGAGCAGCACTTTCGTATAAGCCAATTCTATCTCTTTCCCGGCTAGCAGTAGCCGGCCACTCCATCGCAATCAATATTCGGTTCCGACGGCCTCTGACTCTCTTCGGAGACCGCTACAATGTGCCATACCGATGCCGATGCCGTTCCCAGCCTCCCTCCCCCAATTCGTGACGAGTGTCCTCCACTCTCTAACCTGAATCTAGTATCGTGGTTCGCCCCAAGCTTACTGGTCCGGGGAATAGTCTCCCTCTCCAGGAGTCCATGACTCCATTCTCGAGCTCTGGATGCGTTATTTCGTGTGAGTGGAGGGGACAGGACTCCATACAAGCTCCTCCCTTCCTGAGAAGCTTCCCCAAAATAATATTACGCCGAGGTATAGCCTACAGCACACTGACACGAGTGATTTGCCGATGTCAAAGTACTATCCCTATCAGCATTTGGTGAGTGCTGACGGTTGCCTCAAACCGCATAGCTACAGTAACCGAGACCACCGACTGTTTGCCATACTATACAATAATCATCACGATTATTCACCACCCTTGACCCTGTTCTAATCCAGTTCGTCGCTGCATACACGAAGGGAGCACGAGGGTCGCGCATTGTCAGATCTATCCCGCGAATGCAGTCAGCGTGGGAGGACATATGCACGAGACTGCAGATTAACGGTAACCCCCCATGTGCTCCGTTACCCTCTATGTCGAACAGCATTCGCCTGGAACTCTCCGCATGAACCTTCTTATTTCTACAGCCCCATCCTAGACTCTCCCTCCCGTATACGGCATAACAGGGCTGAGAAAAAGCAACCCTTGAGCTCGAATTATCTAGAAATTGCCTCAATTCGTAACCAAATTACATCTTCATGCCGGCTATGCAGGAAGGCGCGATGACCGCCTGATGTTGCTCGTATTCGTTCTATCGTGGTTGCCTGTCTTGACCGAGATACGGGGAATCTCCAGGTTCACCGACCCCAAGCTTCACCTCACATAAGGCTTATTCCACCGATCAATCAGATGGTTGGACTATGCATTGCCAAGGGTAATCCCCCACAGTCTTGTTTCTTTCTTTCATCCTTTGAATTGGTCTAATCGAGTATATTTGAGAAGCGGCTGGGTTGGTTGCCTTCTCTGGGCTTCTCAATGGTGTATATTCAACTGTACTAGTATGAGCACATCGATGAATCTTGCGAAAGGCCGATCGGCTGATTCAACCCCGGATCTCGATGAGTAGGTGCCAGATGACTTCTCGACCATGGATCAAGTGCATATCACCGCAACCATGTTGTCACTGCAAGAAGAAAAGCATGTGGCATGTGTCTCATTCGCTATCAGGATACACAGGCTGGATGTGAGCAACAAACCCATCGACCAATCTACAAGCAAGACGCAAAGGAACAATGATGTGGCATTAGGATAATTTACGCGTGCAGCTTCATACGCGCCCGTGACAAGCTACGATAGAGAAGACTACTGGCCGGGGTCGCGAAGCGAGCGAGAGCTTGAAAGGAATCGCGCGAGGCCCGAGTGAAGCTCTAACCCATTCTTGGTATGAGAAAGCTGGCGCCCGCCCGTCTGCACTCTGGAGAGCTTCCCCCTTCTGCTGCTGCTGCAGTAGTTAGGAGCGCTTTGCGCGGCTGACCGATTCTCAAACCCCAGCCTTCTCTTTTCTGCGTGAACTCTACCCTACCCTACCCTGCTCCTGTCAGTTCATAGATCCACGGAGCTTGATTGGACTAGCCTACCTATCAATGCTCCCGTTCATCCCGATGATGATGTGAAGCTGTCGCGGAGCTGACGTCCATCTACAGAGGGTGCGATGTCATTCTTGCGACGTCAATTAGTCTACTGCGTGCTGCAATCCTTATCCAACTTCCACGAAGGATCAACTACAAAAGCAAAACCTGGCGTTCCCGTGCGCATCGACCCCGGCACTGGGCAGAGGTTTGCGATCGAGTGTCCGGGGAATTCTCACCGGTGCCGGGCAAGGACCTCTTGCAGCGAGCTTTACCCAGTGAGGCAAGAATTATAGTAGCAGCACGTCAGCCAAGCTCTTTCCGTTGCCATCCCAGCCAGAGCACTCGCGGGAAGGGGGTGGGAGAACCAATCCTCGCAGGGCTGAATTGAGCTTCTTTTGCCTCTTTGCATGGGCAATTGGTAGTTGTTGAGGTCATTCAGAGCTCAACTGTCGATGCGCCTGTCGCTACTAACCGATTACGCAGAACTTGTCTAGGCGACGCCGTAATTGGAGGACCTCTTGATATTGAATTGAAGTGGAGCTGATAGGCGGTCTTGCTGTCTCGAACCAAACTCTTCTACCGAGTACTTCAGATACCCCCCCACAGACAACCGTGGAACGAGCACGTCGTGAATGAACCCCTAAGTTCTAACAGGGCGGCGGAATCCGACTTTGGACGAGGTGAAACTCGAGGCTGTCTGGTGACTCTACGATGCTACAATTGTTCTACGTAGGATCCAGATGAGATTGAAACAGACGTCTGATGGCTTCACCTCTGCCATGGTACTGGACGTCACGTTTCGTACAGGGCGGGCGGCCGGATTCAGCTTGGGGGAAAAACCTGGGATGTCGATCCCTGCTTCCCTTGATCACCCCCCAACACGTGAGACAATCCAGACCAGCGACAGTTTCTGTTTCATAACTGCAGTTTGAGTCGCCAGCAGCATTGAACTACGGCAGAATCAAAGACCGCTGCGTCCCCCGCTTGATTGCGGGAGGCAAATAATGGCATTCATTATATCGCGCAGACGCCAAAAGTGAGGCCATCGCCTTCCTTCTCCTTTGGGCTTGGCCTCGATAGCGGAGGAGGTCCGGTGCCGGAGGAACTTTGATGCCGCGCGAGGTCCACAACACCAGGAACGGCAACAATCGGTCGTGGATGAAGCACGATTTGGCCCTTAGCTGAGTGGTGGACTTGCCACCAGCTCGTGGACCGCCCTTGGAGACTGTGGCCGAAAGCATCCATCTGCTCTGGAGCCAACTCAGGAACCAAGGCTCAACCTGCATCGAATCCGTCTGATCCGTTCTCGACTTTTTCTAGAAGCATGTTTCGTGGGTCTAGCTGCATTTCCTATCGCGAGCTCGAAAAGAATTCGCGCACACTCCGGAGAACCCTCGCTGAACCTCGTATCAATTCTCGATAAAGCAGCCCTGCGAAGTGCTCAGACCATTCTGGGGGATGATCGGATATCGGCATAGCATTGCATAACGCCAATTGGACCCGTTCAAATTCAAACAAACTACGTCATATGGTGAAAACTCAATCGGCAGCCCGAGTCGTAAGGCCGTCTGGTACCCGGATGGGGCAGCCGGGTAAATTTCACGCGTACTCGCGTAAATCACGACGACTGTTTCTGGCCCCCCTATACTATTGCTTCAAAGTGGGCTTCTCCGAATTCTGCGAGGGTATAGACTACCAAGGACTAGAGCATGCAAGAGTGCGGTGAGCGTGAATAATAACGACACCAAGGCCTAGGGACAGCTCTGCTCTCGAATCGGGGTTCAGAAAAAGCGAAGTGCCCGACTCGGTTAGCTCTCCACCTGGTAACATGCTATACTTGATATGGCGGGTTTTCGAGCTGTTACCAAACTTCCCCCATACCGGAATACACCCCATGAGGAGAAGTTGGGGGTCGGGGTACCAAGAACATGGAGTTGATTTTCACCCAGGATGACTGTTCCGTATGATCCCCCTGACCGATAAACAAGGCCCTGATATCAGTATGGGGATATGACTTGGTATAATTAGAACATCAGCGAGTTATGCTTCGTTTATGTCGAATTGCGATCGCTGTTTTGCTCCAGAGAATGCCCTAAGAGCAACTATTGAGCTCCGTCGGGTCTTGGCTTTCTGTACCTACAGTAGTACCGTGGGCTTACGGGTCTGTACCAGAAGAATACCAGGTAAGCGCACTCACCTTTTGCTATTGCACGCACACGCCTTACCGGAAATGGACACCTGGCGGGCATTGAGTAAGAGGAACAGCTAATTAACCAAGATAAAAGATGATGCAGGTGACGGCACGCCTCCTCACTCGCTGGCGCGCCTCCCCACTACTCCATAGGCGATCGCCCGTGCCAAGCTGTCGCATCGATGATCTTGGTGAGGGATTTTCTGCGCGCCCAGCCCAGCAAAGAAGCCCTCGAGGGATTCAGAAACCCGAGGTTGATTCATTCAGCGCATCGATTAAGCCATCACGAATCAGCCGGGAGCTGCAGCGTGGCTTCGCGATGTCGCTGCTGAATCAATGCCTCTGCCTAGTAACGTGGGGATGAAAACGACAGCAAAAGCTTCAAAGCCTCAACGACGACGCAATGATCTTCTAAAAATGAAGCAATTCGCAGAGTGCCAAGCGGATGCGCCAGCAAGTACAACGCAGGCAAAGCGACGATCTGGCGGTAGGCAGCTTCAATTATGTCGATGAGGCGCAATCGCCTGGAACCCTTGTTCCCCAGTTCAAGAGCCATGATTCGTGATATCGTGAGAAGGATTGGATGGCTTCACCCGTCCCCCACGATACGACAGCACTTGCCTGCTACTAGAGAACACGGCGACGCGGGCGGTCCGGTCCAAGCCCGATTGAACCCGAAAGAGTCAGTGATTGAAGATTGACAAGGCGCGACAAGAAACAACTCATCATGAGTTATTATTTCTGTCCTGACTCGAGATTATGGTGCGGGATATTGATTGTCGTCGCGGTCGTCAAGACTACTCGATAATCGAGGCTCGAGCTGTCAGGACATCGTTATCGTATCCGCTTCGCGTCGGCCACAGCGACCTCGGAGAAACTCCCGACGTCGGGATAGAACTTCCTCAACTCTTCACTACGTACAGAAGTATAGAAAAAGTACGGACTATGATCACCGACTAGAAATAACCATATCGATACACTACCCCTTGGCGACCAAAGCTCTGGCTCCGGTGCTGGCTCTGGCGCTGGCTCTTCACCAGCCCGCGTGAAGACTAAAAGCGATAAGAGGCCGCTCGGACTCGGAGAGTCGGATAAGACAAGTCGTCCGCGGCTCCAACGTCAAATTTCAATTTCATTAGATTGAGGAGGACAAAGAAATCGCTCATTCACCCGCAATCTGCAATCTGCAATCATATTGACTTGCCGTTATCCGCGAGCCCGTGCTTCTGGCTGCCTCGTGTACGCCTGGTCAGTCGAGTTCCTTCTCAGAAGAGTTAGGCTCTAGCAATGCACATCATGCACCCCATGGGAAATAATCGTAGCGTAGGAGGCTGGGAGAGAACAATGGCACAGCGCAAGCCAGCTACGTAGTTGGCCCGGGCGTAACTTCGAGCCTCGGCTTTTCCGTCTCGGCCAGAGTACGGAGTACGGGCAGTACCTAATCACATCGGCCCTGGGCCTGCAGAGCAATCAGCAAACTGATTCCTAACCAGTCGTAGCCATGGGCTGGGCTAGACTGGAGAATGGAGACAGCGTGCACCTGCATTCGTCAACAGTGTGCCCTCCACGGGAATCGGCACGGTTGTGCTGTGCCGTGCCCGTAGGAAGTTATGGAATGGATATGGAAGGGCAAAGAATCGATAGACAGAGAGCCACAGTTACTCAAATGATTCCCATCCTATCGCTCTCTGGAATTGAACCGCGGCATTGAGCGATTTGTGTCTTTACGGGCGAGAGCGGATGTGTTCCATGGTCTGCAGTGGTCGGTCGGGCGAGAACTTTCCATGTCACGCCCATGTGGCCGGAATTGGACAGCCCTGTCGCTCGCTGTCTCTGGGTTCAAGCGAGATTTGGTTTCGGTAGCGATAGAATTTTTCTGGAATCTTTTGGGTCAGGTACGGCTTTGGCTGTGGCGACTGCTACTCTGCTGCGACTGTGGTTATTGGTGCCTTGGTACGGATACGGCACCGCAGGTGGACGTGGACGGCCGCTGCGGATGTCGTCTCCGCGGGGAGAAGTTGGTGCCTTTTTCTTCAGGTTTCTTTCTACTGGATTGGAACGCACATTCAACTTCGGATTGCAATGCAGTAGGTAGTTTGGCTGGGTGAGTCTGTACCGTAGGCAACGAGCTGCGTAGTCATGGTTATCTGCTCTATCTAGTCTTTGGCTCTTGCGTTACTTGTAGGTATTTTTTGAACATAAGTATTCAGAGAGTATGTTCACTTCGACAGCGCAGTTCTACGCTGAAGGCACACCATCCACAAAATATATAATCACGCGACGTTGACATTCAACGTATATTCCCACGTCGACACCCATCCCCTTCCAATCCCATCAATACAATAACACACAGAGTAACTTATTACATGCTATCGATAACCTGCCCATCCATCCAGAAGTACGGTACCACAAATCCAAGCCACCTGCCAGTGCCAGTGCAGTACCAGTAAAGTGCCAAGTGATCACCTACAAGGATGTAGTCCGGAATATCTGCACGATGATTCTGCTTCTGCAAGTGTGCACTGCCGCACTGAAATGACTGAACTGGCCCGGAATCGAATCCCCGCGTCAGCGTGTTCCATCAGGTTAGGACTCAGCAAAGAAACTCCGGGGAGCCCTGAGAATTCCCGAACTGGTTCGGATCTGACTCTGGCGTTGATTTCTCGTAACCTGGTAGCCCTTGCTTCGATCTATCCCGTGCATCGAAGAGTAAAAGTTAGATCGTACCAGTTGCAGTAGCAGTAGCAGCGAAAGCACGTCGCAGTGGCAGTGACAAAGACAATGCCCAGACACTGTCCCCGTACAATGCGGTATCCCTTGACGCTTGAGTCTCCCGGCGGTCGACGGACGGCGTACATGGCTTGTCGGCGGTGCAAGTGTAACAGCCAACGGCGAGCCAAGCCTGCACTCCCACCCCATCCAGCGCCTCTGTCGTAGAGTAGAGTATCCCCGTCTCCGTGCGCCAAGATGTTGTGCGCGGTTTTCCCATGTCAGTAGTGTGTCGGCAGCAGATCACTCATCTTGCGCGGATTTGCAGCTGCCTACAGCCTGCCTACTACTACTGTAGATGAATAATCTGGTCACTGGCTCATGGCTGGGGCTGTGATATTGACGTTGTCAACTATCGTATGGATAGGTAGGTAGGTAAACTAGTATACCAAAGGACATCGCTATACATAGAATAGGCAGACAGCAATCAATACGACGAGACAAGACTCGTTCCAAACCATCCCCGTCTCAGACTCTCCAATTCCAAGGCTATGGCGTCTCCAAGAACAACACCAAGAAACGATCTTCAGATTATTCCCGACAACAAACCAGCAGAACCAGGGATTCACCGATTCTCGTGCCCTCCAGCCTGCAGCTCGGACTTGGCCCGGTCGATCACGGACCTATCTAGAGTCTAGATTATCTATCTATGAATCGATGCAGACGGAGTAAAGAAGGATGTGCTCGGGCCTGAAACCCTGAATGTCCCGAGTCGATAGTGATATCTCGTTCAAACTCCGCGTCGATCATTGTCTTGGTCTTGGTAATGGAATGGAGGGAATCAAGCCAAGGCTAGGCATGTAGAAGTGAGCAATAGCGGAGTTACTGTGCTGTGCGTATGTGACGAACAGGGCAGGACAGGATAGCAAAAGCAATGAAGCAAGGCGATAAGAACACCGAAAGTAAGACTCCGTAAGACAACCCAAAAAGACCCGGTGCCAAGCAATTGCGATGGACGCAGAGGAATAGAGGAATCAGGCAAGGGCGCTTGGCATCCCTTTATTGTTACACTTCAGTCTCTGTGTCTTCAAGTCAGAGTGCTAAAGTCAATTATTGCGACGCGACGGGCTGTTTTGCGCAGACCAGTCGGGACAAGCCAAGACCCCTGCCATGCATTCCTCTACTGCGCTTACTGGATGCTGATGGTGTTTGTTTTTGTTGTTCGGAACAAGGATTGGAATTGGAATTCTTGTCTTGGCGGAATGTTGCCTGGCTTGCTTTCGGACTTGGACTTGGATAAGGTGAGGCTATTGAGTTTATTGTGATGCCTATTTACTTGTACTTGACAACTGTATAGATAGATAGGTAGATAGGTAGAATTGTTTCTAAAATAATCAACACAGCCCCAACCCCACGATCTTCAGTCCCGAGTATACCCCAAGAAGAAAGAAGTAGACCCTGAACAGAATTAGAAACACTGACGAATCCATCGCATCGAGGCAGCAGCTTTATCTCTCCTCCAAATCGTCAAAACCCCAAGACTCCATACAATCGACAAGTCAAAGTAACTCAGCCCGGGGGATCGACATCTGACTCGCTAGCCCAGCATTCCTCAACCCAATTCCTAATTATTACCTTGGCGTTTGCTTTGGGAAATTGGAACTTATGGATGTGGAAAGTGGTAAGCTGTTTGTTTGGCTGGGCATACCATGCAAGGCATTGCATTTCGCATTTTCTGCATGCGCGCCTCGATCTGATTTGCTCGTGTTGTTTACTGTTTCGGAACAGCTTTGGTTTCTTATCAATGATAATACGGTTGTCACTAGTCAGGGATTTACATAAGGATGTCAATCAGTTTGCCTGTTTAATTTCAGGAGTATGCCTTGTCAGGGGTAGGGATATTCATGAGCGTGGGGGATTATCAGGATCAATTGAATTGAATGGTATTGATCGAGCGAGGTTTACACCGTACTATAGTCTAGTCTACCCCGTATGTACTCCTAAATTGCAGATTGCAATGAGGAATGGCAGAGGAATTGGCGCGAGATCCAGGTTGTTTTGCTTTGAAGGAGGTCAAACTGCAGGTTTTGGCTGGGCGTGGAATGGCGATGGAATGGTGCCTTAGGTGTATTTGGAGTATAGAGAAAGGCTGGTAGTTTTCAGGTACAATCAAACAATACTTGCTTGCTGGCTTTCTGATTCGCCGTCTCAGGGTTCAGAAACCAAGCTGGAGTTGGTACAGATGGGCATCGCATCTAGTGCCGTAGATACGATTCATGGGCTGAGGAGAAGTATGTGAAGTGCATATGCTCAAGGTTACTGCTCAGATCATCTTCATGTACATGTAAAATCGGTCTACTTGATTGTACCAATCCAGACTGCTTTCGACAAAGTGAGTTCAATTGGCTATCAAGACAACGCCCGTTGTAAACAGCACAAAGTTGGCCTTCCTGGTGGGCAATGCCATAGATGATTCTCATCTGAACAACATCGAACACCTTTCGTGGTCGTGATCAAGAACACTCCGCTTCATACATCCGCAACTTAACTCCCATCCCCGGCGTTCCAACAATCTCCGATTTATGAAACTGCTTCTCCCACTCGCCCTCATACTCAATCCGCTCATACCGCTGCACAATCCTGACAATGGTATACCCCATTTCAGCAAGAGCAAAGTTCTGTCCGATACAGATCCGTGGACCGCCATTGAATGGTATATAATGCCATGGTCTCGGCGACCAGACTTCCCAGCGCTCCGGGGAGAAGATGCCTGGGTCTGCAAACTTCTCAGAGACAGGTGGGTATAGGTCTGCACGGCGTTGCATAGCGTATGTTGAGTATGCCACTGCGTCACCCTTGAGTAGCGTGATGGGAAGATCGCCGTTGGGTCCGCCCCCGTTAGGAAGGGTGGTGTCTGTGAGCGCAAAGCGGATGTTGTATGGCACGGCTGGGTAGAGGCGGAGGGCTTCATTGATTGTGTGTCGCAGGTAGGGCATGTTCTTGAGGTCTTCGTATGTTGGGGCTCGAGTTGGGCCGACCTTTTGTAGAACCTCTTCGCGGAGCTTTGAGTAGATCTCCGGGTAGTGGGAAAGGTCGTAAAAGGTCCAGGAGAGTGTTGCGGCGTTTGTATCCCTGCCGGCCAGGAGAACAGATACCACCTGGTCGCGGATAGTTTTGGGGTTACGGGTGTAGTTTGCCAGAGCATGAAGGAAGGTGAAGGATTTCTCCGAGCTTGACCCCTTCTCTATATCGTGGGCTTGCAGGTCTAGTACTTCATGTACAAAAGGCCAGACAAAGTCGTTGATAACTTTAAGTCCTTTGTTGTAGTCTCCACGAGGATAGAACCGTTGTGCAGGACTGGAACTGTTAGCACTAGCCATCCAGTCTGATCTGGTGACTTACCCAATCATTGTCAACATCGTTTGGATGCGCTGAACGTCTGCAAAAGCCAAGGCAAAGTCGGCTTGTGGGTTCTTGAGACTATTGATGCCTTTCCCAAGTAGGAATTCAGTAATGGCATCAAGCGTCATCCGGTAGAACAAGTCCATGACATCCGTGACTTCGCCCGAAGGACTGTATAGGCTAAGCATGGTCTGAACTTTGCGCTCGAAGATGTCAAGGTCACTGATACGGTCTTTGATAAACATCGGTCTGATCAGGTTTCGACTACCTTGCCATTCTTTCCCATCTGTGGTGAAGATACTGTCCCCAAGAAACGGGATCCACAGCTTGTGGAAAAGCTCGCCCTTGCCAAAGTCCGCAAACTTGCCAGTCAGGACGGCCTTGAGATGGTCGGGTTCGCGGGTTTGTATCACGCGGAATGAACCAAAGAGGTTGCTCTCGACGCAATTTGGCGATGCCGGATTGCCATGTTCAAAGCACGTGTTGAAGAACTCGTAAAGACGATGCTCCTTTTGTGCCTTGATGATAGCGAAGAAAAAGCGGGTAGCTTTCAACTCTTAGCCCTGTTCATCAGGTGGTTTGATGTAGCAATCCAGATACCTGAAATGATATCTCTCGGACCCTGAGGGGCATGCACCCCTCCTTTCCAGTATACTCGTTGGTCATGGAGAAACAGCCTAATCGGTCTGGTGAGTATATAGAGTATGATAAACCCGCCCAGTGCAATGACCGGGCTTGCAAGGGCTAGGATGTATATCTTGAGGTCCATCTTTTCGAGGCTGGCATCTTTGCTACTTACACTCTGGTGATTGTAGTCTTTTAACGATAGCGAGCCTGTGAGACACGAAGAGCGGAGTCGATCTTCCTGAGTCAAGGTGTATGAAGTGCTTCAGCTTCATGTGGTTGGTTGAGTACTTTGAACAGTGCGGAGAACCCTGCAGCCGCAACTATCCTCGGCTAGCTCGTATTGCGATGGCTTCATGATAGCCTGTGATGATGCTCTAGATGTCAACTCAGGTCTTAGTTTCAAGGCCTAAAACGTTATTTTGTAACCGACCGAGCAAGGGATGAGCATCCCAGGCTGCCGCTTCTCGATAGCAAATTTAGCCCTCCAGCCGGTACAGTGCCCCGGGAGCAGTACAGCGGGATCTAGCTTCAGTAAGTCTCTGATGCTGCTGTCTATCTGTTTTGCATCGCTCGTGGCTAGATGAAAGCCTCCAATTACGGCGTGAAGAGGAACAGATGGCCCCGCAAGCTCGAGCGCATGCTGCGTGCAGTTGACGACACCGGCGTGGCTGCAGCCAGTGAGCATGACGACTCCTTTGTCTGGGCTTGTTAGCGTTGCATGTGAGTCTATATAGCAGGGTCATAACAGACCTTTAATATTACACATGATGAACCGTTCATCGGCGATGGCTTCATCAGACGTCCACTCATTATCACTCTTGTCGAACCGCATCCCATATTTGAGCCCTGTCTCATATGGAGTCCGCCGGGGTATCGCGCCAGATATGAGAAAGAAGTCATCTAACACGGTATGAGCTTCATCGTGTTTTTGGATGGTTCCGCCAGCAGCTTCGAGCTCCTCGAAAGAGGGATCCGCCTGGAACGAGATGATGTTATCGCTGATCGAGAAGCCTCGAAAGTCTGGCCGGTTTGGGTGGATATCGATTATCAGATCTTTGGGAGATTCGCTGGCCTTTCTCGCCTCACTGATCATCCGAACCGCCCGTAGAAGTCCGCCTGATGCTTCACTTAGCTATGACTTCACACAGGCATCTACGACCTACCTGAGTGATCTCGATGCCAGTGGGAAAGTTGCACCAGCTCGACTGCAGACAAATCCAGTTTCAGCCGGCCAACGTTCCTCTCCCACGCCTCTTCTTCTGGGCCAGCATCGAAGAGGATTGAGTGCTTCTGGTCACCTTTTGTGGCAGTCTAGAGAATTAGCGGCGTCAGGTGATCGATACGGTGTTTACTGCGTACCAAGATAATTGATAGGCCGTGCGCCGAGCAGCATATATCCTCCATTCGAAGTTCCTTGTGTGCTTCCCCTCTGTCGTCCAGGTGATGCGGCGATCCCATGGCCAAATGACCCATCTGCCCAGACACCTGGACAGTGTCTGGGGCAATGGGAGACATCGGGTCCAATTCATTATCAATGAGGACGTATGCATCCAGCGAATCGATCTCGACGAGGTTCAGCGGTGACATTGTGGGTGAGGTTGATGATAAGCGAACAGCAGCTGGACTTGGAGAAGAGGTAAGAAGGAGAAATGACGCGGGGTTTTAAGAAGAAATAATCTCATATCATACTAAAATCAACAGGTCCAAGTGGTGTCGCACATTGTTTTCCAGCATCCTTCTGCCCCAGTTTGAAGAGGACGTGACAAGATGTCCTTCAAAGGTTTGAAGATGATGGTTGAGAGAGTGTGGTACTGATGAAGAAAGAAGTGCGGGGAATATATTCTGTCGATCCTCCACAGCCAAATCGATCTGCCCCTGGATTTTTCTTTCACTTCCTTACCACTCTACACAATCTCAAGTCCATTTATGATGCGTCTGACTACACTACTCCCGCTACTACTACTCTTCCTCCCCTTTACGGCCGCCAAGTTCAGCCCAGTCTGTATCAAGGTCGTGACAGCGCTGGCCGCCCGACCGAACGACCTGTTCAACAAATTCCAGCGCGAAATCTGCGATCGAGGATGTCAGCCAACAGTACCTCACTGGGACCTCTGGACTCGCAATAACACCTTCCTCCCCGCCGTTCGAAGCGTGATGCAGACCCTCAATGCCCCCAAATCGGAGGAGGCGATGATAAAGCTGGGAGACGACGCAGCCCACATCATCAAGCAGCAATGCGGACCAAAACTCGAGGGACGCGACATTTGCTCCGATTCTCACATCCTCGCTGCGTTTGGACACTGTTTCAAGAAGTATTTTGTTAAAACCGCGCTTACCAACCTGCCCACTTTACTCCCGATCGTGTCAGAACCGGTGTGTCGCAAGCAGCTGGAGTATCTGGAGTCAGACGAGCTGTGGGAGGAGATTATACCAAACAATATGAGGGAGTACGCCAAAGTGTGCAAGTCGTTGACATACCAGCCGGTAATGGACCAGATGTACACATTCTGAAGTTATAGAATAGTCCATAATACACCAAGAGTATAGATCGAGATTGATAGTGTAAGACTGATGTTATCTCCGTCGGGGTCTCGGCGGCAAATCGCCGAACGCAGCTCACTTTCATCATCGCCTTACCTCCGTTAACTGCGCCATCACCGTCTCACTCTTCTTTTCTATCGCTTCATCGCCATGATTCCTTTTTTGTGCACATCTTGATATCCCTTCGATGGCATCTACCGCTCTGTCTAGGGCACTTCGCCCGAGCTCTTCGCTCACGAACCTCGTCCGCTCCCCGCACCGTCTCCGCTCACATGTCCCCCATACTCCTCCTTCACGTCTATTCCACGCACAGTCGCTTCGCCAATATGTACATGGTAGCGAATTCCAGCCCATTGTACCTCCTTCACCAAGCTCGCTGGGGAAGCCCCAGCCGGCAAAGACCTACCGTCGAACCCGCAAGTGGCTCCGCCGCCTGTTCTACCTGTCCTTGATCACCGGCACCATTTATGTTTTTGATACCCAATTCTATGCCGCCTCTCTCACACGAACCGCTCGCACTTTCTCCCTGGGCTTGCTTGTAGCCCTGGACTACAAGATCAACTTCCGTCCCAACCCTCCTCTCGCCGGTTCAATCGCAGACGTCCATAATCGGAACGCGCAGCGCCTGTCGGACCTTCTGCGGCACAATGGTGGACTTTACTTGAAGATCGGACAGGCGATTGCCATGCAATCCGCTATTTTACCGCCAGAGTTTCAAAAGATGTTTGCGCGCATGTTCGACGATGCGCCCCAGAATGACTGGAAAGACGTGGAAAAGGTCATCCGTGAGGACTTCGGAAAGTCTGCGGAAGAGGTCTTTGGTGTCTCCTTCAGCGGTGATCCCGATAAGGGTGTCATGGAACGTGTGGCCAGAGCAAGTGCTAGTGTCGCTCAGGTTCATTGGGCTCGGCTAGCGGATGGAAGAGAGGTTGCGATCAAGATCCAGAAACGGGAAATTGCGCGGCAAATAGAATGGGATCTATGGGCTTTCAAGTATGTTCTTGACCTATTTTCTGTGGAGGCTTATACTGACAAACAAGGGTTGTGACGTGGATCTACAGCAAAGTGTTCGATATTCCGTTCTACAGCCTTGTTCCCTACATCAGCGAGCGCCTGTTCCTCGAGACCGACTTTGCGAACGAAGCCGACAACTCTGAAAACATGGCCAAATTCGTCGCAGGCGAATCTCGTCTCCGCGACCGCGTATATATCCCCAAGGTCTTCCGCGAACTCAGCTCCAGGCGCGTCATGACAGCCGAGTGGGTGGAGGGAATCCGACTCTGGGATAAAGACTCCATCACCCGCCCATGGCGCGGAGGCTGGCGACAAGGCAGTCCTGGCTGCGGCGGAACACCTCTTGACTTTCCCAAGACGAAACAGTCCCCATCCCCCTCAGCCCTGGCCGCACGCAGATCAAGCCACAAAATCAAACCCGAACGAGACGAATGGCGAGGCCGCAACGGCCGCGGCGGTCTCGGCCTCTCCTTAAAGGAAGTAATGACCACAATGGTCGACCTTTTCTCAGCGCAAATGTTCCTCTGGGGTCTCGTCCACTGCGACCCGCACCCAGGCAACATCTTCATCCGCCGCAAACCAAACGGGCACTCTGAGCTCGTCCTCATCGACCACGGCCTGTACATCCACATGAACCCTGCTTTTCGGCACCAGTACGCCCTCTTCTGGAAATCACTCCTCACCTTTGACAATGACACCATCGGCTCCATCGTAAGCGATTGGGGCGTCAATAACGCAGATATCTTTGCCTCGGCTACACTCTTGAAACCATACCGCGGCGGCAACATGTCCACACAACAAGGCATCGAAAGACTAAGCAAATCCGAGCGCGCCCAGCGACAATACGAGCTCCAACAAGCCTCCCGCAAAGCCGTCCGCGAAATCCTAGGCGATGAAGATAAATGGCCGCGCCAATTAATCTTTATCGGCCGCAACCTGCGTATCGTGCAAGGGAACAACCAATTCCTTGGCTCGCCCGTTAACAGAATCAAGATTACAGGGCTATGGGCTTCGCGCGCGCTCGTCGAAAGCCCTGAACTCCCGCTTCTTGAGAAAGTACGGAATCTAGGCCGCCATTTGCTGTTCCGTGCTGTGTTGTTTTCGAGCGATATCTTCTTTTATTTTACCAAGGTGAGGCAGTTTTTGCATTTGGGGGGTGGGATGGAGGATGATCTTGAGGCGCAGATGGCGTCTGTGGCGAAGGATATGGGGGTTGAGTTGAATCATAGTGTTTTTGAGGGATAATCTGCCTGTCTTTTGGTAGAGGCGGGCTCTTGTATATCGTCTCCGCTATAGAATTTGTATAGTATCCCTTGATACAGGATATAAAAGGAAAATTCCACTATAAAGGGTTGTTTTCATCACTTTAAGAATGATTGTAAATGCATTCAAATATAGATAAAAGTAGTTATGACGATCTAGACAAATGAAAATGGCAGGTGTACATATTACAGAGTGGCTCGCTATATAGTTGGCTGATCAAGAAGAGAAGCAGCAGAAGAAGAAGCATGGAAAGGGAAAGAAGAGAACGAATCAAATCGAAAGCAATGAAAAGGATTGAAAACACCCCGCATATATCCAAAATACAAGGGTATCGCATCATATCATGTCGTACGTAGAGCATGTCGTATGTCGCATGGCGCATATCATGGCATGTTGTATACTGTATCATCTTCCAAACGGTTGATCTAGTTCCGAAGCGGTCTTGCAGTCAGGTCACTGATGATCCCACTCAGAGAACCCGAGCGGCCGCCACTCCTGCCCCGGGTACGCGGTAGAGGACATCATGATTTCTTCGCTGGAGTTGTCATCTGTTCGGACGGGGAGTTCCACGGGGGCGTCGACGGCGTTGACTGTTCGGGCACCGCTACGGTGTGGATGTTCTGGGGAGGTAGGGTTTGGAATTGGATCGGGACTGGAGGTGAAATTGAGGTTAAGGTTCGGGTTCGGATGGGACGTAGGTGCCAACATGGCGGGATGTTCAGACAGAGGCGGACGCCGTTTCTCGTCTAGGAGTTGTTGCGCAAGTGCAGGTGGTCCGTATTCTTCCTCATCTTCTTGGTATGTAGGTAGGCGGGTGACGTTCAGTATCTCCTCTGTTTCCTGGCGCCATGAGGCAGATGTGCTGGTCGTCGTTGTGGGCTCGGTGTGCTCCTCGCCTGGGATGGTGATTTTCCATGGGAGTTCCTGGTCACCTGAGCGACTCGTGCGCGGGTTTGAGGAGCGGAAGGCGCCTAGTCTATAGGCTGGATCGGTCGTGTCGTGCTTGGGCAGAGTGCGCTCTTCTGGTCGCGGCGCAAAGGCTTTGGGGCTTCGGGAGCGGAGGTGTAGGTCTTGTGCGTAGGTGCGCTCTTCGGAGCGACCGCGGGATGGGGGTGTGCGAGGGATTGGGGAACTGGTAGCTGTAGGAAGGGGGGAGCCGAGTCGCGAGGATGATGAAACGTGGGGATGCCGTGGTGGGTAGGGCAGGGAATGGGGTGAGAGCCTCCTAGGGTCGATGGGTGTTGGGTCACTCATCCTTATCCGGTCTGAGCTTGCGGCACCGCGAAGATGGGGTGGATGTGCCTTGGCGACTGTGAAGGATTCTGGCGATTCGTGAGCAAAGAAGCCTTCGGTAGGTTGACGTCGGCCATTAGTATAGGTATTGCGGGCGTCTGGGAGGGAGATAGGTCGTTCATGCTGATCAAATGAGGAAATGGAGGAGCTAGCGATTCTAGAATCTGGCCGAGAGGACGTCGGCGCGAGGTAATGCCTGGTGCTGCCTTCTGAAGAGGACTCGAGAATCGGCTGCGGGGGCGCCGACTTTCTATGCTGGTGGCGGCTGAAGATACCCTAGACCGAGTCAGAAACCAGGCTCTCACCCGTGCATAGGTGAAGGGCTACCTTACGCTCAATTTGAAGTGCTTCCTTGGCTGTTCACTTTTGTAGTCGGGCTGATCTGGCCCCATGGAAATTCGGCGAAACCGGCCGACGTTCTTCAGCTTCTCCATGGGCGAGGCAGAGAGTCTAAGTGCTGCGGGGTCCCGCGACGAGGATATCTGTTCTGGCCGGTGCGACCAGTCATGCTTGGAAGGAAAGGGTGACTGCAGTCCAGGGTTAGAAGCCGGGCGAACGTTCGCTCGGGCCGGCGAAGTCTGAATAACCTCACGCTGAGCCAAAGCGCTTTGAGAAAGGTTATTTTCCGCTAGGCTCGAGGTGCTCCTGTCGCTACGACCCCGAGTTCTGCCGCCAAGGTGACGCGGCTGCGAGGCGCCCACGTCGGGGTCAAGTTCAAGTGACAGCTGAGCAGATCGATTGTTCTGGGCTGGCGGAGAAAATCAGCCACCAGTCGGAATCCTCGTCCCAATGGGATTGAAATTGAGGAACTCACCAAGCTTCTGAGCGAGCGGCGGCGACGGGCCCAGATCGGCTTCGTGCTCGCCTAAGGACGGGACCGACGGCAGTTGGTACAAGGGGAGAAAGGAGTCGCGGCTTTGGACGAAAGTGTCGTGAAGGATTGGGGTCTGTACGCGCCCTACTAGTTGTTTTTCATAAGGTACAGGGATATCCAGGTTGTTGGCCTCGTTCTCGCCGTCGATTTGCACCTTTCTTCGAGGTTGGAGGCCAAAGTGTGGTTTAGCGCCCAATGGATCAGCACCGTCACACGCAGCGGTTTTATTCTTACTGGCTGAAAGAGAAGAATAGTCCTGGTGCGGCTCCTCTTGCGTCTCAACAGGACAGGGATTGCATTGGCTGAAGCCTGCTGGGCATTGCTGACCACCGCTTTGTTCGCCATATAGTCCACTAGCAGCAGTCAGCGAAGAAGGTTGGACAAAGAAATATTCCCCACCCCTTGTTGAGTCTGCATTGCCGTGCCTCCTCAAGAAAGGATTATGCAGGTCCAGGGGGTCGTCTAGATCTAGGCTAAGCTCAGCATCCGGCTGAAGGTCTGAAAGTCGTACGGGCCTGTGATATCCTCGCATCGCTTGGAACCCCTACATCGTAACCACCAGGAAATTAGAGGCGACACAAGGAACAAGAGAACGAGAGGCAAAAGAAGAGGCAGGAGCCATTTGGGACATGGGAATGGGTGCACAGGCTATTCTGCAAACATCATCTCGTGCCACATTCTGACTCGCGTCTCAAGATAAATTCAATTACAACATGCCTTGGTATCAATTATAAGAGCAATAGACAAAGAGCAAATATGTAGAACAAGGCGGGAGTTGAACATATACAAGCAAAGGCTCCCATATCATAAGAACAAGAACAAGTAGAAAGGTTGAAAGTTCGTAAAGCAAACGATGCGGTCAAGAAGCACCCAAACGAAATTAAGGTTCTACCTTTTCAGACCCTCCGCCCTTTAATTTGTTCCGACCTCGGGAGAACAGGCCCTTGGCAGCTTTGCCGGCTTGTCCACCTAGGGCACCCGCAGTGTGCAGGAAGTCCTTTCCTGATTGTTGTCTCATGGAACCAAGTGGAGCAGAGGGCCGCCTAATGTGGCCGGATGTCGAGTGAGATCCATCTTGGAGTGAAGAGGCAAGGTTGCCTAGGGACGTCAACTTGGGGAATTTGTTACGCGGGACGCTGTTCTTGAATTCTTCCGACAGAGGCTTCGCGTTGCGCTCAATGACGTCGGTATGCTCTGGATGAGCATAAACCGTAACGTGAAGCCAATGGGCGAGGCCGGTGTCGATACCTGCGAATTGATCCCGGGTCCGATCAAACGCTTGGACTCGCCCTTCGGATGACTGTATCCCAAGAATATCCTTGAATCCAAGCAAGCCTGCTTCATTAGAAGGAGGGGGCAGTGGCGCCGGCGGCTCCAGATGCAGCTGCTGTCCGGGATTGAAAAGCTCTCCTTCTTCCGCCTGACCGAGCGCTTCGGTATTTTGAGAGAATGTACGCTCATGGCCGCTGGATGAGAGGCTTGTAGTATCGTCAACAGGCAACGGCGGCACAACCGTGAGCTGAGGCTTCTCGGGTGGAACTTCGTCCGTGCTGTTTATGGGATTCGCTGTTTCTGCTGGCTGGGTAGCGGGGGCCACCACGGACTCTGGATGGACACTCTCCTGGGAGAAGGGAAATTGTCCGGGCATAGGGGGCGGCCGAGAGGGTTGCTCCTGAGGGACAGGGGTAGGCTCATCGTCACCAGAAGACTCTTCCCAAGAGAAACGCTTCTTGAGTTTGGGCTTGCCCTGTGGTGCGATAGGGGTAGGTTGCTCGATTGGAGGCGTCTGAATCGGAGCCGCGAGAGGCTGTGGGACATCGGTTGACTGCGGCTCACCTTTATTATAGCCCTCATACTCACCCGGAAAGAGGCTGGGCTGCCCGCTAGTCTGCGGAGGGGTATCATTGTCTTGATGCTCGGAGGGAGAGTTCTCGCGACTTAGAGAGCGAATGATCTCCTTCCTCAACCGATCGTTCTCAGTATCCTCCGGAGAAGTCTCCGCGCTTGTTGGAATAATGACGGGGATGTTTTCGGTTGACGCCGTTGGTCCAGGAACCATTGTAGTCTGAACGTTGAGAGGGGCTGGCAAATCCGACCTTGATTGTTGGTAAGGCAGCTGAGAGTAACTTGGTTGGGGCTCTGTAGGCGTTCCCGCGGTGACTTGGGCCAAGTCAGATGATGCGCTGGTCTCCGGTCCAGCAATTTCGGGCCTGCGAGAAGGGCTGTTGCCAGGACTAGGAATGCTCAAGTCTCGTCGATGACCAGGTTTGAAGACAATTTTGCCTTCGGTCGGTGTGTCTGCATGTTCACTGGGCTCTTCTGGAATGGTAGGAGTCTTGTCATCGGTGGTATCGCGCCGAGCCATGATGGGACTGATGCCTGCAGTGCTGTCGCTGTTCGAACGAGCGACACTATCAGCGGTTGTGCTAGGGGTCTCGGGAACGTCAAAGGCTTGATTGACGGCTGAACGGAAACCGAGAGAAGAGGAGTGCTGGAGCTGGTGTGGCCCCGGATCTTGACTGTTTTGGGGAGCTGAAGGAGCTGAAGGAGCTGATTCAGGGTCAGCGAAGAAGTTGGAACCAAACGCGGACATGCGCTTCATTTCAGGTAACGCGATAGTCGGGACGTCGTTCTCGGCTGTAACTTGATGGGCTACGCCCTCCGTGTTTGCTTCACGAGGAGCACTGGTCTCGAAAGACGAAGTAGCGCTGATAGGCGCTGGGTTCACAGGAGCACCCGCGGCTAGTGTATGGTCATCTGTCGATGGTGAGGTTGGCTGGGAAGGCTTCTGTTCCTCTCGCATGCGTTTATAGATGTCCGCTGGACGAATAATAGGCGTTGTAGGACTGTCGGAAGTGGCTGGAGCCTCTATTGGCATTGTTTGAGCTCGCTCCATGGAGCGTGCGCGATCTGTACTGGGTAGTGGAGGACGCGCTGTTTCCTTTGACAAGGTACTCGACACATCAGGGATGCTTCGATTTGTACCAGCTGCCTGCGATTGCGACGGTTCATCGTCATACTCATATTCTCCATATTCATCTTCACCCCAATCGTCACCATCGTAAGAATACTTCTTCGCGTTTACCCAACGCTTCGTTTTCGCACGGTTTACATTTGTCTTGAATGACACGGGTGTTTCGTTACGCGGGTAAGGAGAGAGCGGGCTCGAGTTGTGGGAAATAAAGGGACTAATAGAAAGCAATAATTAGCATGGATCATGCAATAGTAGTATAGACTCGGGTGCTGCGGCTTACGGGCGCTGCGGCGGACCCGACATAGTTATGGCTAGCTGTTTTTAACAGCTTATCAACATTCGCAATTAGACCAGTGCAAAGTCGCGATCGGCATGCCCAAGCGCTGAGACAGTCTTGACGCCTGGTCGTGTGCAGTGTCACAAGTTGAGCAGCTCAAGGCAGCAAGTTTCAGCGATTATGGCCGTGCGGGGAGGAGTGGAATGGAGGTCAAAGTGGGAGAGAAGTAGTAAAGGAGGTTTGCAACAAAGGAAGGGAAAGGGTATGATAGCTCGACACAGCGTCAGTCGCAAAACGAGAGTGTTGAGGAGGAGAAGCAAAGGAATTGAGACAATGCGAAGCTGACGTAGTAAATGTCCCCCTGAGGCGTAGGGCGGGCGTTGTTCGTTGGTCACTGCCTGAACGCATGGGGCATTAACGCTCATTGCGTATCCTCGGTGGCTGTGCCTGTGGCCGTGCTTTCACGTGAAGAAACCTGTCACGTGATGCCAATGTCCGATCGGGAAGGACGCCTGCGGCGACGGGACAAGTAGACTGTCTCATCGTCGCGAATCTCAAACACTGTCCGGATCATTTGCTATGGAAATTACACTTGTTGCCTAATACTTTAGCTCTAGATATCTCTTCTTGTTAATTCGAACCTGACGTCGCTGCCATTTCGCAAACGGAGTCTATCCCCTATTGTCGTCTCCTTATCGATTAGGTCGCCCTTTGTCTCACCCATCCATCGCATACCACCGGTGCTACGCAATTACCAGTTGCGTTCTGATAATACGGAAGACCCCGAACCCTGAAGTCTGCGCTATGACCGGCCCCTCAATACAGGATCGCACGGGCGAATTCCAGGCCATCCTCGGCCAGGCTCAGAAACGAGCAGCATCTTCGAAAGTTGGATCGCAACGGCAAGCGCTTTTGACAGATGCACAGCGCCGACAAGCGAATGGCTCAGCAGAGGGAAGTGTGGAAGGTGGGAAGAGGGCTCGGTCAGAGTTCGCTCGACGCGCGGCGGACATTGGACGGGGAATAACGGCGACAACGGCGAAGCTCCGGAGGCTAGCAGAACGTGAGGATCAAGGTCAATTTGAGAATACTGGGTGCACTTGCTAACTCTGCGCTAGTTGCGAAGCGCAAGACACTGTTTGACGACAGACCAGTCGAGATCTCCGAGTTGACGTATGTCATCAAGCAGGACCTTGCGTCGCTCAACCAACACATCGCGGGCCTGCAGGCTCTCACGCTCTCACAACATCCAAAGAACAACCGGTCAAAAGCGGATCAGGAAGGAGAACATAATGACAATGTACGTGGGATATAGCATTGCAAAAGGGCCATGGCTAATATTCGTTAGGTCGTCGTCATGTTACAAGGGAAATTGGCCGATGTAGGCGCTAACTTCAAGGATGTTCTCGAAGTCCGCACCAAGAATATCCAAGCATCGCGCTCACGGACAGAAAACTTTGTCTCGTCTGTATCGTCCAAATCACAGGCTAATCTTGACACTCAGCGGTCAGATTCACCTCTATATCCCTCCGGACGGAGAACGCCGCAGCCTGGTGGCTCTTCAGATCTCTTGACGCTGGAGCCATCAAACCCATCACCCCTGGGCCGGCCGTCCATGCAGTCTGACCAGCAACTTCTCATGATGGAGGAGGCCGAGTCAAGTAACTCGTACATTCAATCTCGTGGTGAAGCGATCGACGCAATCGAGAGAACGATTAACGAATTAGGTGGCATCTTTGGCCAGTTGGCGCAAATGGTCAGCGAGCAGTCTGAGATGATCCAACGGATAGATGCCAACACCGAGGACGTGGTGGATAATGTGCAAGGAGCACAACGCGAATTAATGAAATACTGGACACGGGTATCAGGAAACCGATGGCTAATTGCTAAGATGTTTGGAGTACTAATGGTAAGCTTACTCTCCAATTAGGCGGGTTGTGCAATGCTAACATACCGCCTGCAGATTTTCTTCCTCCTCTGGGTCTTGATATCAGGATAGACGACGCACTTACTACCCGTTTTAATAATGTACTACTACCGGGCTGCGCTTCTTTACCCGTCAACGAGTGACGCCTTCTCTTCGAGTACAGCTTCTTTCTATCTTTTCTTTGTGCGATGCGTGACAACCATTGGCGGCTAGATCTTGATCGGATTTACTTTTTCTTTTCTCTTTTCCTGACACTGTATTTTCCCTTTTCTTTTCCCTTTGTTCACATTGCATATGCACCAGTATCCGACCAACCCTGTATGTAGATTGAGATGAATCCAACGCCTCATTCTGGAACATTCAACCATATCAGTAGTGTCTGTATCTGACGCGCCCTCGTCACACCGCTACTACAACCAGCTCTACAAAGTGCCTATTCATGCAGCGCATACCGCGGCATAAGCACAACATTCATACTCTGCTCTACAGATCCATCCCAGCTGAAGCTTACGACGCTTGTCATAGATAAGCGATTCCAACAAACTAACCTACCGGTTCCCGAGACCCGACGGCTTTGTCAGCATCTTATGCTCGCAAAAAGTTAGTTACTCGAATCTAGAATGTCTATTTTCGGTGCTTGAAGCTGTCGGGCAAACATTTAATACATGAGCGGGAGGCCTGATATGAGTTGAGAATGTAGAGACTGGGTCTTTGGCTACAGAACCTTATTGGCATATCTATGCATATCTCGGCTGCCCCGGATATCCTGAGTAACATTCTATAAAGTTGTTGGCTGGCGGGAGGCCTGACGTGGGACATGAGGTGAGGTGAGCCAGAGTGACCACCTCAGGGTAGGTAGTCATAGGATTGGAGGATTAGGGTTAGTGTATTTTTCTTTTTGGCAGGACTATTGGCTGGAGACAGATTTGTCAAGAGGGCATTCGAGAGCTGCGTACAGAAAAGGTTATTATCAGATTAACGTTTGATCATGGGCTATTGAAATGACCGTGTCGCTAGAGTAGACCTCGGTTGGCTTGCTTAGGGTTTGTCGGGAGGATTCGGGCTGGGCGTGTTTCGGACTATTTGTTACTGTTGACAACGTTCAGAGACGATGATACGAAGGGTTTGTGTAAGGAAGGTATGCAGAAGGAAGCTATGTATAGTTCAATGATAAAAGCTAGCGGCCGTAAGTGTTGAATGACCATCCATCCGCCAGCGTCTGCCGTAGTACGTATACTCTATCATCATAAAGTCGTAAGATAAATAGGACCCTCAAAGGTCGAACAACACATCAAAGATCAAAGAGAATTAGAGACGCAAGTAAAAGGCAGTACATCAAAAATGTGCAGTGAAAGAAAATTGAAAGGTAATAAAGCAAGCACATCATACAGATCCAACGCCCTCTGCCTTCTTGCTGCGCTCTCCCTTCCACACGAACCAACAGCCTGTGATGACCAGCTTGATACTCATGGCAAACCACAAGCTCGCTGACATTTGAGTCACCTTTGAGAGTCCTCCTGCTGTCATCGCGCCTAAGAAAAGCGCAAGGAAACCACCGATACGTCGGTTGCGCTTTGGGTTATCCTTTAGCGCAGCCCCTAGGTTGGGGTCGACGAGAAGATCGCAAAGGAGCGTAGTGAGAACAACTGTCGGTAGTTCATCGTATTCCAGAACTCGAGACGCGACGATTTGGCCTGCAGCTTGGAAGGCAAGCAAGGAAATCGGTAGGACCTGCATCCATTGGATTGGGGCACGAGGGTCTTCGGGCTTCGGGTCGACAACGCCTAGTTGGACTAACATGGCGGCTACGAAGATGGCAGCGGTTTGCACTCCAAAGGATAAGATCAAGGTTGACCGGCGTCGGGTACCCAAAGCTCGGCCGACTTGGATGAAGAGGACATTTCCAACGATGAAGACGGTAACGGCAATCAGCGACTTGGCCCAGAGATAGGCAGGGTAAGAGGGTTGTCCGGAGGCTCCTAAGGCAATGAAGACGGTGTTTCCTAGGAGAGTCAGTAAAGTCCAAAATAGAAGAGAATACCGACATACCTGTTTGCATACTACTGAAACTGCCCCACGCGTTGAATGATAGGCCGTCAACGAGACCACCAACAAAGCCACACAAGACGAGGAAAATATCGGTGTAGCGCTTATCGATGTTGGTTTTCATGTGCCTGGAGAAGCTTGACTGCCACGACGTGGGCTCATCCTCGGTGAGAGTTTGCTTGCCGGAGAGAGACACAGTCGTGCTGCCCCCTACGGACCATAGACCGTTCGGGTCTTTGGAATCATATTGCGGCCCTGGAGGCCCAGTAGAGGTATCCCAGTAGGTGAGGCGGTTGTTACTCGAATTTGGGACAGTCTCGATCTCCATCGAAGGTCTCGTAGGGTTCTGCATGTTGTCGGCGGGGAATGAAAGGGTCAAATAGGAAGTGGTCGGCGGTAAAAGCGGCAAAGCCTGATTGATATGGTATACAAAGGTATAGTTAGGGCTTTTGTCAAGCAAACCGAAAGGCTGGTGGATCAGAGAAGGCTGATTTGAGGGATATGACAGAATCAGGACAATTCGGGCCAGCTGGGCGCGAGTGGCACTCAATATATGGAGAGTCAAACCCTATCTGGCTGACGAACGGAGAGTCCCATCCCCCATATGGGTCCCGGTTTTGGCTGGGCTTCGGCGGAAATCAATAGCAAAGGCGCCAAGAATAGATTCCTAAACTCGTCAGCCCAACGCGGATTTTAGATCAGGAAAAAACAAGTGCATCCTCGTCGATCTGTCAGGTATCCGAACGCCGGAGCATAGCCGGACACATCCGTATAGACCCGCGTGCTTGATGTTACACAGTTGCGTTTGAAAAGCAGACAGAACAGTCAAGGTTGCATATCCATGCATTCACGCGGATGGCTGAATGGTGACGACGGGCTGGACCACTATTCTCCTTCTACCGGGTGACCCTTTCGAGGCTCCCAGACGCTTGGTGCATCCTCGACCATTGTATCTCAAAGGGGGCTTGCTTGGCCGAGACCTTGGCACATTGCTCGAAGGCGTCATGGCCAGGTTCATTTTCCGTTCATGGCGTTCAGAACCCAGCGGCGTAAGCTATGATTGTTTTTTTAGGGCCCAATCCTGATAAAGTCAAATCAAACAGTCATTCGCCATGCAACTCGCTCGTTATCTTGTGGTCGATCGGTGGGGAATGCCAAGCGAGAGAGGTCCAAAGGAGGAAGCGTGTTGCAGGCAACTTCATTTCTTGACCGGAAACAGGACGATCGAAGCTGTATCATGCCGGTGGAGCTCTTGGCGAGGACGCTGGATCCCCGATGGTGACGATAGCCGACGGCAGATTCCGTAGCAGAGGGATCTGGAGAAGAGGGGAGAGGAGAGCGCGGAGAGCCCAGAGGACAAGACTGGAGAGAGACTGGAGACTGGAGAGGAAAGAGGTTGAGGTTACTCAAAGGCGCCGCGGTGAAACATGGCTCCGGCGCCAATGCTCGTCACAAAGCACACACCTCCTTTCCTTATCTCCTGCACTTACTTTGTACCTACACACTACTGCCTAAGACTCTCTGCAAACCTCTCTTTCATCACTTTTTGATCATTTTGATCACTTTTTCCTGTTTTGTTCACCTCCTGCACCGCCCCGTCTGGCCTCCTGCGGTATAAGCTGCCAAGAGGATCGCCCGCTCTAGAGACTGGCGTATCCACTAGTCCCTTCAACAGCGTGAACCTCAATTTAAGCCGTCCACTTGCGAGACAAGACGAGTGGCTTCCCGAGTGCTTGGCTAGATGCCGGATCTACGATTCCTAAACCGTGGTCCCCTTGCCTAGCCTCTCGTCTAACCTTCGTCAGACACAGCCCCAAACTGCACTCGCCATGTGCCTCATCCGGTTGGCCACCCGCGCCTGCGCCTGGCCTGGCGCTGAAGAGCTGACCCGTGCTGGTCGGATATGAAATCGAGCGCGCCTTGGCAATCTCTTGGGCCATCTATTCCCGGGCCATCTATTCCCGAAAGTACAAATTCCAGCGAGGCGGGACTCAGAGTCAGGGGTCGGAAAAGTCTAATAATCGATCGTTGGTCCGCTGATACAGTCCACTGGGATTCTTGGAGGCTCGTGGTTTTAGGGGTCCGGGAAAGTACCGAGAACCGGAGAACTGCCCGTATCTATGTCTGATCAACCCTCTACCTGCCCAACCTTTCAGGGACTTAGCCAAGAGCGAGGGCAAGCCACACCGTAAACAGAAAAGGAACACCAAGCCTGGCCGCAACATGTCAATGCCAAGAGAGGCTTTGGCTCCCAACGACTAGTATCAAACTGCGCCAAGCACGAAACATTGCTCGGTATAACATGTGCAGCGTGGAATTATCACGTTCTAGGTCGCCATCACACTCATCACCGATGCACATCTGACTCTGTCATCAGGTTTCCGAGCATGGAAAAATGTTTTGGAGACCGTCTTGTGTGGCCAAAGAGCGCAGAGGAAGGCTCAGCTCCTCATACTTGCAATCTACCATTGGGCGTGAATAGGCTTGGCGAGCTTCTTCCGTCATCATTTCAGGTGGAATCCAAGCCGACGGTTGCGTCGATCCTCGAATCGACCCGCGGACTCGTCACGTCTCGAGGCATCTTTGTTTTGTGCGTGCTTGTTGGTGTGTTCTGGCCTCCATCTCAGATCCTTGTACCGACTCTTCCCGATCTCTCGGGATATAGTTCTATCCCCGACGCTTTCGTGTCAGTGATAACCGACCACAGACTGAAATCATGCTTTGTTCTTGCAGTCTAACGTCAATGCGTCATCACTCTGGGCTTATCAGTGAAGTGCAATGCATTAACCCTTTTGGGTGTTGAGGTACTTGTGTCCACTGGTGCTCTTGGAATCCGTCAGTCTCGGCAGCGGGGCGGCGGACCCAGAGCCTATTCAGAGCCATATCGGCGCGGGGTGGCGTTTCCCTCAGGGAACCCTATTCCCACGGGGTACTCTTACAATTATGCTAAGGTCTTGACTGTCAATCACGGACACAGACCTGATAAGACCTTGACATAATTTCGCGGAGTAATTGTTGACGCCATCCGGAAAAGGAAGTCTCTCAGGGAAGGTGTCCCAGCCAATGAGACGATTAGAATATGGTAGCATCTCACATTCCCAGCGTTGATATAGCGGGGCCTTTGGTCACGCAGATCCTCTTGGTGTTTCGAATCCAAAAGTTTTTTCGCGTAGGAGTACAGACCGTCGACGGAGATGAAGTCCCCATAGGCCGTGGCAATGTCGTCGTACAACGGTGCTACATACCATCTCCAAGACTCCAGCAATTCCCCGGAGATTCTGGCTCGTACCCCACGTCTTCGTGAACAAGACGGGGCCCCAGACCAAACGCTTCTTTTTCCCAACAAAGTAGTAGATGATCAGGTTTTGGGGTAATACCGGGCCCAGGGTTAAATGTCGGGACAAGCGATGATCTTGGAGAACATCCAGACGCCTCGGACTATCTCCGTCGCTGGGACTGGTAGGCAACAGTCATCTGCCATCAAAGCCCTAATGAAGTTGGCAAGCGTTGCTTCGGTATACCTGTGCACCCCCACTGGCGCAGTCTCAATTTGAAACATCGCCCAGAGCCGAAATCCTAAAGCCGATTATTTTTGATGGTTGAGAGGAATCTATCGAGAGTTGTCGACCTCACTCCATGATTTGACTGTCATGCATACGGCTGTTATACTGTTTTCTCTGCATCTGACCTATGATACTCGTTGTCTGCTCTAGGGGTAGTATCTTCAGCCCGACTATATGCCCTCGGCTTGGGATTCGGGCGGGGCAACCGATCTTTGCAGAATCAAGTCGCAATAAACCAAGTGACCTCGCTCAATGTTGGAAGAATAGGGAGGACTCAGCTAACATGGCAGCAATCATCACAACCATCGCCAGGATAGCGAGCGGCAGCAGGTCTATCGCAACAGTGACCATCTCACGGGCCTCGAAATTGAACGCCTTGAATTCGCACCTTTTCAACCTACTCACCAATGAAATGCGAACCATCCCCAAAGACCACTCCAACCTCCTCGCCGTGATCCTGACAGGACAAGGAACAGAATCGTTCATCGGCGGTGCAGATATCGCTGAGATGTCTGTCCTAGACTCACCAGCCGCCGCCCGCGAGTTCATCACTGGGGTCCATACAGCATGCAAGAGTATCAGAGACTGCCCAGTACCAGTGATTGGGCAAATGAATGGGTACGCACTTGGAGCTGTCCTGGAAATTGCAGCAAGTTGCGACTTTCGCGTTGCTAGTCAGCATGCTGTATTTGGTATGCCCGAGGTGCGTCTGAACTCAGTTGATACCTCACGGAACTCCTGATCAATCATTGAGGTCATCAAATACTAAACAAGCAGGTAAACGTTGGAATACCAAGCGTCGTCGAAGCAGCCCTACTACCCGGCCTAATCGGGTGGGGACGAACACGTCGACTGCTTATGCTCGGCGATACCATCTCCGCCGTCGAGGCTTTACAGTGGGGTCTAACCGAGTAGGTTGTCGAACCGAACCATCTAGATCAAGCGGTGGACGAGTGGGTTCAGCTCTTGGAGAGGAGTGGACCGGGCACCGTTCGCCGACAAAAGAAGCTCATTCGGGAGTGGGAACAACTTGGCTTGGACGATGCTATTGAAGCTGGAATCCCGGCGTTTGAGGAGTCGTTCGACGGCGATGGCGAGTGACGGCGAATGTTATCTCAGTTCCTGCAAATAAGAAAGAAAAATGAGTAGTCAACCCACATACCATCAATACGCGTCTCGCGAAGAATCTCAAACCAGACCATTAACCTCAGCCCTGTAGAGATGTTCTTGCATTCCCATTGGGTAAAAAATGCAGACCCGCCCCAGCCACACCGAGCAGGCCCAAAAATAGCCACTCCAACCGTTATCCCAGCCACACGCTAAACCGCTCTCAGTCAACCATCATCATCAGACGCGTAGTCTAAATCTAACATTAGGCGCCAGTGTATCTTTAAATCTGTCTCTCTCCATTTTCTTCATTCTGAGTTCTGACAGGAACCTACCATTAATAGTATTGAACTGCGATAGGAACAATATGCCACCCTATCACGAGCTCACGAGTCGCGCCATGGAAGCCTCAACGGCCCATTTCCACAAGCGCGATCTCACAGTCAATCATACACAAGCAGTTACGCTGGGCGTAATGGGCGCATATGTCGTTGTGATTGCTATTCTCTGGAACGTGCCGTTTCTGCGATACTCGCTGTGGCCGTTTAAGGTATTTTCCCCCTCTCTCTTACCCCTCGCAAGAGAAGTAAACAAAACTAATTTGCTGTATAGATGCTAGTAATAGCCTTCCATGAATTCGGCCACGCAATAACAGCCTGCTGCACAGGCGGGCGCGTGAAATCCATCTCGCTAGACCCGCACGAAGGCGGCGTAACGCACATGCAAGGCGGAATTACAGCAGTGACATTACCAGCGGGATATCTAGGGTCCAGCATCATTGGCGCGTTGTTGATATTTGCAGGATTCAACATTACGGCGTCCAAGGTCGCGAGTATTATACTGGGCGTTTGCTTCCTGCTTACGCTGTGGTGGGCGCGACGGGACTGGCTGACGATCTTGACGGTTTTGTTGGCTGTGGGGTTGCTTGTGGCGTGCTGGTTTATTGCGCATGGGCAGGCGCTTAGATGGGTTGTGCTTTTCATTGGGGTTATGAGTGCGCTCTATAGTGTTTGGGATATTGTGAGTTTCCCTTGCCCTTCCTTTCCATTCCATGCGCCTTAACTGGATACTAACGGATTTAAGTGCGACGATTTGATACTGAGAAAAGTAAACTCCTCTGACGCAAGCGTCTTTGCGCAGCGGTACGGCGGGTCCTCGCGGTGCTGGGGACTGCTTTGGTCGCTGGTGTCGTTGATCTTCATTGCGATTGCGATTGTTGCGGCCATTGCGGCGTTCCCGCAGTCGTTTAGCGAGCAGGAGGATGATTCGAAGCACTTTTTGCCGACGAAGTTCTAGTATCTTAGGGCTGTTTATTTAGTTTCTGGCGATGGGGTTATGGTTATGACTGATGTTTGGGCTAGGCTTTATTGGGTTATGTTTTGGGCTGTGCTTTGGGAGCGTTTAGATTGATACCACGACTTGATTAGATTGATCAGCGAATTGACATTACTGGATTTACAATCTCAAAGTTAAGAAACCTGTGTATAAGAAATACTGAAGGATTGTATTTCATGTAAAAGGCTGATTATGTGAAGCCAGATGCTATCTACGTATGTACTCAGTTCCAAACATCAAGTCTGTACAGTCCACCAGGGAGCCACCAAAGTACAAGCCAACTTGTCTGTTCGTGTCAGGCACGGATCAAAACGGAGGCAATGCTGCAAATGTATCAACCGAGGCAAAGCAGATCATAGACCTGTAAAACACCAAACGCCAACTCCTGATTACAAAACAGACTAAGGAATTGGGTATCTCGAACCGGTTGCACCCGGGAGTGGTGGCATGCGCCCGCCCCCTCCAATGCCGGCTCGGAGATCAAAGTCGGGATTGCCCTCGAGCAAGACGTCGCGCTTCTGTTGAGCAGCAGCCTGCGCTGGCATGGGCGGCGGGCGCCACTTTGGGTTGACAGGCCGCTCCGATATGGATGTGAAGTGACTCACTTCGCTAGCAGCAGGTGAGCTGGGACGTTCCACCCCAATTTCCTTCGACTTTTGCTCACCAGAGTTTCCTGGTGTCAACGCAGAGGGCAACTGTGGGCCAGGTGCCGCCTCGTTCCGACTCGTATACACGGGATCCTCATCCTCGTAATACATACTACCTGACTGAGAACGGGCATGGCGTGGCTGTTGTAGAGGTTGCTGAGGTGGGAATGGTAGAGTTGGCTCGCTTTGGTTCAAAGGCTGTGGTCCCCAATTCCGTCGAGCAGGAACGTATGACCTAGACAATAAGTAACAATACCAAAAAAAGAGAGGACAAGACTTACATCGTCCTGCTGTAGAAGCTCGAAGGGCTAACAGGTTCAGGGTGATTATCAGCTGACATGCCATTCTGCTGTCGTAGTTCGGGCATTTCGTCTTGAGCCTCTGACTCATATCGCGGTTGCGGCGTCATTTCAATGGCTTGACCGATTGGTCCAGGTGTTGGGACGGCCATCCCGATAGGTCCGGGAGATGGCTGACGAGGTGAAGGTCCACGGTATCCGTAATCGTCCTCACTCGGTCGGGGTGCGTATCCGTTCATTGCTGGTTGCGGTCGATACCCTCCGCGTGCCATCGGCCCCCCACGCATTGGGCCCATAGGACCACCACGACCAGGAGGAGGTCCACGCGAGCTGGGTCCGTATGGACCTCCATATGGACCACCGCGACCATAGCCTCCGCGAGGTGGATACCCACCGCGTCCGCGCGAAGCAAAGCCTGGAGGGGGAGGGCCTCTTCTTGGGTCCGAGTAGGGATCGCGCATTCTATTGTCTTGAGGCGCCGGAGGCCCGGGAGGCCCGGGAGTACGCATTCTGGAGGAGTTGTTGTACGGCACTGGTGGCAAGGGTGCACCGATTTCATCACGAGGGGCCTGGTATGGCACCGGATCTCCGGGAATTCGGGCGGGGTATGTGGTGTCCTGAGTAGCCGGGGTATTCTGGTTGTTCAGAGGTGTACGGTCGTCGTCGCTTTCCCGAGTGTTGGTGCGGAAGGTGGCGAATGTAGGCCCATTGTCTGCCATTTGCGACGGAGCAGCGAACGTCTCCTTGGTCTCTGGCACAATCGGCTTAGGCTCGTTCAGCGCAGCTGCAGCGGTGTTCTGTCGGTTATAGTAGTTTTGTCCACTCATTTCGGCATTCTCAGCAATGCGCCTCTTCCGAGCCTTGCGACTCACTAGTGTTCGGCGCATAGCACAGGTGAGGACACCGCAGGTGACCAAGATGATCGTCGCTGCGAGAACGATCCATCCACCCCATGATAGATGCGGCACAAACAACAATATATCGACGAGGAAAGCAAGTAGTGAGACGAGAAGAGTCGGAAGGAGTAGTATCAATAGAGCGAGAAGGTAACGGGGCGAGTGCGACGGAGCGTGGAAATGAGCTCCTGTTGCGAGACCAAGGCATATCAAAGTGAGGAAGGCAGCGATCGGGTGGACGATAAGGATGGACGATAGCGATCTCCGCGCGTCGGAGGGAAGATTGAAGTCGCTATCAGTGCTTCCAGTGTTCCTGATTTCCTCTGGACTAATGTTAGCATTCGCAAACTCAACGGTGAATTCTTGCGCGCAACGAACCAGTGGTGTAGCCGACATGGATGGCAGTACACGAGCCGGACTTGCAGTAGCCAAAGACCCCGTACTCAACATTGTCAAAGGTCGCCAGCGGAATATTCTTGATGATAGGAGTTGATATTACGGAAAGTAGAAGGAGGACGAAGGCGATCAAGAGGAGGAGAGTCAACGGAGTGGCCGGCTTGAGTAACATGGTGGACGAGCGCGAAACAGCCGCGAAGGCTGCTTGGCCGTTAGAGGGAGATAATGAATGTCAGGTTGCGACAGAACCCCTATTGACAGGCACACGGACGCAGTAGCTGGAGGATAACCTCGGATATTAGAGCATTGAGCGTGACATTGGCCTGCAGTGGTTGTCTTGGGATGGAACTGAGGGGGGCGACAGGAGAGCGAGAAAGGACCGTGGGCGGACTGGACGGGGAATCTGGGAGTGTAGGTAGTAGCGGGGAGTTGGGGACGGAGGCAAAGCCAACAAACAGCTCTTGTCCAGACAGGAGCGATAAGAAAAAAGAAGAGACCGAAGAGAACGAAAGAATACTAAGACAGTAGTATCTGGCTAGCGACTATGTTAAATGATGGAATAAGGTATAGCCATAGCGGCCGCTTGCTTGATTGCAGGAAGGAAGTTGGAGAGGACGAGGCCCGGCGACTTGAAAGACTGTCGGGATGATGACTTAATCACTTCCCCCGGATTCGCGTCTACGGCCCTTAACTCCATTTCTCTACCTACCGTACCTACTCTAAGGTGTTCTGCTCTTACCAAATATTCGATGCAATCTAGCTGTCTAATTTTTACTGTGACCTCCGTTCATTTCAACGGCTCAATTGCTCAAAAGCGCCTGTCCTCCCTCCATGGTGGCTGAGTCCGGGCGAGAATGAGCGATGCCTGGCTAAAGCGACCACCAATAACAGGCCCCATCATGATTCGCTATCAGCACGAGCAACATGCGGTTGAGCCCCACCGGCCAAGCCTGTCTCCGTCAATTGGAATGATAGATTCCTTGCAAGAGGCCATGGATCGTAGAATAATGGAACGAAACACCAGGGCAGTCTGCAAGTGCATTGCACCAAGCTCCAGTCATCTGATTCGCAATCGGTAACACAGTGAAATCCTCCCCTTAATATCGTGCCGGCCTGGCTTGTTAGTGCCTCTGCCGCAGGGACGTTTGACGAGACCGACCCGAGTAAGATCGACTCTACGATCGCAATAGATGACGCGAGTCGTCCCCACGGCCGAGGAGCATGCCAATCTTGCCTTTGAGCCAATCTTGAGACTGCGACCATGGAACACGATGATACCGGTGTTTTAGAGTGTGTTTGCAACAAGTCTTGGTCCAGCTTGTTTTGGACTTGTGGAACACTGAGGCGACAGCGCAACTCCAATTTCCAATTTATCCGCGATGATTCTAGCCCGTGCTTCTAGAGGCTCCACCCGTGGTTGACAGCCTGTGGACCCTGGGGTTAATCATCCTGGCCTGGTAGTTAAGTACTGCTGCTACTCTACATGTTCAAGAGCAGGTATACAAAACGCCGTGAGCTCTTTACTCGCTGACACCGCACTCGCTTACGAGTAGGTTGAACCATCGAAGCTGTCGGGCAATGGTACGCCGAATTATTGCCGACTAGTGTTTGCTAGGAGGGCCAAGCTACGCTGCATGGGTTCATCGGAAGGTGAGCTGTACTTGGTATGATGGACGCATGTCCGATCATATCAATGCGCAGGGTCTCCGATACCCAACAACACATCTATAGTCTTTTCACTATCCCATGACGGAGGCATCCTGGTCGTTCTTTGCTTGCAGCCTTGCACCCTGCCAAGATGTCTATCGCACACAAGGATCGCAAGCCGTCGATCATTCGACCTATAAGATTCACTTCGTGAGCTTGTCCACGTCTCGAATGGACCACGTCGTATGGCTGTAGCCTTGTCTTCTTCCTGAGGCTGGCGGCAAGTGTAGTTTTGTAAACGGCGTACCGCCGAAGCACCGCCGACGCTCTGACGGTAGGACTCAATCGGGTATTAAAGGGCGCTTGAGCTGAATGTCGCATGGTATCTGTTGGATAAACATCATGATGCGTTGTCACTAGTGCAACACTATCGCTTTTATAAATGGTGTTGCGTAAGGATAAGTTCGAGTAGCGATCATTGCACTTTCGAGTCGTTTTTGCTTTTCTCACATCCCGCATCCTTTTCTTTCTCCTGGGGAGTCTCCTCCTTTATAAGGCCGTGCCTGTCGACAGTGGGTGAAATTTGGATTGGCCCAGATACTCGTATTTCCTCATTTTACCACCAAGAGGTGTTGCTATAGATCAGCCACGATGCGTGCCTTTTGGAGATCACCTTGGATGACGTCCAAGATCAGCCTCGGCGACGGTCAGCATGAACATTTGCTTCCAGACAATCAAGAGCTCGAGCAGCTATCGACAAAAGCGACACAATCACAGGGTTCAGCTCCTCGAGAGCGCTATGTTGGGTTTGGTATTGGAGGCGCTGGAAATATCCGCAAGTTCGACTCCCTTTCACATACATCGGAGTTGGATCTCTGACATTCGAACTAGAGTGAAGCAGGATTGTCATCAGACAAAGACCGTGGAAGCGAAGGATAACTGAAGGGAGAGAGGAGGAAGGAGGCGTGGTTCTGGACCGGGACGAAGGCTTCGAGGGGAGAATGCTGTTCTTGTTTTTTTCTGTGTTTGGAATGCTGGCGGGCACTTCATTCCTCCTTTACCACCACTCCATCATCGAGCACTCTTTGCACAAATTAGGCATAAGGCTCCGCTATGGCTTTGAATCAACTTGCAGAATATTATTGTTTCTTTGGCTCTCAGAGTGAATATTTTGTCTATTCTATCTAGATCGCTCGCGGTATCTCTCCCTTCCAGGCCCCTTTGCTATCAAACGAAACCCCTGCGTTGATAGCCAGGTGTGATCTTGACGGCACTAATGATCATGTCATGATGATCCAGACTCCAATGAAATTCTTCTTTCTATGGCCTTCTGCGGCTAATATTAATTTGATGGCGGATACGAGTCAAATTCCCGCCATGGATTGGTCGCGAGGGTGATCTTGACTCGGATTGTCATGCTGGTCCCAGTCGAGGAATGCAGGCATCGCGTGGACTTGGCCAGACCTTATAAACAACCAGGAGAATCAAGTCAACCTACCGACCTTCCATTTCCCCTGTCTCGACTCTCGACGTCTTGTCCACTCCCGGGGCCTCAGACAATAATCGATCCCCGGCTTGTCCCCTAGTCCGTATGAGCTCTCCAGTTTAGGAAGTCTTTGCTGTACCGCAAGTATGGCGATTGCTCCTCTTTTTCTCCGGACATTGGCACTACTGCTTTCCTTCAGTACCTCGACCATTGCCCAACATGAGAGGTTTCGCCTAGTTCCTGGGCTTGACGAAGTGCTAACGCAAGCTTATCATCCAACTCAGCCAGAGTGAGTACCCGCAAAAATCCATGCTAAGCCAGTCTGAGATAATGCTAACCTAAGAAGAGGGATATCATTTACGATCCAGGACTATTTGGCGGAGCCATGGCACGCGCTGAACAACGCAACCCACCAAGAAAACCAACCCTCAGTGGACTGCGCAACTTCTGCATCGGGATCAACCAAATATTGGTACGAGGAGATTGAGCACAACGGAGAGTCGTCATTTCTTTCGCCGAGTTACAAGACGAACTACAAGGTCTTTCGAAATGTCATCACCGATTACGGAGCCGATAACACCGGTCAAAATGACGCTTCGGCAGCCATACAGAGTGCGATCAGAGGTAAAAGATGCCCCCCACCTTCCAGAAACCAAGCATAAGCTAAATGGCGGTAGACGGTCCCTCGGGAGGTCCTGGCCGAGATGCTGGCTCAATGGGATCAACCGGCCAACCGAGGATTGTTTACCTGCCGGGAGGCACTTATTCATTGGGCGCTGCGCTACAGATATACATCGGGACAGTTATTGTGGGAGACCCAACAAACCCGCCTGTCCTCAAAGCACAGCCTGGATTCTCTGGTGACCACATGATATATGCAAAAGATCCGAACTTTGTTGGAACGACCAACTTTTACATTGGAATGAAGAATGTTGTCCTCGACTCGACGGCCTTGAACTCATCTTTGTCTATCGCTCTTCTCGATTGGGGTGTCAGTCAAGCAACTCAATTAAGCAATGTTGCGTTCAACATGCCTACGTCTTCAGCTCACGTTGGCTTGACCACGCAGTATGATTATAACAGTAACGTTATCATGGTAAGCTTCCTTGACTTGCCTGAAAATAAGTGCTAAGAAACATAGAACGACTTAAAGTTCACGGGAGGAGATGTCGGAATGAAACTTAGCGGACAGCAGTGGGTTTTCAAAAACATTGTCTTCTCAGGATCCAAGACTGGCGTGATTGCTGGAGGAACCGACATAGTCTTCCTAGGATGCCAGTTTAGCAACGGTGAAACAGGAATCGATGCAACTGGCACGTCTGGTTCCTTGACGGTCATCGACTCTAGTGGTTCAGCGCTCGGCAACTTTCTGATAACCAGTAATTCTGGCAATGCTGGGAATTCTTTGATCTTGGAGAACATCCAGAATGCCGGAAATACGGTGACTCTAGATGGTCAGGCCATTGTGAGTGGAAACATTGTGGATACCTGGGTACATGGCGACATGGTAAGTTCTCTTGCACTTAATGTTCATAAATCTGACAAAAGCAGTACTCGCCAGGAAGTGCACAAATGCAGCGAGCCAACAGCCAGATAGTCACCGCCGCGCGAGCCACATCGCTTCTATCTGGGAACAAATACTTCACGAAACCGGCCCCAACTTTTCAAGAGTATTCTGCGAGTCAGATTCTAAACATCAAGAATGTCGATGGCACCCCCGTCCACGGAGACGGCGCAACTGACGATACGGCAAACATTAATGCAATTCTAGCAATGAGCACCGACTGCAGTGTTATCTATTTCCCTGCCGGGACGTACATGGTAACAGATACCATCTTTGTCCCTGCTGGGAGACGCATTGTTGGAGACGCTTATGCATCAGTAATCAGCGCTGTTGGTGCAAAATTCCAGGATCCGGCTGCGGTTCGTCCAATGACAAAGTTTGGATACCCTGGTGATGTTGGCGTGCTTCAAGTTGTCGACATGATGTTCACCGTTGGAGACATTCTTCCGGGCTGCAAGATTGTTAGTTCTCCGCCCTTATTATAATCCTAGCTAACGAAAGCAGGTGGAAGTTAATATTGCGGGCTCGACCCCCGGGGACGTCGGTTTCTGGAACTCACACATTCGTATTGGTGGTGCAGTGGGCAGCAAAGTCGAAACCCAGTGTACGACTGGCCCGGATACGTGCAAAGCAGCGTGGGGTGCCCTCCATCTTACAAGTACATCCTCTGTCTACATTGAAAATATGTGGGGATGGACAGCCGATCACGACCTTGACGGCACCAACGATCAAGTCATCTCCACCGGGCGGGGCCTCCTCGTGGAGGCGACAGCCGGTACCTGGCTCGTTGGAACAGGATTCGAGCATCATACGCTCTATCAATACAACTTTGAGAATGCGCACAACATCTTTTCGACCATGCAACAAAGTGAATCAGCATACTGGCAGGGACCAGGCAACTTGCTGGCCCCAGCACCATGGCAAGACGATACCGTCGCGAGCGATCCCGACTTTTCGCATTGCGCCGCGGAAGATGCCTTATGTCGGATGGGGCTCTTTGAGCGGATCCACGGGTCCTCGAACCTCTTCCTCTACGGGGGCTGCAACTGGGTGTTCTTCAACAACGGCGGAAACTGCAACTCGACAGACGGGAAATGTCAGAAGAATGCAATTCAGATCAAGGAGTCGTCAGCGGTTTATCTATATGGGACAAACACCAAGAGTACAATCAACATGGTGCTCGATGGCAACAATGCGATCGCGACAGAGGCTGAAAATGCCGGTGGCTGGGGAGGAGTGATCGCCGCGTACCTCTACTCCGTGTAATTTGGGGTTCTCCAAAAAGCGATAAATTGCAGAAAATTGCATGACGCATTCTCTATTATTTTCATTTGAGCTGAAAATCTTGAAAGACTTAAATAGGTCATGGCCGTCGCGGGTGGTCACTGGTACAGATCGGAGAGCAGTACATAAAACAATGGAAAAGTGAGAGCCCAAGTATATCTGTTGGCACTCAAAATAAGTAATGAAGTTTGATTCTACTTGCATGACAAGGCAGCCTTATCATAGAATACGAGAACAGAAGTACTCTGTAGGTGACTGTTCGTTTGGGCCTCGACGGTGAGCAGTGGTTGGTCTCCTTGCCGCGGCCAAGTTGTGCCAACACAACAATTCTACAAAGTACCAACTCCCAACTAAACTTTTGACGGTCCAACCACGTCACTCTATCTCGGTCGGAGCTTATCATCTCTCCAATTATCAAACAGCGGTTTAGATCTCGGTGGCTTTAGTTTCAATCCGCCTCGTTTTCATGTCGGGCTCGTTTGGTCGGTGGCTGGGCTCTGGAGGGGGCTGGCAAACGCTCCATAAGCCAACCGTCTACCTTTCGTACCCAGCACCAACTTGGAGAAAACGTCCCAAAATTCTCCATCCCATTGACATTTGAGGTTTTCACTTTCTTTTGACTTCGCTGTCAGAACCACATTTTTATGCACTCTGACGCCTGGGAATGTATATCGATTGCTGCAAGTGAGCTTCGCATACAATCCTCGGCCACCGGCACCAACCCCGCCGCCATGCTTCAAGCTCCAGCTGCCGGGAATGTGAGCTTGAGAACGGTCAGCTGTAAGTATTAACAAGTACCGAGTACCTCATCATAACACTCAGCGATATAGCTATGGGTACCTAGTATAATGAGGCGAGCTAACAAACCCCGCAGCAAGCAGGCCGCAGCTGCTTCGCACCGAGTCGCAACAATCCGCCGCTGCATCAGACGACTACTATTCACTGTCGAGCCGGACGAACACATCACGATCAGCGAGCGGCGGCAGTAGAACCACTGTGATGCGATATGCAACGCCCAATTCACATCCCGTGTCGCGGAATTCCTCGCCCGCCGTCTCGAGGACCCTCCTTTCGCAGCCTTCCATGCCGAGAATAGAGCATAGTCCGACCCTACGACAACAGCCGCGAGACACATTTGTGACGCAAATTGATAGCAACATTCAGTCATCGGAGAACAGAAATGCACATCTCGGGTTATCGATGGATGGGGCGGGTGGACAGCCTGTGCGAGATAGCTATGCGGGTCGAGAGCCGACGCCGGGAATGGATGATTCGCCTTACATTCGCTTTGCCATTAATCAGCTCACAAACCGAGAGGATGAGCCTCCGCGGCGTTCAAGCGAAAGTGATTGCGAATCAACACCCCTCGAAAGCCTGCTCTGGGATGGTAGCTTGGGCCATTTTGTTCGTGCCGTGACGCCTGCACCACAACAACCACCTGAGCGAAGTCAACAGGTTTCGGTCGACCCTGAGGCATTCGTTGCGGTCGAGGCACCTGAAGAGAACCTCATATATCCACCACTCAACTTTGTGCCTATTGTGCTTCGGCCGTGGGCACTGGCGATAGCCATTCTTTGTGTTCTTTTGATGATTGCTGGAATCGCCTTTAGCACCGTTTGGTCGGAGAATCACGAAGGAATCTGGGGCTACGACGGACGGGGCGGCTCGCGGTACTTTGTCGTGCAATTTCTTCCGCAGTTGCTAGGGATGATCATCTCAATCATCACCTTTGTCATTCAAGCCGCAGTGTATCGGATAATGCCGTTTGCGATCATGGCCTCTGAACGCCCATACAAAAATGTCTTGCAGGATCTACCAACAGTACCGAAGAACTTTCTTCTACCAGACATCTCCCATTTCATCCATGGTGAAGCGTTTGTGGGATTTTCGTTATTCACGATCTGGTTATCCAACTTTATTGCCGTGCCCTTGTTGAGCTGCTTCTTCCAGGCCAAGTGGTATGTGATTGATGGCGAAGGAGGTTGGCGCTGGGCTGCAGTAACAGCTGTCGGCTGGACGTTGGTCACGGTGTACGCTCTGCTTGCACTGGGTCTGATCGCCCTGACGGTTCGGTTCTTCCGTACCTGGTCGGGGTTGATGTGGGATCCAGTTTGCCTTGCCGACCTGATCACTCTGATTCAGCGGTCCAATGTACTTCCTGACTTTGAGTATACAGAGACTGCTGTTCATGTCGATGAACTTTTGAGCAAAAGGACGCTTCGCCTGGGATATTGGAAGCTATCTCAAGGACGACACCCTGAAATTTTCTATGGCATTGGGGAAAATGGCGCTCCTGTTGGAAACCCGTCTCTGCATGTGGCGAGGAACCGCCGAGACCATCTTTCAAAAGTCTCTTTCGACACAGAGAAACAAAGTGGCGGCGAGTCCGACCTGTACTCACAAGGTGTTCGTTACCGCTGGGCTCCTTGGTTTTTGAGAAAGACGGCAGTCATCACATGGACTGTTATTCTCTGTGCACTCTGGATCGCATTCGTCGTTGTCAGCTTTGTTCACGGCGGTATCGAAGAAGGCTTCCCGCCTCGTTTGTCGACTCGACCATCCTCAAGCGCGTTTTCGGCCTCGAACTTTGTGTACAGTTTTATTCCGGCGTTGATTGGAAACCTGCTCTTCCTTGCATGGCAGCACATTGACGTTTACTTTCGCGTACTGCAACCATACGTTACGCTGTCCTCTCCGGATGGTGCATCCGCAGATGAGAGTCTGCTATTGGCCTATCCTTCTCTCCTCCCATTCCAAGTCACCCTTACCGCAATGTTCAATAATCACTATAAGGTCGCTTGGATCTCACTTATGAGCCTTGTCTCCTGCGCCATTCCAATTCTGGCCGGAGGCGTCTTCATCGCGCTCACCTACTCCGGAAATGAGATCAAGATCGCATCTCTGATGCCCGCTTTCTACGCGATTGTCGTCTTCTGCGCCATTTACATGGTATCCTTCTTCACTATCTGGCCCGGACGCCGCCGCCACCTACCCCACGATATCAGCACCCTTGCCGATCAAATGAGCTTCCTCTATCAGAGTCCACTCCTCTCAGACAAGATACTACGCGAACCACGCAGCAAGACCGACCTCGTCACTCGACTAGTCATCGCCCCGCCTGGTGAGAAGAGCTACCCCAAGTACGGCTTTGGAATCTACATCGGACGCGATGGTACAGAACATCTGGGCATCGATCGGTTTAGTCGACCAGGCCGGGCTGACATGCTCATTACGACGGGATCTATGAAATGATACTTCTTAGACGACCAACAACAAACGACAAATTTATGATACGACTACAACTACGAATCTATTGACGCGACGAGCATAATAATGATGTATGTTTACGAAGACTGTTGTTTCCGATCTCGTTTTTCTGTTCTTTTTTATGGCCTTCGAGCCGAGTCATTTGTTCTAGCATAGCATGGTGTTATTTCAGTACCCAAAGAAGCTCTAGTTCTCGTTTCACAATTCACATCAATCTACTCAATGTGCCTTCCTCCAAAGGTTCTGCTCCATCGCCCCTTCCTCATTGAGTAAGCATAAGTTTGAACTTGAAGGCAAATGCGACCCGCGTAGTTATCAGCCGCTCTTTCCTATCGTGGAGTCCGGAGCCTATCTATACTTTGAGCTTTCCCGTCCCTTAAGAGGCTCACCACCCCTATCAAACCCCATTTACCCGTCCTATCCCGCGTCTTTGAGGCTGTGCTTGTTAGGGCTGCTCCCGTCACGTTCCGCCCCCAACACGTGACTCACGTGATGATTACGCGGTTGCCTCAATTGGAGAGGAACGAGTCATTCTTTTCTTCTCCAAGCAAGCAAAAAATAAACATGCATTGGACTCTATAACATGCTCCATACGTTTTGCTTCTTGTCCTATACTCGTCAACCCTGTTAGAATGGTCTACCCCGGACGACCCAGCACCGGCTGCCAGACATGCCGCTCCAGACGCATCAAAGTAGGTACCCAACCACTCCGCTTCCTGCATAGTTCGTCACGACTAACCATATTCCTAGTGCGATGAGGCACGACCGCATTGCAGAGCCTGTGTCCGCTCAGGCCGGGAATGTCCGGGGTATCCGCACCCTTTGGATGTTGTCTTGCGACCTCAGAGGGCATTCGATCGCAAGAGCGGAAATGCGGCTGGGGCTGCGACTGGGGCCGTGGTGCATTCGCACCGGCAAGCCGACGTAAACTCGGGAGCAGAATCAATATCAACGCCAGAGTCTTCGGGCTCAGAATTTTCTCCTCTTCCCTGGATCTCTCCGAGCGCGGAGTATCTTATGGCGCCACAGGTGCCTAATGGGCTTTATCTGCCTATGGAAGATACGGTCACGGCGGTGTTCTTCAATTCATACATGTATACGCCGAGAGATCCTTTGATCCGATCAGGCTCGATGGAGCATCTTCCTCAGCTGTATGCGGCTGCTCCGGTGGATTCTCATCTGCGCATGAGTTCTCTGGCTGTGGCTTACTTTTGTGTGGCTGCTTGGATGCATCAGGAGGATTTACTCAAGCTCGCCCAGCAATGCTTTGGGAAAGCTCTTGCTCGGACTCGGCAGGCACTACAGGGTGATATCGAGCAAAGCTATGATGAGATCCTTATGACTTTGATGCTGCTCTACTTTTTCGAGGTGAGTAAATCGACCCAAAATATGGGGATGTGCTAATGAAGTAGGAATTTATCTCTATCAAAGAGAACAAGCCTTCGCCAAAGCATCATTTGAAAGGCGCAATTGCACTGATCAACAGTTGTAGCCCTGAACGACGCAGTTCGCCTTTGTCGGATACACTCACTAATGCCATTCAAGGAGAGATTGTAAGATGCTTCCATCCATTTGAATACATTGATCTGACCCGTTAGATATATACGGCAATCCATAGCCCCTCTCCTTTGGTTCGAACACCAAACAATTGGCCGATTGCCCCAGGAAAACCGGAGCTAGCTTCCTCCCGATTAATGACGATATCGACTGCATTGGCGAAGCTGCGGGATCGCTGGATGGACTTATCTACCTGTGTCGAGATGACAGATCTAGAAGAGGTCGAGGCTATCCTCTCACAGGCTCGAGACATCGACCAGCAATTCATCGCCTGGACTCAGTCCCTACCCAAACACTGGGACTCTGTACCAGCCGCGTACTTCCCGCAGTCCGTCCGAGAGGCCGGATCTTTCGAAGGCAGATGCGACTGCTACTCTGACCTCTGGGTTGCAGAGACCTGGAACCATTACCGCACATTCAGACTCACCATCCAGAACATCATAACCCACTGCTTGCTTCTCTTGCCTAGTCGTGAGCTTGAAATCGAAGCAACAGCAACAACAATCCGCCAACTAGCAACAGATATCTGCGCCAGTGTACCGTTCTATCTCGGCAGCCAAACAGGGTCAATGCAGATTACCGATAAGCGGGTTGAATATCCTTCGTCCGATGCGAATCAGACGCCCTTGAAGACAGCGCCTTTGGTAGGCGGATGGTTCATTCGGCCGTCTTTGGAGAGTCTCTGCGCACTGGAGAGTCTGCCTGAGGATATATTGGCGTGGGTTAGAGGGCAACTACGGCGGATACACCTTGTATATACATCCGGACTTATGCATCATCGATTATGATCTGTATTTAGCTTAATAATGTATAATATCACGATTTCTACGCACATAGCCCGAGTGACAAAAGAGGCAGGTATGTACGAGAACGAGCCCATCGCACTTTCCCTATGACATGGATCGAAATTCAATTTGAGGAAAGCGCGATGGGGCCGTTCGGCCATTTATTTCTGGAAGGAATGATCGGATTTTAAATCCGTGACAGCTCTATCTCCGACCGGTAATCTGCACGTGACCTAAATCTCCGCATCCAAATGTCCCTCGTCAGCTTGTCAATCTGTTCCTGAGTCACAACCTTCATAGTTTCCATCCATTGTACAGCATTGAGCGGCATTCACGAGGTGATAACCCAGACTATCGAAAGTTTGACCCTACCACTGACACTTGAAGTAGATTGGATAGACCGATTTGACCCCCTCCGCTTTTTACGCGCCCCTACAGCGACAGCAGAAACCGAGACCGAGTCGCGAACGAAAGTCGAATCTAGATCTGAAGACGCATATACCACCAAGATGGTCCTCTCCTGGCTCTGGTCCGGCTCGTCCAAGCCCTCCGACTCCGCATCAACACCAACACCACCCGCACAACCACCCGCTCAACCCCAACAACAACCTCAAGAACCAACCCCCGAATCCACCCTCCTCACAAAAAAAGAAACCGACCCCGCCGACTCCCTTCCAAAACTCTGGACCCCCCAAACAAACAAAAAACTCTTCTTCGGCGGCGCGCTCTTCTTCACCCTGTCGATCCTCACAACCCGCCGCGCAATGACGCGGCGTTTCCGCGCCTCAATCCCGCCCTACTACACATCCTCGACATACCACAAACCGTCTGTAAACGGTGGCTTCGAGGCCTTTGAAGCGCTGCATCTAGCTACGATCAATGTTCTTAGTTTTAGTATGTTTGCGGGTGGTGGTGCGCTTTGGGCGTTGGGGATTAATGGGGTTGAGGATTTGAGGAGGTATGTTCGGCGGCCGGAGATTGAGGGCGGTGCGGCGGGGGCTTTGACGGGGGATGATAAGGAGATGGAGAGGGAGGTTGAGGAGTGGGTTGTTAAAACGCTGGGGAAGAGGATTGAGGGGGATAAGTTGGTTGATATCAATGCGTCTAAAGAAGAGAAGGCTACGTGAGGGGCATATCTAGAAGCTAGCGATTTATGCTGTGGTGGTGTTATACATTGTACGATATGGTTGCCATACCTTACTAAATGGCTGGACATAATGAACACACTCCAATCTGCACTCCATGCTGCCTACTTCCCCATCGACTCGTACCTCTCTCTAGCAGTCTGCCTCGTTTTTTCCAAAAACTCCTCATACCTCCCCCTCGTATTTCTCGCTGCCTCTTCACTAGCCTCGCCCAATTTGCCGCCCTGAGCGCCTAATCCAACACCCTGCGCATAGGCCTCCGTCGTAATGGGCGCCGTCACACCCGTGCCCTGCGCACCGAGCCCAGAGCCAGCAGACCATCCCATCTTGCTAAGCAGCGAAGCACCCTTGGACGTTGTTTCTGCAGGCGGCGGAGACGGTTCGCGCTCTGGTGCTGGAGCGGGTTTAGAAGCAGTATTCTTACCCGACCGCCCAAAGGCCTGTCGGCGTTCACGTGCGCGGTCCCGGTATTCAGGTGGTTGAGGGATGATTCCGTGTTTGATGAGTTTATTTGTTGCCTTCGTGACCAACTCATCCTTTTGGAGGTTGCCGCGGTGAAGCTGGCTTAGTCGTTCGTGTCTGTTGACGTCTGGCGCTGACTTGAACTGCCGCATGCAAAGGTAGCAGCAATTACGATTGGGGTCGGCGTAGGATTGTCTTGGTGGAGCGGTTGCGTCGGCAGCTTGGTCTAATTTGTTGTTTTCGTCTGCATCCTTTTTAATCCCGTGGAGTTCGGCATGGCGGTTACTCCAAAATTGTAGGTGGGATGGCATGGCCATCTTTTTTGTCCCTGAAGCGGTAGACGCAGCGTCTGCCTTGCGCTTTTTGGCCTTTTCGGCTGCTGCTGAGTCTTTTGCTTTTGGATCTGATTGGATTTGCCCTGCTGGTTTGGGTATTTGTGAGGTTTCTTCTGTTGAGACGGTGAGTTCGTTCGCGTAGGCGTCTTCGTCCCAGTACATGAGTTTCATGGCTGGGTTGCTAAGCGGACTGAAAGTGAACTTCTCCGTGCCGGCAGTCGGGTTCATGACCGGCACGAAAACACCTGCGTGGATGTAGCTGACCATGACCGGCCTGGAGGAGATGGTGAATTTCTCGAACGAGTGGAGACGTGAAACGGCGGCTTGGGCGTCTTGGATTGTAGCAAACTCTGCGAATCCGTATCGCCAGCTTTCGTTGCTTTTACGGTCCCGAACCAGCAGGACGCGTCGAATTGAACCGTCACGGGCTCCGAGGTTAGAATCACCGGTTGTCGATGCGACCTTGGCCCCTTTCTTCTGGGTTGCTGGAGTTCCTTCGGAATTCGGACGGTAGAGCTTTGCGGCGCCTTTTGCTAGAAGCTCTTCAGTGACCGATGTCTCGAGACCGCGGAACAAAAGGAATTGTGATGGTTGATTTTCGGTGGCAGCGTCATTGTCGCCGTGGTTGTCGACTCGGGACGCAGCGATACCCGGAGGGCCTGTTGGTCCAGCATCTATTTCAATCAATAACTGAACTGGCTGCTATCATTAAATAGGAGTATACCTGGTCGTGGAGCTTGGCATCGGAAACACTTGTGTCGGGTTGAATAGTTGACGATAGAGCACTAGCTTGTCAGTTCGTCCACGCCATACAAAAGGTAAATCCTACCATCATGCAAGTCCAGTCTCCTTCAGCCCGAGCTTTGGCCCGGTCCTCTCTTTCTCGACTGTACGCAATGCGCACCTTTGTCCCTTGGTCATCCTGCGCACTCGGTCCGCAGAGGTATATCGTCGGGAAGTTCTGTTCGACGAACGCACGAGAGTGGCTGAGACTCTGAAACCGAAGGAAGCCCAGTTGGCGCGAGACCTCTGTAACAAGAATCAGCAACTGAAGCAAACCGAGCCAAGAACAGATAACCAACTCGTCTGCCGATCCCGTATAACACGCACGTCCTCCAACCCATCAACATGGTAGAATTCCTTCAATTCTTTCGAAACCTGTTATACCATTTGGCCATTTCAGCACTTGTCGACAAACATCAAGTTACAGAAACTGCAACCAAACTCAAACTAAACGGGACAGAGTTGCGAACGTCTTCTTCGACCATGTCCACCGGTAATCCATCCATCATCACCTCTCTGCTCTCCTGCCCATACTGCGGTCTCCCGCGGCGCGGGCTCCGGCTCCGGCTCCGGCTCCGGCTGTAGCTTCGATCTCGGCCTCGACTTCGGCTTCGTGAGCGGTAATCTTCATGATCGCGATCACGATAGCCGTGGCGCGGTCGACGAGGAGGAGACCGGGAGCTTCGGCGAAAATCATCGCGGTCTCGATCCCGATCCCAATCTCGATCTCGGCTTCGGTAGCGGGGTTTGGAGTCGGCGTGATCGCGGGAGTAATCGCGTCTTCGATCAACAGCGGGACCTCGGGGTGCGTTCCGGGAGGGGTCTGTTGGCGAAGCGTGAGTTCTGGCAAGCTAACGAGTTATAAAGTTATGCGGGGAGTAAATACCGCCGGGTGAGCGAGACCGCGGTGGTGAATGGTCGTCGTACATGCGGCCGTCTCGATCGTCTCTGCGGGGATATGGCCTGGACAGCGGCCCAGGCGGGTACCTGGAATCTCCAGGTCGGTGATGAGACATGGTAATAGACCATGGACGGAATAAAATGTTTGTTGAAAGCGAGGAAGGAACAAGACGATGAGAGCCGCGGAGGGAAGCTATCCCGGCAGAATCACACCGCTTTCGAGCGACGTCAATGAAGCTTTCAGGGTTGGCTTTGGTTGTCTAGTCGGTTAAATATCAGGTCGATATGTCTTTCAAAGCTGTAGCTGTGATATTATAGTTTATGCTCTGTGTTTTGACTCGAACTTGGTACACAAAAATACGGAACTATCATTTGCGAGGATCGTTCATAGGGCTACAGCACTACGTCGACGAAATATATGTCGGAGGAGAAACAATATCAAATTCATTTAGACATAACTAGAAGAAGCTATGCACGCCACATTTTAACCTGTCAGATATCGCTCAACGTTCGAAGCGTAACCCTAAAACATAGCCGGCCGATATGGATGAAGAACCATGGTCGAACTCGCCAGATCATCGGATCACACTTAGACCTATTCAAGAACCTATTCAATGAGATTGGGGCCAACCTGACGAGGAGGATCAGCAATACAAATGCTATTCCAGCAATACCCTCCAGGCTGGCCTGGTTCGCGGCAATCCTGATTATTATGGCAGACGAGCTGGCGAGATTCGAGGGTATCACGGACGGTATTGCGGACAGGAGGGTCAGCAACACATATACCATGGTTGCAATATCCTCCAGGCTGTCCAGGCTCACGGCATTCTTGGTCAATGTGGCAGATCAGCTGACGAGTATCAAGAGAACCACCATCAACATTCCGGGCGTTGAGCTTGTCATGCTCGGAGAGAGAAGAACGACGAGTAAGACGACGATTGGCAGCTAAACATATGCCTGCAAGGCAACGACTATTTTTTCCACAATCGGCATTCGTCTTGCAGGCCGCATTGGAAGCGGGGACATCATCAGCCTCGATGGTGTGGTTGTCGTCGATGCAGGTGTTGCCCGAGCAGTGGACGCCGTTATTGTCGTTCTTGGGAGGAGTACCCTTTGGCGGTGCACAGACGTGCAAGACACAGCGGCCATTGTTCTTGCAGTCCTTGTTGGTGCGGCAGTAGGTATCGGGGTAGAGCGAAGGGTGGTCCTCGACGCAGAAGAAGCGGGCGCAGATGTTGCCTTTACCGCACTGGCTGTCCTTGCCGCACCACTTTAGGCGCTTTTCGAGAGAGTTCGCCTCGATGCTAGAGGTTGCTTCGAGCCAATCGAGAGTTTCGGCGTCGTGGATCTCGTCGAGGTCGAGGGAGGGGATGGTCTGCTGGGCCATGGACGAGGACATGACAGAGAGGAGGAGAAGGACGGAGAACTTCATGACGGCGGTGGTTGGATACGACGAAAACGATTGAGGAAGAGAAAGACTGAGATGAAGGGAGAAGTTGGAGGTAGATGTAGGCAGTGGTGCCTGGTAGAGAAGGATGAGAGAGGATGTTGTTGGTGGATGGGGAAAAGACGAGGGATTCTTGTTTCTTTAATAGTCGACGAGAGCGAGAAGATTCCGGGAAAAAACTCCATCTTGAGCTAAAAGTGAAGGTGCAACAGGCTAGAAATTTCGGATTTGGAATTCGAGACCTTCCCAGGATTCACGATCTTGACGCCCGCTCTTTGTCATTCACCAAATCCGAGGCAAGAACCCAATCAAGCCCGCGCTATTTTCCTCGGTTGATCATGGAGATGAGAGAGAATGACAGTTCCTCCGCTCTCCGCTCTAGAACACTTTAGAGGATGTATTCTTATATAGTCAGTCACAGAAGTGGTGAGTGACCTCTGGACCATGTCCGAGCCCTAACTCATTGTCTGGCCCCGCACAGGGCAAGTAATGCACCCCGACTTCATAAAGGAAATGTGTAACACACCACCACTCATACAGTCATGTACAACTTTCAGTGTTTCATGTTCTCAAAGAATGTATCGGTTCGAGCCCGTTTGCAGTCAATATGATATCATCATGAATGAATGGTCGACAAGGTTATCCTGGTGAATCTGCTCTTGTGCCCTGATGGAATGGTCCAGGACGCTCGGCAAGTGAGCTCTTTTCACCGCCGCAATCAGCAGCTGTGGATCACCCGCCACCATGCCGACAGTTTCCAGACTTGTATTGCCGATTCGAATGCGATTTCCGACAGTTATCTCCCTTTTGATTCGTTCCTTTAGACCTTCAATGAATATCCGGGTGCCCAGGGCTGTCGGCAATGACTGTGTACTCCTTTGATGGCAAACACTAAGGCAGATGTTAGCCGGAGCAGACTGCATGCCCAGGCATCGTTGACTGAGGACAGCAAAAGTTGAGACGACGGGCGTATCTTCGACCATGCGTAACCAGTTGTTCTTCCACATCTGCGTGTTAACCTTGATGCAACAGACCTGAGGGCAATCAGAGAAAGGCCAAAATGCCTGTAAGCACCTTTCATGGTCGACACCAGTGTATTGAAGTGCCAGGATAGCGTTGATAACCTCACGTCGGGCCACTCCTTCTTTGAATGCGCCACTTTCTGGCTTATTATTCAAGTCATCTAGTGGGCCACACTTTGCCGATCCCAGCACATCTTGATGCATTCTATGCTACCAGCAGAATGATCACAGAAGACCTGGGTACAGCCAGCGCCGGTAGCAGCGCGCCTGACTCGTGATAGTTGTATAGCATCCCACAGACTGATTCGCCGGCTATTCCCAGTACACCCGCTTACCTCCAACCCGACGCGCATCTTGAGTACCGGTAGGAGCTTGGCGTCCGGGCCGGTGCAGTGTGAAATGAGCATGGACTTGTGGGTGCGTGCGGGCATTCTTTTCCACTTTTTGACCATCCCCAAGTTGAAGTTGTATCCGCCGCCGAGGCTGATCTCGTAGCCCTCTCCAACATAATGGGCCTTGGATGTCCCTGGTAAACGCAGATCAAATGCATGTTGTTTTTGTATATACTTGGCATCCGCTCGACATTGTGCGTTGACGGTGATACCAGATTTGTGTTCTTGTTCATCTAGCCCTATCACAAGTCTCGACGTCTGACTGATTTGGATGTAGTCAGCTTGGAGATTCTCCTGTAAAAGGTGGCCTGAAAGATCCTCAGTCCAGTGGCAGGGTATGCCGTCAACCTGGCTTGGAAGGGACTTCTTTCTGTAAACAGGAACAACATGGCCCCTTTCTGTCCGAATTGCGGGCGCGACATCCTCAGATCCTCCAATCATCCACACCGGGCCCCATAACAGTCGGAGGTCTTTGACCGTTAAAGAGAGCATTAATCTGGCATTTTCAAGTGCAAGTTTTTTGGAGCCGAGGACCCACACTGGACCACCAATAAATGTATCCAGACATGCTAGATTCCGGCGAGCAAAGCTGAACCCAAAGCCCACATCAACTCCTGCGACTTCCTGGTCCCAGAAGGTGAGGTCGAATGGGCAAACATGTGAGCCACTGAAGGAAACAATGCCAATTGATAGCACCTTGCGTAGAAAGAAAAAGACATCTGCGGTGTTGAGCAACGAGAAATGGGCCGTGGTACCATGACCAAGAAACCTTTTCGTCAATTTTTGCATCAGCTCGATAGATAAGTCGTTAAGCCCTGAATGACGATAGTCTGCAACACCCTCGGCCAACGAGTCAATCTCCTGGAGTGTGATATATGTACCCTCTGCTATCCCAGTTCGAGTGGGATCTTCTCTCAGAATTGGAATCTCTCTCCCACACAAGCCCTTATCGTGTAGGTTGTGGAAAGCAGCTCGACAGCCTATTATGATAGAGGATGATAGGTCCACTGAGAAGGTAGCACCCGATGCTGTGATTCTGGGGTTCATGTGCATAAGACCACACAAGCCTGCTGTATCCGATTCTAGCGTACAAAGAGATTCAATATTTGAGGCTGGATTAAGTATGGCTTCCAGATCTCCCGTCGAAGAAATGCCAGTGTCTATCGATAGCTCCTCGCTAGGTTCCGGGGTTGTGATTGCGGTCGTTGCTGAGGATGCTCCATGCCTTGATAGTCTCGACGATATGTTGTCTGTGCCAGAGGCAAAGATTTCCTGGGGATCTCGGGCTTGCAACGGAGGGGGCGCATGGGGGTTTTGAGGTGTTTTCTCGTGTTCGTGCTCGAAAAATGCAGGCGGTACAACATTAGAGAGATCCTGATACCCGCTTTGGGGTTCTCTATTTATGCTGGGCCCGCCAATAAATTCACTTGGATCTTGGTCGTCTGCATTCGATGACCCGTCGGAGTCCTCTTCAATTTGTGCTAACAAACAATATCTCGTCATACAATCTAAGAACCTCCGTCCAGGTTGACTTAGCTCTTCCGCACAAAGGACAAGTCCTGGGCGAAGCGCTTGTTGTTGAGATTGCTGCTATGTCTTTCCTTTCCATAAGAGGCTGATTGTGAAGCTGTCGCATATGAAGACGAAGTTTATCCAGCCGGAAAAACACGTTTGAACATCCTCCAAGCGGACAACGATATAGCTTCTCGGGATAGTGTTTGGAAGAGATATGCCGTTTGAATGTGCCTTTATTTATGAAAGTAGCATTCGGCTTGGGAGGACATAGAAGGCATCGATAAAGATGCTCAGTATTCGTTTGCTGAGCTTCTTCGTCTGGGGGCATTGCCGCGATCAGAGTATCGACCTGAGAGAGGGCTCTCTGCAAGACATTACGGAGTCGATATAGTTCATCGAGCTCCAAGGAATCAGTTCTTTCCTGGACATTCTGAGAGATCTGAGATATAAAATCCTCATTGAATACCGACGAAGCTGGTGTGCCCCGCGAATAATCGGAGGAGAAAATGCTCCGTGCGAGACTGGCAGGCTGGACGAAGGAGGCAGAGTGTAACGTTGAAGGTTGAGTGGAAAAATGATAATAGGGAGCGACCACGTCCGAAGGAAAGTCAGATCCGAGTGTGTTCTGATACTCGTTTGTTGGTGACATGTCATCCCAGCCTAAGTCCATTTTATCGGCCATGTTGACTTGATGTAGACCTCAGCGGGAAAAGAAAGTGAAAGCGCGGTGAAGAAAAGCCGCCTCAGACAGACCGAGAAGGCTGGATGGTATAAGAGGGATTCGCATTAATTTAATGCGCTACAGATTTCATAGGTAGATTCCTCGGCCTTTGGCGCGGGATCCCATCGTGTCTGCCTTGCGCATCGATGAACCGCAACTGGTTGGCAGAGTAACAGTGGCGGTGCAACGGACAGCGCAGCATGTTCAAGAAAGTATGCAAAGACAAAATCCCAAGCGAGAATCGGCCTCCTGGTTGGATGCCTTGTCTTACTCACGCATCGCTCGTCCATGGCCGAGAGGCGCATGATAGGCTCTAACCAGCTCGATCACGCTGCAGAGACCTCCAGTCCGTAGGAAAATGGTGAATGAGCACGAACAACTATAGGATGACATGACTGCCCAACTATTGAGTGAGACTGTACGAAAGAATGAGGTTAGACAGATGGTCCATGGACGAAAGCTCCCGAAGAAGGTACATAATCACGTAGCGTCGCTCCTAATGAGCTCACCTGACTATCTAGTGTCCAACGGAGAAGGACAGGAACCTACTGCAGTGACTTTAGGCAGCAGCTCGACTTTGCGTCTCCAGAGGAAGAGCCAACCAAGCCCCGACCATCACAATCCACACTGCACCACAGAACCAAACAGGGCCTCCTCCAGCAACGCTACTCTCCGCAAGTACATTCACAATCTGAGCGACCAGACCGAACAGACCCCACGAGAACCCCATAACTGCGAACCCTGAACCGCGCACAGGCGACGGGAACGCCTCAACCGTATACGTGGTGAGAACGGCCAGACCAGCAAACTCGAGAAACGAAAGGATACAGTTGAAGGCAAGCGCCGCATTTTGAGACCGTGCAAGTGTGGCAATTAACATGAAGAGACCGGTCAAGAGGGCGATAAGTGCCCCCGTGCGCTTTCGACCAAGCCCTCTGACTTCGATAAGCAGAGCGGCGACTATCGGACCAGGGATGGCGCAGATCGCGGTGTACAGGTAGCGACTGAACAGGTGATCGGTTGTTGCACTTCGAGGTGTGACAGCTGAGATTCCGCGAGAGGCGAGATAGTTGCTAATGTAGGTTTTGTGCAGGAGAAAGGTCAAACCCGTGACGACCCAGAGGAGGAGCAGGACCGGAAAACCGACCGCGCCCAAAGACAAGACAACGGCTCGAACTCGGGGCTGGGCCCATGCCTCGGCCGCATCGACCGTAGAGTCGATACGAGCGAATGATGCCTCTGTCAGCCATGTTTGGCGCTTGTTATAAGCAGCGATATCCTTGACATTCTGAGTGGCCTCGGCATCGCGACGGCGGGCGAGAAGATGCTTCGGTGTCTCTCGCAGAAGGAAGAAGAAGCGGCACAGATACAGGAAGAGGGTGATGCAGCCGCAAGTCCACCAAAAATAGCGCCACCCCTTGTTAGACACATAGTGACAAGAATCACCTCCACCAGAGCCAGCTCGCTTGCTGTGGCCGCCTAAAGCTTGTTCGGTGCTGACCGCGTCTGGTCCAGTTCCGCAAGTATATTCAGCAACGAAAGCCCTAGGTGTGTCAGTACTGACTGGACCGGCATTTGACAGGACTTACCATCCAATTGCGTATGATACCAATTGCCCGACACCCCAGAACAACCCTTGCATGGCGACCAGAAACTGATGCGAAGCCGGGAGCGTTTCGACAAGAATAATTCCGTCGATAATCTGGTTACCTCCAATTGCTATGCCGATGACGCAGCCGACGACACAGAGTCCAGTGAACGACGGCATTCCAGCACCTACTAGCCCGCCCACACCCATGAGGACGATGGTGCTGGTCAAGATCCACTTCCGGCCTAGAGTATCCGACATCCACGGCCATGTGGCTGCGCCAGCAGTCAAACCAACAAACAAACTGAGAGGCAGATACGCCGATTTGTCTCCGGAAAAGAAGAACTGTGCTTCATCCGCCGCAGCAGGGTTGATGACGGTGAAAGATGCTGTCCAGAACTGCGGAATCAACATTGATCAGTAAAAGGGTTAAAGACAACCTACACTAACGAGAAACCATCCGACACTGGTAATTGTAAGCAGGAGCCACTGATACCGGCCCATCCCAATATCAAGCAATGCCTGGTTCAAAAGCTGAGCCTTGGCCTCAAAGACAGCACCGGATCCTGTCTTCGAACAGGAGATATCGATGACGGAGCCATAGATGGATTTATGCTGGCTTGCGGTAGCCGCCGACTTGGGCCCAGAATTCTTTTCGAGATCTGGCACCAGCGTCGATGTTGCAAATGTGCTTTGAGCCTCTACATTTCTCTCTGGAGAGATCTCATCAGCGGCCGAACGGGGATCGTCTTTCGCCATGGTTTCTGAGTCCGCGAACACGAGCAGATTCTGCAGATGAGGGGAAGACTAACGTCCGATTTCTGGCAAATCTGAAGATATATACCCTAACCCCACTCTTGCAGAAGGAACTTAACCTCCTCGGAGGTGCTCGCGGAGAGCCCGCTCGCTAGCCATGGATAATCGGAACTACAAATTGAAATTACAGCAGAAAAGAACTACATACCTGCGGCCAAGCATGCCAAGATAGATTAAGACAAAGCAGGAGACCACTCAAGTCTCGTCAATGGATCAGATAAGGTCTCAGACACTTATTCCATGACTCAAGGCCCCGTCTACTTCCATCCCAAACCCGATGAGACAACTTGCCCACACCCAGATTGCAAGGTGATTTGATGGCAGCAATGACAGCACATTAACCGTCTCCGCTCACGGTGGACCACAGGCCATTCAGAATCCTGCTTTTACTGGGACCGCGGAAATATATCGTGGTCTGTGTTGGGGTCGTCTGTAAATCCGAGCCTTGAAAGGGCTCGGGGCAGATTGCTTGTTTTGTTTAGCTTGTGTAGGGCTCGATTTCGGGCTCTCCACCTTTGCAGTGCCTCTTCCAAACCCCAAGTCCCCAGCCATGGCTCAATATGTTGGAGATGATAGGAGGCAAAAGTGAGTGGAAAGTGAAAGCATCCGAAGCATGACTACTTGTCTAGGGCTGGGCGGTTGGTACCTGGTCGTGACCACAAAGCCAAGAAAACATCAAAGCCCGAGCATTCCTTCAAGAATGTCAAGCAAACGCCCTAAAGCTTAGTCTGTCTGCCACTCCGGCGTTCTCCGACTTGTCATGCAACTGGAGACTCTTGACCTGTGGGGGTTTTGGGGAACCGCGACCGGGGCGTCGCAAAAGTTCACCGGCTTAGGGTATGGGGGACCGCCGAAATCGGATGTCCATTTGACTGGAACATCAGCTGAGCTACAGCATGGGCAACTACGTGCAATTGAATATAAATGCCAAGATTTGAAATAAAGGGTCCGTTTCTGAAAATGCTGTGCTTCTCCAGGAGGTAGATGTCATAATCATGCGTGATCTGCTTCCACAAGCAGCTGCCCAAGCGTTATACGAGAACAAATATCCAGTCAGTCACCCGGGGCACCCTCTCCCGGGAAGCTATCTAGAGCAAGCAGTTTATCAGAACCTTCTCTTCTACAAGCCGGTTGAGACCACTTCAAACCCAGTACGGGACATGTCATAATCACCCATACCTAGCCCCCACGACCTCATCAAACCAAACAGGCTTAACCCCAAAGTTCAACACCGTACTCTTAACCTTACTATAGCTCTCGAACGCCTCAACCCCATTCTCTTTTCCCAACCCGCTCTCCCTAAACCCACCCCACGGCGAAGAAGGGTCGTTCAAATGATGCCCGTTAACCCAGACGATCCCCGCCTCAATTTTATCCGCAACACGGTGGGCCTGTGTAAAGTCATTCGTCCAGACTGAGGCGCCGAGGGCATAGGATGTCCCGTTTGCAACAGAGATGATTTCTTCTGATGATGAACATTTGATGAGCGCGAGGACGGGACCAAAGACTTCGTTTTGCGCGACGTCTGAGGTGGGTGTTGTTTCGATTATTGTGGGTGCGAAGAAGAAGCCTTTGCCTTCTTCGTTGGTTTTGATTGTGCTTCCACCGCAGAGGATGTTTCCTCCTTCATTCTTCGCCCTTTCAACGAAGTCCTGACACCGGGTAACAGCAACAGCGGAAATGACAGACCCAATCTGCGTCTTCTCATCCGTCGGATCACCCACCCTCAACGCCTTGACTCGTTCCACCAACCTCTCCTTAAAAGCTTCATAGATATCTCCATGAACCAGAATCCGACTCCCCGTAACGCAAGTCTGCCCGCTCGCAATAAACCCAGCGAACAAAGCAGCCTTAACAGCAGTCTCAACATCCACACTCTCAAAAAAACAAACAGGTGCCTTCCCGCCCAGTTCTGCGGTTATGGGAACCATGTTCATTGCTGCAATGGGAGCAATAGCCTTATACGTCCCAATTCCACCCGTAAGATCAATCTTCGATATTCGCGGATGCTCACAGAGATATTTTCCGGTTTCCCTCCCCAACCCCGAAACAATCTGCAGCACACCATCCGGTAATCCGGCCTCCTTGAATAACTCCCCCAACTTCAGAACCGACAATGGCGCCAATTCAGAAGGCTTAACGATAACCACATTCCCCGCCGCCAGCGCCGCAGCAATTTTCTTCATTGCGATAAGAAGAGGGTGATTATACGGTGTTATCAATACCACCACGCCCAAGGGTACGCGCGTAAGTGTATTCAGCACTGGACCCTTAAATGGGGTTACGCGTCCTTCATGTGTCCTTGCCAGCGAAGCAAAGTACTCCAACCACTCCGGGACCCGCGATAGTTGGGCGCGCATCTCGCGAATCGGCCGACCTGTCTGGGCTGTTTCGAGCGGGATGATTTCGGGGAGTTTAGAGCGGAGGAGGGATGCTGCGCGCGTGAGCACGGAGAAGCGCGTGTCGGCGTCGGATTTGGACCAGGTGCCTGAATGAAATGTTTTCCATGATGAGGTTATGATCTCGTTGACTTCTTGTGAGGAGGTGCTGTTTATTGTTGCGAGTGGGACTTCGGTTGCGGGGTTTAGGACTTGGAGGGGGGTTAAGGAGGGGGGTGTGTAGGATCCGTCAATCCAGTTTGAGATGTGTGGGAGGGACATCTTGAATCTTCAATTGGATTGAATTGAAATGGAGCAACTGAGAATTGAAGTTCTCATGAAATGAAGGTGACAACTGAAGTTGGGGAAAGAGACCCTTTAAACACCCCTCAACCCCGCAGAGATAAGCAGCTTCTCCAACACCACCAGGGCAAAGATAAGATCATCGCAACACGCCTTACTCCGAACAAACGCTAACATCACCGAAATACCACATATGGTCCCTTACACTCGTTCTCCCACTCCCAAGGTTCCCCTTTTCATTGTTCACGCCATGAAGGACTACTACGTCTCTAGTGAGAACGTCCTCCCCGCTCTCCGCAGTGATCCAGTACTCTGGCGAGGATTGGCTGTATTCAGGCATGAAGCTGCCCGTTATCGGCTCTCGATGCAAGCGATATAGGATCTTCGGGACCATATCATCCAGGTGCGTTACGCGATAGGTTGTGCCTAAATCCTGCCAGTCGTCTGAGAAATACCCGGCAAAGGCATAGTTCCCGACTGAGGGGGCGCCGAACGTATACTAGACTCGAAAGGCATCAGGTCAGCCTCTGTACAATGAAAGACAGGCCAAGTGAAAGTGAAACTCACCACCTCAACCTGAACCCCATTCTCCCTCCACAAAGCCGCATAAAGCGCCACCACGGCACCGCCGAGACTATGTCCTGTAAACATCATCTTGTAGTGCGGATACTTGGCCATGGTCTCCATGATTGGGCTGGTAAGTTCCCTCTTCGCAGCAGCAGCAGAAAGCCAGAACCCCAGGTGGGCCCTACACCCTGGACAAGCGGAGGATGCATCAACCTGGATTATCTCGAAATCAGTGTAAAAGTTAGCACCTGTTTCGGTGTTGCGGATTGCGAAGATGAGGGTGCGGTGGGTATGGTCTGCTGCGATAAAGCCGGTTGATGAGTAAGGAGAGACGAAAGCTCTATTTTATAAGCGATGTTAGTTTCCTTGTTTATCAATAAGTATGAGGGTGTGTATACGCAGTAAAAGCATAGAGAATCTCCGTTTCTGTCTCATCAATCAGCGGACAGTTGCTCCCATCGCAGGAGATTGGCATTCCGACGGCAGAGGAACCGGTGTTTGCGTTGCAGCCTGCGGCTGCAGAGTACTGGGCCATGAGCGTGAAATTTGTGAGGAGGGAATGAGAGATTCCTGTTGTTTGGATGGTGAGGGGGTTGTTACATAGCCATGCTAAACTTGGGAGTCAGGGAGATACCTCTGCGCGGGCGTTCAGGAAGTGCATTTGCAAGAGCTGACCATATCAGGCATAGAGAGAAGAAGAAGAAGAGAAGAAAATCCATGCTGATGGATGCTACATTCAAGAGGATATGTCGGTGATAGGTGATAGAATGTATCTCCGGGTAGTGCTGAGGTTGTTTGAGACGCACCCAAGTATTATGCTCATCACGGGACAGGAGGTCTTCCGGACATAGCGACATTAACATCCATATGGCTTGAAGCATCTACCTATGTATATACCCTCGGCACTGCAAGAATCAAGATCCTAGTATAATAAAAAATTGAAAGCTTGGAGACACAAATCGAGATGTCTATTGAGCACAAGCCCAATCTAGCCAGCTTCACCATCTCCATGCGTCTCATCCAGAGCATGCAGTTCCCTCAAAATGGTAGGCCATACCCCAGCCCTCGCCTTGCACACCAACCACCAGTCCCCGGCTGCGTCCCTTCCCATTATTCTCAGCAGATTTCTCGTCGGATACCCCTCACATTACATGGCATAATTCATCAAGGATGGCCGACCTGGTGGAGTAACTGGCTTCCTCGGCAATATTTGCCAGGGGAGAGAAGAAGATGCCGATAAAACAGCCGCAGAAAAGTCTAGCTCGAACAACCTCACTGCATGCAGGTTTGTGGAGGAGAGAAAGAAAAGATTTGACGGGCCAACCAAGAACGGGGTGTAAAGGGGCGATTTGCGTTGGATGGCGGCCATGGCCTGGATCTGGTCACTTGTTCTGTGCGCTTTGAGGTCTCGCCGGAGGTTAGATGCGATGTAGGTGAGGTCGTGTGCGGCTAGCGTTCGATCAGCACGAAGAAGGCTGTAGACCGAAAGTATTGCATTGCTGACGTATGAGGTGGGTGTGGGTTGTGGGAGGATGGTGTAGGGGAGAATACTCAAGATGCCCATGAGATTCATGACCATGATGATGCGGTTTGGAGAAGCATTGAATGCCTTGACCATGGTTCTAACCCACCAGGCCAAGGATGATATTGCCCTCGCTGAGGAAGTCTGATCTGTCGTCAGGATCGCTAATCGACTCAAGCTCAAGTATGGCGGTCTTTTGCATGCGACGCACATAGTTTCCCGGTAACCTGATGACATGTTCGTTGAGCCTCCGAAACCAAAGAAGCTCGCAGACAAGGCGGAGCCCGAAGATCACAAGGCCTAGTCCATTGAGGACGCTCTGGTAAAGAGTGTAGTTCCGGGCTAAACTCGGGTCATTTCCTAACGCAAACAGAGGATCTTTTTCAAATGGCACAAATGTAGGCACTGCAGCTTCCCTACCGTCAAGAACAGACGTCCAGGCTTTGAGGAATGCAGCGACTGAAAACGCATCAAATAACGTGTGTAAATGCGTGATAGTAACAAACGTACCATCCTCAAAGTGTACAAAACGTTTATAAACAGCTGTGGGATGTCAGAGTGGATCCAGCCCTCGATTGAACCTGGAGCCTGCGGGTGTCGTAGTAGAGGTGCGAATTCTGATGGAGAGGGAAACAGACCGCACCGATCATCATTCAACGTTCCTGATTGCGGTATACGCGAGGCGAGCGCGTGATCCCGGGTATTCATGTCATATCTGATACTGGTAAAGCAAAATGCAGGTCGATCTGCAGAATATTCTGCCGGGATATGATATTCAAGCCTGCCAGAGCTCTTTCTTAGGAAATCAGTGTGCTAGATCTCGTGCCCTGGGTCAAACTGGGCGAGAACATACATTGCGGCGAAGACGAGCTCCAAGCTGCCCCCAGTTGTTTATCTCCATCAAACGGGAGAGTGAAGCCTCGAGTTTCGACGCATCTAGGACATGATCGAAGCGGAGGATGAGATCGAAGACGAAGCAGCCTAAATGGCGCATATCATCCCAGAAGCGAAGAGGAATTATACGGTCGGTAGGGACTGTTTCTGGTTGTTTGCGCCATTGGGAGATAAAAGGAATTGGCATTGCAGACTGTACTGCAAAGTAGGAGAGTAAGTAACTAAGTGGACTTTATGGCCTGGAGATAGCGACCCAGAGCCATCAAGGGAAAGTAGTGGCGGTAGTAATCATAACCCAAGTAGAAGTGGTTGGGGAATCCTGTGCCCGTGTAAACTTCCTCCGTCCACGTCCCTTCTTTCTCCTGCGACAACACCAAGTACCCAATCCCACCCTGGATGGCCTCGTCGGTGACCGGCAGATGAGCAAGTAAACCCATCAAGGCCCAGGCTGTCTGTGATGCGGTTGATGGTTGCTTTTGCTGGCAGTCACAAACCTCTGCCTGTTTGTACGACAGCAGCGACTCCCCCCAACCTCCGTCGTCGTTCTGCTTTGCCTTTATCCACTGCAACCCCGGTCGCACGAGCTCGCCAATACGATCCACCAGTACGTTCTCCCCGTCCTTTTCCTCTTTAACAAAGTGAGCCATCCCGCAGAGTGCATGACTTGTTCCATAGATATAATTGCATCCCACCGACCGAACCCAGGGTCCCTCCTGCCTCTGCGTCGCTGCAAGATAATCAATCCCACGCATGCATGATTTCCGGAGCGCCGGAATTGGATTACCATTTGGACTGGCTGTCCTAGAGGCAATCTTGATCATCAGTCCAAATGCTTCCAGGATCCGCCCGGTAATATCAGGGCACGACTCGTCACAGAGGCTGTCCATGTCACTGAACGGAATCTTGTTCAACCAGAGCCTATCATTCTCTACATCGAATGCCGCCCATCCGCCATCGGGATTTTGCATTCCGATAATCCAATGAGCCGCTGAGAGGACCGATTTCGATGTGACAGATCCGGGATCATGCTTCAGCTGGGCCAGATTAATCGCCGCCGTGTCGTCCACGTCCGGATACCAGGTGTTGTGATACTCGAAACTGAAGCCCCCCAGGGGCGAGGTTTGGTCGATAAACTCTCCAGTCCCCCTTGGGATGGAGTAACTGGCGATCTTTGATCCATTTGATTGCCCGGTCAATCACTTCACGATGCTGATTTTGGTGCGGGACGACCTTGACATTGATGTCGCACAACCCGATCGACATCAGCGCTGTGTCCCATACAGGAGAGACACACGCTTGGATTCGCTTTCCGCCATCTGTGTCCTTCCATGCAAAGTCCTCTAGTGCCTGGATCCCAAGACGAACCGGTTCGTCATCCACCTTGTATCCCTCCAGCACAAAAGCAAAAATACTTGCGTGCATTGGCGGGAATATTCCAGCCCAGTCCCCGGTTGGCTCTTGTCGCTCCAAGATCCACGCTAGACATCGTCTTCTAGCGTATGGTCTGAGAAGCGGAAGGGAGCGAAGACCGTTGGCGTAGTAAAGCAGCTTGTCCACACAGCTAAATGCCAGCTCCGTGATTTCTCCCTTCCAGGCCATGTCCCAAAGAGCTGAGCGGTAGGGAACATCCTTGACCGAGGCGTCCACCCATAGCTCGTCCAGATAATCATTTCTATCCGATCGCCCATTCGGTAGCGCATACACCGGGCGATGGTGACAAATGATCAGCAGAGGAGCAATAGTGCCTCGTGCCCAGGATGCAAATTTGTTTATGTTGATTAGTGAAATAGAAGGAAGCAGGACCAATTCGACCGGAAGCTCCGGGATAGAGCTCCAAGGGAAAAGCCCGAACATGGCCAGGAATATGCGTGTAAAGACACGAACTTGTGCAACACCACCTGATTCCACAATGAATTGGCGTGCGCGTTGCATCTCAGGCATATCCCTGCTCGTCCCAAGCATCTTTAGCGCAAGGTACGCTTCCGTGGTGGTTGAAACATCGCCTGGATACGCTGGCGCGAGTCCCCAAGACCCGTCGCTGCTTTGACTGGACAAAAGATGGCGAGTATATGCTGGTCCATCAAACTGGATGTCTAGCCCAAGCGCTTGACGGAGGAAGATGTATTCCGCTGTGATTGTGACATTGGATTTCAGTTCGCCGCACCAATGCCCGTCGTCATGCACCTTGGAAATAGCCCAATCTGTGGCGCGCTTGACGGTCAGATCGGCCTGGGAAGGAAGTTCTTTGAAAACCATTTTGCTCGATATACCTATTCCTACATGGACGGTACCGCGGCCGTATTTATCGCTACCTGTTCAGCTGCTTGCTGAACAAGGAAGCCCATGTCTAATAACAACCGATTGTGCTACGTCCGAAACGACAACATCATGCAAGTTCGGCAAGCTCTTAGAAATAGTACGACCCACTTCAATCCTACATAACACTATAGCGGCATCCCTATCTCACATGCGAAATCCGAGCTCGAGATATCAAGAACGCGATGAGCCCAATCAATGACTTTGTCCATCTGCTTGTCGGTATCATAGTCTTCTTTCTCGGTCAAAGGCTGTACCAAGCACATCGATACTCTAAATTAAGCCACTACCACGACTGCAAGCCCGCAGCAAGCGAAAAAAGCAAGCGTTTCCGCTTTGACTCTCTCGGCATCGCAAAGCCATCGAATTCGGTTTCCACATTCAGAACAGAACACTTCTACCTTACCTTAACACACTCTTTCAAGACTGCAGCGAGACTTATACCTCCTACATTCTCGGCCACCGCTTTATCTTCACCTGCAATGCTGAAAACATAAAGCATATTCTCTTCAAGGGCCTCCCGGACTTTGACAGCTCGCCGCTGAGGAAACATATGTTTGAATGTGTGACGCCGCATGGGATCTTTACGCTAGATGGTGACAAGTGGAAAAGGAGCCGGGAGGAATTGAGAGTGAGGCTTTCAAACCCGAAGAAGATTGTGGACTTGAACATATGCGAGCATCTATTTCAGTCCTTTTGTAGTCTGGTTCCTGAGAACGGGCAGGTCTTCAATATCCAGGACCAAGTCTTTGCGCTCTCACTTGATGTCCAGACCTCCTTATTCCTAGGCGAATGCGTCGATGCTTTGAGCCTAACCCAGGCTTCTGAAAAGAAGCAGTTCGTAGATGATATCTTCCTCGTCAAGGATAGAATCGTGAGCGACGGATTCCGAGGTCCACTTCGGCACCTCTTCAGCAAGCGAGCCTTTCTACAGGCTTGCAAGCGGATGCAAGAGTATGTGGACGCTTACGCTGTAAAGGCGGTTGGAGCAGCAGAATCAGCAAAGGAGGATAGACGCCTGTTTACCGACCAGGTCCTGAGTATCCTCCTTGCGAATGATAGCATGGGGACGACGCTCTCTGGTCTTTTCTTTGCCTTGTCTCAGGATGAGCGCGTCGTCAGGAAACTACGTGAGAGCGTCCTGAGCACTCTCGGGATGAAACCGCCAGAATGGAAGGACCTTGCGACGCTGCATTACGTGCGGTGGTGTATCAACGAAGGTAAGTACCCATGGTTCATGTCTACGTTTTGCCTAGGTAGTAATACCAGTCAATGCCACAGCCCTCCGCCTCTACCCACCCGCCACCGTCAACGCTCGCCTCGCAAACAAACACACTACCCTACCAACAGGCGGCGGCCCTGACAAGGCATCCCCTGTCTTCGTCCAAAAAGGCGATATCATCGTTTTCTCAACCTGGGCTCGGCACCGTCTGGGCACTGACTTTGGAGACAATCCAGAAAAATTCTACCCGGAGCGCTGGGAGGGTCTTAATACAGACATGCCGGGGTTTATACCGTTCAACAAGGGGCCGAGGATCTGTCCGGGTCGTACGTACTATGTTTGATCTCTTTACTTGATGCTATCAAAGCCATGAAAAGTAAATGCTAATACGCTCTTCCTCGATATCCAGAAAACCACGCCATGGCGATCCTTACGTACATGGTCGCCCGCACATTCCAGACTTACTCGCGAGTAGAGAACTATAATACGCAGCCGTGGATGGAGAGGATTAGCATGACGCTTGAGAATGACAATGGTGTTTTTGTGGGACTCTGCTAGATACATCTTATCGTCTTTGTCCTGTAGCAGCACCGACAAAGTAAGTAGACGGCAAAAGGAGAAAGGAGGAGAAATGCCCATGACATTAATACAATCTTCCCAGTCTCAAGTAGATCGCTTATAGCCCGGAAAGACCATCTAGACATAACCTATATACTCCGACAGCATCCATCTCCCGTACCGCCCTTTATTAAGTGCGCCATGGTCTATGGACGAATCCACGCGGTGAGCAGGGTTATCTTCCGAGCGTCCGACTCGCCACTGGCCGTTAACGTTAATTTCCGCTCTAGACTCGCTTTCCTCACCACTGCCCTGCCAGAGCAGGCTGTTCGAGACAGCATTTGATATTGCTAGGTTTACAGGTGAGATTGCGTCCTCTACTAATTTAGTTGTCTGATAGACCATAGCCCAGTCAGGCGGGATTACCCATGTGCTGTCCCGGACGACCCATCACGTTTGCGTGCGTCTGTCTCCAAAGCAGAGGACTGTGCCCTTTGGCAGGGCTACGGCCATGGTCAATTGATTTTTCTCTGGTATGACCTGGTATAGAATAAGTGATGGGACCAAGCCAGGATAATCGATAATGTGACCGAATCTCCATAGAGAGCTGTATGGACCATGGCCGAATGCTGGACTGGACGGCAGGCTGGGTGAGATGGAAGATACGTGCTCTGAGCTGCAGTCCTAGACTTGTACCTGATTGCAGATTCGGATAGTCCTTTTCATGAGTATGACCATGGCCGGCTCCGTCGATTTCGGCGTAATATAACTACCTGCCATGCTACCCGCACTACTAGATACCTTGTTTTTGTACAGGAAACCTTGGCTCAGGTGCCTTTTCATCGCGTATGCTATGGTGGACACAGCTTGTGCACTCAATATTGAAATAGGCATTAGCTGCTTTGCATAAGATAGATAGAAAGAAAGATCAAACAGTCAAAATCAACGCTATTCTTTTATCTTGTACTCGCCACGCCCCAACAGAAATATATATTTGTGGTGCCTAGTAAAACGACCATTTCCAACACCTCGCAATGCTTAACAAGGGAGAAGAAGATGCTAAAGATAGCAATCAATAGGTTCCTCTCCGCCTAGCCTCCTTAGAGACATCCTCTGGACTTCCTTGACGCTGTATAGTGATGCGCCTCCCCTTGGTGACCTTGTTAGCATGGGTGTCAAATACTCGAGGCCGTTTGGCAGTATGCTAATCGCCGTTAGACAGAATCTATATGCAAGAGCCAGAGAAACAAACCTGCGCTGGTGTAATCAAGGCTAGCTCCGCCTGCTGCCGTAAAGACAACACCACCTGCTCTGCGTAGATGTCTCTAGCCCAGTCACAGATCATATCCATGATCAAGAGAAGTTGAAGTGCCGAGTCGTGCCGAAGAATACATCCATGCCAGAGGTCAATTACCCGCTGCTTGACTTTAAGTTTCGTCCCCACAAACTTGAAGGGTAAACTTACTATCCGGGCTCGATCAGGAACACATCCGTAAACCCTCCACTCATCTCCCTGGTTCGCTAGAAACCAAACGAGCGGAGTCAACGACGTCAGACTCGCAACCTCCAACCCTCTCTGAACATTCAGCATTGTCCGAATTGGAAACGCCGTCTGCCGCTCGATAGACCCAAACCCCACGCTGTTCTTTTCGGATTTTGCCTCGAGGACGAGAAATGGGAAGCACATATCGATGTCTCCTTTCACAACCGTCGCGGGGGTATCAGGGTTCTCGGAAAGTAGGTCGTCCAATTTACCGGCCCGTCGAACCCCAATAACGCGGTCTGGTTTGTGCCGTGCGAGTTTGCGGTCTCGGATTTCTTGCATTGTTCTGTCGACGACTGTGCAGTTTACTTTTGTTGTAAAGAAGCGTTGGGAAGACGGTTCTGGCTGTAACAGATTAGATCAATGTTCAAGTAGAGTATGGAAGCCCTCTTACCAGCAGTTTGGCTCTCACAATCTCATCACACCGACAGAGGCTTCTCGCCGACCGTCTTTCTTGCAGCTTCTCAGCCGCCAGCGAACAAGACGGCAAGGCCTGTAAATACGAACGCCACCGACACTTCGAGCATACATGACTTGATCAATTAGCTTCAGCCCGCCCCAAGAAATTCAAGCTTCAGAAACGTACCACTCCAAATCCGCCTCAAACCTCTCCAAAATCAAATGTTCCGTCTTCATCCTCCAAGTCTCCTCATTATCCTGGCTTTCGCGCAGCCGATAAGCCTGGTTAACGAGGTTATCAACGCGACTATGCATGCGCCAAACATGTAGTGTGCGAGAGTTGTCCTCTTCCACCTCCAGACCAGCCTGTGCCTGGTAGTATTCGTCAAACCGGATCTTCTCAGCGTCTCTCACGAGCCCAAAGATAGAAGTGTACGTTTTTGGCCATTGGTGTGGGCGCGTCGGACCCTCGAATTGGATGTTGTAGTTGCGGATCAGGGCGCGTTGGCCTTGTGAGGTTAGTTTTTTTGTGGTTGGATTGCGACGCATTGTGGTGGTAATTGTTGTTGTGATAATTGAGGGGTGCGAGATGAATACCGCATTGTTTTAAACGTTGTAGGACGCACTGAGGTCATGGTTCTTGGTTCGTTGTGGTGTTTCATATCTGAGTTGGTTGGGTGAGGTGTTTGTCGAAGGATCGAGGACAGCGCGTATCGCTGCAGGAGTTTGAGTCAACATGAGCACCTTCCACCAATATCTAAACTGGGAGTGAGTGGTATCTAGCCGCCGCCCTGGTTTCTATTCTTGATAATTTGAAACATGAACTGAGTTTTGTCTAGGTATGTAGTCCGCATATGTACGATTCTCTCACCAAGGTTCCTTTTGATAGCAGCAGGAAGGTTTGGGACGAGGACACGATTGCAGATCTCAAAATCTAGATAATCATAATACAGTAGGATTTTGCCGCTACCTGGGAAGCCACTTTGACTATTCATTATCATCTTCAAAGTCTTCCCGTAGCTCCCGTAGCCGATCATTAAGTCCACTGCCAAATGCTTCCCAGAGCAGTTCGTTCAATTCGAGCTGTTCCTTAACGGCCTGATCCAAAAGAAGCCTCGCATATCCCCTATGCAGCCTCGCCGCCCATTTCGGGATTGTTTTCTGACGGCTTAAATCTCCTTCGTCAGGCACAATCTGATAGTCATGGGCCGATGCGAATCTGAAATCTATAAACAGCCCCTCGTCCTCTCGCCCCGGAATAAAGTACGGCCCTTTGACTGTGAATTCATGGCGCCCTCCAGACATTAGCCGCCACGGATACCTCCACCTTGCGATCTTCTCGAAGAATAGTCGTGGCCCCTTTGGCATCTTCCATGATACTAGCAGGCCGTAAGGATTGTAGTCATCTAGATTTTCGAAATCAATATGCTTGGGCGGGCGCTCCACTGTCAAGGTGCCGTGGAGCAGGCGACGGTTGTTTTGCCCCGGCAGCATCAAAGCAGGGTCAGAGATTGGGCTGAAGCCTTCATTCGATGTGCCCAGGTCTCCGGGCTGGAACCCGCGTCCTAAAAAGCAGCCGATAATGCTTCCTTCCCAGCTTATCAGCGTGCTGTTAAAAAACACGGTAGCCCACTCTACCAGATGGACCGAGTTTATCAGGACCCGAGTCATTTCATCATCTTGGAGGGTTTCTCGCATGCCAGGCCTTATCCATTCGGGTCGCACCCAGTCATAAAAACGAACACGGGCAGAGTAAATGTCGACGTGTGGGGTGTGCTGTGTAGACCAGTCCCTGGGGAAGCGAAGAGCGCTGCTGCATGTTGTCACGTTAACTGGAAGGGCAGGATATTTTGCTTCCAAGTCGCTCAGCTTGCGGTCAATGGCCCATACTCCCAGCGCGGAAGGGGTAAGAATAAAAAGCGCGCGACGGAATCGGGCGGCCATTAGCATGAGGGAACTTGATCAATCCTGGCAGTAGTTGTCGCTAGATGGGAATCAAAGGACGATGGCCGGGGAACATCACATCTCCACTATTTAAAGGTGCTTTGACATTTGATGGCCTGAGGCGGCGGGGCTGATCGACGGGGGCCAAATCGGATCAATTGCGAAGAGGCGGACTGTCTGTTCATCCGCAGGAACTAGACCGCTAAATTGCTAACGAAATGCGGCAAATCAATTGAGCATTTGAGCTCTGTTATCGGTTAACCATGTGCTTGTTTGACCGTCCCGCAGTGGAAATGGTTCAGACTGACAGCGTGGACCCACGGCTCCATCTCGAACCCAAATTCATCCGCGCCGCGACTGCCAATTTCTCTCCCGCACACTCCCACCACCACCAAGCCAACATTGCCAACACTGCCAACATGTCCGCCCCCGACTCCTCCCTCGACGACATCTTCGGCTCCTCCCCTCCCCACTCTCAATCACAGACACTCCCGGCTCAGTCAAACACCTCCATCGAGCCATCCGACCTACCCCTCCTCCGCCGCCAACACGTTACAGCCGGCTACCGCGACGGCATCTCCGCCTCCAAAGCCGACCATGTCCAGCATGGTTTCGACGCCGGGTTTCCCGTGGGTGCGCAGCTAGGTATGCGTGCGGGAACAATCATAGGCATTATTGAGGGAATATTGCGGGGTTACGAGAGTTCACCATCGGCGGCGGGGGTCAGAAAGCCCGTCAAGCCAAACTCAACTTCGGCGAACGCAAATAAGGAAGCGGATGAAGCGAAACGCGCAAAACGAGATGAAGTACTTGCTATATACCGAAAGGCCATTAAGGAGTTGAACGTCCAGGCTGTTTTCGCAGATGTGGATGGCGGGGAGTTACAAGACAAGACAAAAGAGGAGAAGCCAGAGACTCAGCTCGCAAAAAAGGGCGACGCTGTTCTTGCTGGCTGGGAAAGAAAGGTCGATGTCGCTGCTTGGGAGGGTATAATGGATGTCCTCGAGGACAAGAGCGACGACGGAAAGGTCGACTCTGAGACCAAAGGCAACGAAGGGGTTGCTGTGACTGGGGACACTGCTGGTCAGAGCTGAAGGACTGTCTTACACCGTTTACACTCCACCATCTCCAGAGGCGAACCTCTCCTCTCAGCGCGGGTCTCAATTCTCACTGCCTCGAGTACAGCCAAAAATTTCTTCTGCAGGCGCATTCCTCATGCAAGCCATCGAGTCGCCGTCGCAGCAACCTCGCCTCCCGCATCGCGGGTCGGGGAACCCAGTCCGGAACTCTGATCATGATCGGCCACCAGTGCACATCCACGCAAGGAAGCTCTTGCCTGAAGAAGCTGGACTGCGCCGCGTCGTGAACCGTTCCTATCCCTGGCCCTTGCTGGTGGCAGCTTCAGCCGAAGAGTTTCGATGGCGGAATTTATCATTGTTCAGCAGCAAAGGGGGAGCCACATACGTACTGTGTAGGTAACCCGGGAACAGGGACGGTGCGCTCTGGCACCAGGATCGAATTTATTGTCCATTGGCACATACGAGGGATCCTCATTCATTGAGCCATATCCGGCCAATAGAATCAGGGAACAAAATGGACACAATCTAGGTACAAAACCTAGATCTTGGATAGTCAAGGGCTCATCAATCATCAACAGCAAGAATAATTAAATTGAACACAGTGTCTCAAAAGAGAAGGCCCTCTCTACCCAGTAAATTTACCCTACCTTGTAGAACCCAGGGCTGGAAGGGATATTAATTTAAGGTAGTTACCTACCCTACCGCCGGAACAAAGGGGCATCAAAACAAACCCAGCCAACCCGCCAAACAAACTCGCGCTCAGGTACTTCTTTTTGAACATCCAAGTCATAGACTCAAAGTTAATTGTGTCGGGTAGCATTGAAAAAAGTACGAGTACGTGGACGGCATGTCTGTGCGAGGGTTTGGATACGTACGCTCGAGGATGAGGCGGGGTGGCAGAGGCACTGTAGCAGTCCGAAATTCCAGTCCCGGGATTTCGCCTCAGATCTGAACTAATTTGGAAATCGTACTTTGGAACTTCTACAGTTGAAACCGTTGAGATGTGATATATCAATCGTTGTTGTCCTAGGACATATATAGGAAGGAAATATGGAGTATGGAGTTATTCCATTGACACGATAGGGTAAGGAAATAGATGAGTCATAGGCAATACTCTTTCGGGACTTGTGTGCATAACAATGAAAATCGAGAGACTGTGGGTGTGTGAGAGATGATAGATAGAGAAAAGAGAGAGAGGCAAGGCATATGGGCCTATCATAAGAGAGTGTTGCATCGAGTCTTGTGGCGAGTCATGGATCTCATTTGGCATAAGAGATGTCCAGCGCCGGAGTCATAAGTCATGTTTCACCACCAACTCCATAATAGATCATAAGACATTAGGTCGAAATTAAAGAAAGTGTACTGTCGTCTGACATAGTTTCAGCGAATGCAGTGTGCCGCGAGGCGAACCGTGAACCATAACAACGCCGTCCCAAACTTTTCGTAGAACAAACAGCAACATTACATCCCCTTGCGAGGTCGCGGGGGCGAGATATCCCCGTGGCACCCAAGAACTCGTAAGGATTCCCAGAGTCGCTTGTACAGCGGTGGACGGGAGAGGGCGAGGCTGTGATGGATGGCTCTATCGGATCGCTCTTCCCGACAAAAGGTACACATCTTCTCTCGCTCTGTAGAGAGGGAGACTCCTGGACTTGTGGAGCGTTGGCGACGGCGAGACTTGGCCTGCATTGCTGCTGCTGCAGTGGAACGATCGATGCCGTAGGTGTGCGATTTTGTGCTGTTGCAGCGTGATCGAGGAGGTACCAAGGAGGTAGTCGATGGAGCAACTAGGCGCAGAGTTTGGTGGGTAGTCGGTCGCAGGATGTCTTTCCCTAACCTTGTCGGAACAGTCCTCATGGGGCTTTGACAACGGCTGTTTGGAGGCGGATCGGGCATCGTGGGAAATTTTTCCAGTGCAGAGTTTGTGTGATTGCCATTGTTCTGAAGCTTCGGTGTTGACTTTGCAACTCGTAGTTGAACTCGACTGCGAACCTTCTTCAATGTGTCCATCCCTCGGCGAAGAGACCTGGGATCGTCTTCGTTTTCAGAGTCTGATTCCCACACTGACTGTTCAGGCATTTCGGATGTGGATGTGGAAGGTCGTTCTCTTGTTGAGGATGTTTTTGGCTGACGCTCGGTTGAAGGTGATGGTGGTCCTGGACTAGGTACTGGGCTAGGACAGTCATTGGCCGGAATGAACAAGGCTTGGTCAAAGTGAGACCGATGAGGTTCCAAGGTGACGGGGTTAATAAGGCTAGGAGGTGAGATCATAGAAGGCTCTATGACGAGACGGTTGGGTGGCTGTTTTTTTGTAGGGTGAGAAGTGCTAGGGCGTGGAACGGCTGGGAGGGATGGTAGGGGCTTGCCCCGTAGGGATGATACATCATAGCCTTTCTGGGGCATTGTGATTGTATCTGAAGAGGCGTCTGGCTCTGTAGGCAACGTTGTCTGAGATGCACTCGCAGGAGGATATAGATTTGTGCTGTTTGCAGGACGGTTTTTCAGTTGAAATAGCTTTTCGGTGGCTTTCACGACTGGGTCAGGATATATAGGAGCGGAGTAGTTGGAAGAGAATGAGCTGCTTGGTGTAAGGTCTGGGGTTGCCTCTGTTTGCGAGTCTCCCCACTGCTGGGCCCCGGCCTGCTGCAAGCCTAGTCGGTGTTCTATTTCAACCACCGAGAGTGTTGACCGGTCGATATTGGACTGGGATTTGATCGGACGAGGGGTGGCGGTTGGAATTGACAGATCTGTTTCAGTTTTCACGGACACCATAGAGTAGAGTTCCTTTTGTCTAGCATTGCGCGAGCCCTGGTGGCAAGATACCCAGCTTTCAGTATCCTTCAAAGAGTGCTCGAGGTAGAATGGATCGGGGTTGGTCTCGTCAAGAAAGTCCGAGGGCCGTGGAGGATAAAAGGATGAAGCGCGCTTCTTTTGCGGCGAGGGTGTTGGCGGCAGGCCTACGGTGGTTTGCGATCTGTTCCGGCTCTTGGGAGCGTTCAATCCGCCGGGAGGACGAGGATATCCGTTAGCCATGGGCCGTGTGTTGAGTGGTGATAGTTGGAGATAGGGCTCGGGGCAGGGGACAACAACAGCAACAACAAGGACATGGATGGAGCAAGAGGGAACGAGGAATGAGCAGAGGGCAGCGGGGGTGAACAGGGAGCAGTTTATAGACGAGGAAGGCGAGCTCTTGCACCAGCCAAAGAGAGCCGCCGACGCATGCCAATGCGGCATTGTGTAAACAAAGATGCTCGCACAGACAGCAGGGCCTTACATGATCTCCTTCCCCAGGGATGGTCGAGGCTGCTGCAAGGCCATTGAGGGCCGCTGCAAGGAGACGCCAGCGCTCCTCTTCGGAAGAAAATCCGCGCTCTTTCCTGATTCTTAAAATGCTTCCCAGTATTGGGTGTGGCTCCCTTGGATGTGGAATACTCGGTGCAACTTGAAGGTATTCAATAGCCCAAGTTCTTCAACCTACAGAACAGAGACGAAAACTGAAATTTAGTTAATATTCAATCGGCTTATGGATCAATTCCAGGAAACCATCTCACCAGTCCGGACCTGGACAAGGATAAGCTGCAGCCATCATGCAAATGTGCTGCAAGATCGGCTGTGATCGCCCTTTGTGAACCAGGAAGTACACACGCGAGAAAGTACCACGCTGAGACGTACTTGTGTTCTGCCTCCTATATACCCAAAGAGACCAATGTGAGAGGTCAGACACCGCACAATCCTATTGTCCGGTGGCCTCTGCCGGTCATTGAAGCTTGTTGGCCTCCAGGAAGTGAGGATGCGACCCGCATTCCCATGTCCATTCCGGTTGCTGTGATACACTCAAGCAGTCACCACTCTGAGAAAAATCTTCACAATACACCCAACCAGCTTGCTTTTGTTTGCTCCAAATCTAAAATCTGACCTCTCGTGAACCCTCTTGATCCTTCACCGCGGACATTTTTAAGTCGTCTGGCGCCTGATGCATCGAATCTTGAATCACCTACCAATTAGCGTCCAAAATCTATGTACGACAGCAGCAATTCAATTCAGCTCCAGCGATTCCAGCAGTCTGGCTCAGCTGTCGCCATGGTCTACCCTGGTAGTCTTTCGGCCTATATCATGATCTACGAGTCAGCTCCTGCATAAGCTCGACCAAGGCCAGCAGCGAGCTAGTGCGGTCTCCAGCAATAGTAAAGCAGCATCAAGTCAGGGAACGTGTGCTTCAGAGTCCAGACCCAGCAGTTCCTTGGGGAGACCGAGGTGCGTCATCCGCATTCTTCAGCCTGCAGGTGTTTATGACGGTTATCGACATGCACTGTCCATCGGTTTTGCTTACCTGCATGGGATCGACTCGATGCATAGAGCAGAATAGTTTGACTCGGTACTTTTTTCAGAGTCAGAACTTACAAACAGTATTCTGCACTATTACTGAGCTCTTCATGAGAATAGATGTCTCGAACGATCGATATGGATATCTCACCCCGCGCTGACAGCGCACAAGCCGAGATCATGACAGGCGCCAATATGCCAGTCATTGTGCTACCTAATTACCTGTTTACAGACATGTGCGGTGAGTACCGACTGGATGATCGGTGGTACCGGGTTCCTGGGTATCCCAGATTTCAAGCTTCGTCTCGATCAGTGTATAGCAAATCACATGGATCTCGTCGATATGGCGTTGCACAAATCCCAACGACAAGGCGAACACCTGCGGGCGAATGAGAAGCAATAGACTCATATCCAATGTACGAGACGGACATAAGACTCCGTTTATAGGCATCAACATTTAGTCTACCGAGTCAGTCAGCGGATCGGGCACTTCCATCGGGGGTTTTCTTGTCTCTCACAAGACTCGCAGTGGTACCTCATTCCAGGAACTACTAGCGATTAGCGAAGCATCATCACTGCCAATTCGCATATAAAAACAAACTACCGTGACAAATAGCCAGTCCAGATCGAAATCATGCACCGTGATAGGATTTTTACTCGTGCTTCGTCGAATATTATATGTAGTGTGCTCAAGAACCAGAGCACTGGTAAGTTTTCTGCGGTCCAGACCAGGCACCAAAATATATTCCCAGCCCTGCCTCGCCTACCCCGAACATTAGATGGGACAACCACCAACAATTGAAAGACAGGCTACACAAAGTCCTGACTAGCGACTACACAGCCTCAACCAAACTGACTCATGTGATATCAATCGATCAGATTCTGACATCTGAGCCGGCATTATCAAAATCTGATAGATCTCATATCGCGGATCCGCCACGCCGTCCTCCGGTCCCGATACTGATGCCACCTACTACGAAATAAACCCATGCGGACAAGGCACGCAGACTGAACATTGCAGACCCCGTCAATGGCTTGCTCTGAGTTTCCAGCTGCCTGCGGTAAATACTCCCGACGAACAGGATCGAATCCTGTAGATTTCGATCTGGGGCTACTGTTGGCTCTCTGTACTGCAACGCTGCATCTACAGAACCCTATTCCTCGATATCACCAGCCCAGCTGAAGATTTGCACCTTTCTAGTTTCTACGGCAAGAATATGCAAGATCCAAGCAATTCCCGGAACTAACTTCAGGCAGAACATTCTTTGCGCCTCTTACATGTAGATGCATCTGCATGCGTCTCTTTGAAGAAGGATGTAGCGGCTCGATCCACACCGGCTGCAGGTTGTGCTTTCGCTGGCTTAGGGACCCACGGGAAGGGTGCTGGCGGTATTTCCCTTCCCATCTCTTCCTCATTTTCGGGATGGAGTGGCTTTGTTCACTGGAGCTGGAGCTGGAGCTGGAGCTGGAGCTTGTTGCCTTCTTGGGGATGTGTACTTTTGTTCAGTGTACGCTGTATGTACTCCACATTCTTGGTCTGCGGGATTGCGTTAGTAGCTTGGTCTATTGAGGCTGGAAGACATGACCTGAAGACGGAGTAGGTTGGAGGCCAAGAGTTGGCCCGTGCCGGAAGGATCAACTAGTCTTTAGACTGAGGGTAAGTGGATAGCAATGATGAAGATTACAGCGTACTCGTCCAGCCATAGAATTCGGGAGACTGAAGGAGTGCAATAAGCCACGAGTGGTTGTGGTGTTATTGTGGAAGACCAAATCCCGACGAGCCAAAACCCTGGTATAAGACACCCTGCAAGGTACTATTCGATATTTCTTGGATCGACCGAGGAACCCGAGGAACCGGGCCTCCTTGCGGGAGAACCAGTGAATCACGTTCGTGATTTGCTGATCGTGATGATTCAACCCGTGCTTGTCGCAAGGCAACCTCTGTTTCGAAGATTGTTTGATGTTCTAGGCGATGAGGTTGGTATAGATCCGCAGCTCCTTGATTGTGGCTGTTTAATGAGAGGCAGAGTAAAGGAGATGTAAACACAGCTGGTGATTGAGATTCTCGTTCAGCGGAAATTATTTTCGAGCAGAGTTTGTGCTCGAGGCGTCGTGTCTGTGGAGTACATGGCCTTGATAGAGAAAAAGTCGTGCCGCGTTCGAGAGCTAGGACCAGGCATTAGCATCAGACCCTTGGGTTAGGTAGGATTGCAATCCTGCAGACAAACGGCGCCAGTTCTTCTGACTGGGTGCCTCGACTGCCAGCTCATCGGGCTGGAACATTGTGGTATGAATGTTAGACTCAACAAAATGGCATTCTCCAAACTTCAATCGTAGACGGCGCTTAATCGTTGAATCGAGTCTTTCCTGTCCTCAGATGAGTTCCGTGCGTTCGGAATTAGCCTGTAGAGGCAAGGCAGTCCGGTCCTTGCTGGGTCCAGTAAGAACCAATCCACCGTTTTTGATTATATAAAGAACACGACGAACTGGCTGCTTTCATTTGTACAGCGTCGAGGAGAAACTTGCGAGGTGAGAGGTCTCAAGAACGTCGCGACGCTTCGATAGTTGGAGGATAAATTACGATACCCGAGCGGAACAGCGGGTATCTCAATAATTGGGCACAGTCGGTGCACCCTCAGCGCGGCCCAATATTACGTGACGGCCGCGATACCGACCACCAAGGCGCTTCTCAGTGTCGCCCTCGACTTCTCCAAGTGCCTTCTCTACTCTTTCTCAACCACCGTCGCTCTCACCATCACCGTCTTCTCACGGCTGTATTTCCACCCCCAGCAGCCATTGAGCCCGGCCAGCTCTGCTCTATGACCGCCACGGGCTCTTTCAAGTGCTGGTTGGGGTCTAGGAGCAGGAGCCCGTTCTGCAGCGTTTGATCTCCCACCCAGCCATCGCAATTCCGCAGCAAAAGCCGCTCATTCGACCAGCCACTGCGCGATTCCGTCCTTGCTCAGTGCGCTCTGAGCTGTCCTCTCCTTTGAGATCTCAGGGGACATCTCCATCTCCCTGCCTTCTTTAAGCTAGCTACCCACATTCCCGGTGCTTTCGTCTCCAGACTGAGACTATTGCCCTCGATTACTTCCGAGGCTCACGTTGTCGTCACTTCCGCCGCCAACACACACACCAACCTCAGCGGTGCATCACCACCACCACCGTACGCTTGACGAGACACACGACGTTCACGACCAGTTTACTTTTCAATCGCAGCAACGCCAGCAGCAGGCTGCTCCTAATCCTAATTACCCGCCTTATCGCCCCTCGAGCGCCCTCGATAACCATCCTCGGCTACGGAGGACATCCCGCTATTCTCCTCGACGCCCTGGCTCGGTAGATGCATCGGGACGCCCTTTTCAGATTGAGCAAACGATCCCTGTACTAGTCCGGCCCGCCACCGAACAAACGCGCCCTGCCGTACGACCGACGGTTTCCCAGACAAGAACAGAAGAGGACAGTGACGTTGAAATTGACGACAATATCCAGCCCAACGGAGCATATTGGCCTCGACGATCTTCACGAGTTTCTTCTCACACTGCGTCTGCAATTCTCTGGACTTTAGAGGAAGCTATTCGAAGGCCGTTTCCATTTACCCCCGACTGGGACGAAGTGAATGCTTCCATGGCTGACATTGTAGGCCCCGCTGCATCTGGGATTGGGGGCAATGGCCGTAGTCACAATGGAGCTTCCAAGGCGGCTCAAGGTCCTATTCCTGTCAATCCGCACCCTGCCAGCGGTGTGCGAACTCCCACTGATATCATGAGACAACGTCGGGATAGAGAGGCTCGCAAGAAAGCGGAGCAGGAAGCAAAGGACCGGGAACAGGAGGCTACTGAGCTCAGACAGCTACAGCAGGAGCAAGCCAGGGTTTACGCACAGCAAGCACAAGCACAAGCGCAGGCTCAGGCTCAAGCTCAGCAGCAGTCTGCTGGCGTTGCTGGCGATCGACAAACGCAGCGACGAGCACCGGGGCCATCCCCGACACGGCCTACGGCTCAAGCGCAGGCTCCTACTGCAGCACCTGCCGCTGCACCGCAACAGCCTTCACAATCCAGACTTGCCCAGCCTCAGGTGCAGCCGCAGCCGCAGCCGTCGGCCAGTCAACCCCAACCTCAGGCGCAACAGGCGCAACAAACAGCGCAACAACAACCCCGACGACCTGGCTTCCCCCACGCGTTTGAGCGATGGGAGACCCTTTCATCCCACTGGGAGGGCTTGACTAGCTACTGGATCCGAAAACTCAAAGACAACAACGAAACCCTCGAGTCGGATCCCATCAACCAGCAAATGGCCCGTCAAGTGACCGACCTCAGTGCAGCCGGTGCCAATTTGTTCCATGCTGTTGTTGAACTCCAACGCCTGCGTGCTTCCTCCGAACGCAAGTTCCAGCGGTGGTTCTTTGACACGCGTGCTGAACAAGAGCGCTCCAAAGAATTGCAAGGTGAACTTGAGCGACAGGTCCGGGTCGAGCGACAGGCTCGAACTGAAGCGACCGCTGCGGTGCAAAAGGCTGAGAGCGACAAAGCTCGTATTGAGGACATGCTCAAAGAGATGCGTCGCGAGCTCCAGATTTCCAAGGACGAGGCTCGTCGAGCCTGGGAGGAGCTCGGCCGCCGAGAACAAGAAGAGCGGGACCGCACAAACTCTCTGCGCAACGGCGAGCCTACCTTAGTTGGCGGAGTCCAGGTCGTTCCAATGATCTCAGGCATGCCTCGACGGGATCCGGCCCGCCCACCGACGCGCGAGGGTCCCTATACTGGAGATGGCCAGAGCACGTCGGAGCACTTGTACGGGGAGACTCCTGTCTCGCCTGTCGGCACTGATCCATTTGTTGAAGGCCAACGGTCCACTGGACAAGGCTACCCCCCGGCACCGCAGCCTCCTACTTCTCAAAGCCAGAGCTCATACACCGACTACTACGACCCGGCGTACCAGCCTCAAACCTCTGCCGGCCGCGAACCCAGTATCGGCAGCAGCGAGCCCGGTGATGACTATGGGTACCAGCAGAACCCTCAAGCCATGCGCTACCCTCCAGCAATGTCTGAAGAGAGCGACGACTACGATCAAGCATCCCAGGATAGCGAAGGATACCCAACCAGCACCATGCCTCCCTCGTCCGGAGCCCAATACGCCGGCTACGACCAGTCAGTTGACTATAGCGGATCCGGCTGGGGCGTTGGATCCGGCTGGGAGAGTATGACTCCTCGCCATCGTCACCCAACGCGCCTCAGCGATGTTTTGGAAGAAGAGGAACCCCGGACGACCCCCAGCCGCGCGAGCCGAGCTAGCCAGGCCAGTCGCAGTATACACTAAGTACATAGTTCGGACACGTGATGCGCGATTGGCCAGCTTGTGATTTCAGTTCTTATTTTTCAATATCGTTCTATATCTCCTAGGCTATTTCCGTTTTTTTTTTTTCTTTTTTTCCCCTGTGCCATCTCATCTCTACTTCCATTTCATGTTATGCTATGTTCGCCGGTGCCGGTGCATATTCAGCGCATTCAGTTGCTTGTGCTTTTTCTGTTATTTTTCCTGCTCTCAATTATTTGGATGTCACAATGCGCATAGACTCGGGAGCAGGAAGCGGGAGTAATCTTGTAATTATAGTGATGATACGACCGTGGATGCCTCAATAAAAGTCTTTGAATTGAACATTGTCTCCTTATTACGGTTCCCATGGGAAGAGCATGACAAGGCAAGAAACTTGCAGCCTGGTAAACGAGGCACGCATCTCCAACTCATCCCACCTTATTCCGTCATATCAAAAGTTCCCCTCACCAAGTGCTCTTGACCTCTACAACAACCACAACCGCAATCAAAGATGTCGAACAGACCAGAACCTCAATCGCACTCTCAACCGGAATCCAACTCCAACTCAGAAACAAACCTCCCACCACACCTCGACCCTTCCACATACCCACGCATCCTAACAACAACCGTCCCCCTCACCGACCCTTCCACTTCCACCACCTCAGACTCAACCCAAACAACAGGCTCAGAAAGAACGGAAACGCAAATCCCAATCCACCTCGAACTAACATACCACCCCCTGAACCCCTCAACAGCACTAAACTTCATCTCATCCTCCTCAAGCGGCGCAAACATCCTGTTCCTCGGCACAACACGAGACACATTCAACGGGCGCCAAGTCAGCCAATTAAGCTACACTACGTACCCCAGTATGGCTCTGAAATCCCTGCGGGGTATTGCGGAGGATGCAGTTAGGAAGTATGGGTTAGGTGGCGTGTATATTGCGCATCGATTGGGTGTTGTTCCGGTCAAGGAGGCGAGTATTGTTGTTGCTGTTGGGAGTGGCCATCGGGGGGAGGGGTGGAAAGGTGCTGAGGGGATACTTGAAGATGTGAAGGAGAGAGTGGAGGTTTGGAAGAGGGAGGAGTTTGTGGATGGGGGTGCAGAGTGGAGGGCTAATCAGGAGAGGGATGCGAGTGGAAATCTTATTGGGAAGAAGGAGGGCTGAGTTGGTGAGATTGGAGAGCTATGGTACATATATTGCATGATATGGCATGGTACATGGTACATTGGAGTTGGTATAGGTACAGGGGACACGAAGGAAACCGATTATTCCTTCTTCAATGGCTTCCCCTCCCTCTTCCAGTCGTTGATATGCTGCATGATCAGCTTGGTCGCGGACTCGGGCGTGTCCTGGCGGCCGATACACTCGACAAAGTCTCCCTCGGGGTCTGGAATCATATTAGCATTGCCCGCCTCAAACCAATGGAAGGAAACTCACCCATCAAGTAAAAGTAGATACTATGATCAACCAAATAATCCTCACCAGGCTTAACATCGCGCGGCGTAGAGAAATAAACTCTGTACGCCTTGCAAACCTGCTTCACCTGATCATATGTCCCCGTCAATCCAACGATATCCGTATGGAACTCCTGCAGGTAGTTTTTCAACACCTCGGGTGTATCTCTCGCCGGATCGCAGGTAATAAAGACAGGGACAAAGATGTTCTCCCCGCCATTCGCTTCCTTAACTTTATCGATAATCTCAGCCATTTTGTCCAGCTCGTCGGGGCAAATATCAGGGCAGTGCGTGAAGCCAAAGTAGACCTGCCACAAAACCAATTAACCATGTCCATATCGAGACCAATCAATTGGAAAAATATGAAAACATACGAGTGAATACTTCCCCCTCAAATCCTCCTCCGTAAAAACTTTCCCCGCCAAATCCTTCAACACAAATGGCCCGCCGACCTTTGGCCGTCCGACACCCTTGCTCATCTCCGCAACGCGCTTCCGCTCAAGCCGGTCCTTTTCAACGCGAAAGTAAACGATCATTCCGGTGCCCGTGAGGATGAACAGCAGTGCGGCTTTCCAGTTAAAGGGGCCGGTCGAGTTGCGCGCGCGGATCTGGCCCATTGTTTTTTGTTTGGGGCAGGGCCGGGTTGTAGTGAAGGTGCGGCATTGCGAGGGTATTTGCGTGCGGAGTGGTGTCGGTGTCGGGCGGATTGTTCTGGGAAGGGAGGTGCGGATTTGTGAGAGGAGGGTGGGTTGGTGGGTTGTACGGGCGATGGTCCGCGTTAGGGAGCGGAGAGGTAACGACATTTTGGCGGTGGTTTTGTGGAATTGAGGGATTGAAAGATGTGAAGCTACCTTGCGATTTGACGGAGATCTCCAGATGCGCTTCTTCGGGATTAGCTGGGCGCCTGAAGCATGAGGGTCACATGACCTCGTTTTGTGGGTCTACTAAGGAGCGACTGATGTCTTGCCTGAAATGCCTTCTTGATTCTATAAAGTTCGATCCGTCTCAAGATAACGAGATCTAGTATCTACTCTAGCAAGATGACAACCGACTCGTACGGTCGGAGGGTCCATTGACCACCTGAGAATCTTCCCTTTGCATCGCTCACAGCCTCGTAGCTGTCCAGCAACACCTCCTTGACCTTGTCTGCCTTGTTTGCAGCAGCATCCCATGCGAGGTCACCGGATGTCCAGTTCGCCAATACCAAAGCCTTCGAAGTGTCGTACGTCCGGGTGTACGCATAAACTTCCTGGCTATCGCGGTCGACAAGCTCGTAGTTGCCGTAGACAAAGATGTCCAGGTACTCCTTTCTGACCTTCAGAACAGATGACCAGTAGTGATACAGAGACTTTGGGTCCTTCACTTGATCCTCTGCATTGATCTGGGTGTATTCTGGGTTGACGGACATCCAGGGCTTGACTTTTGGCCCGGTGAACCCTCCGTTAGGTGCTGAGGACCATTGGACGGGTGTACGAGCGTTGTCGCGGGACTTCTTCTGGTACTCTTGGCGAGCAATTTTTTGTGCTTCAGTGTCAAATTGCTTGGTCTCCAGCAAACCCTTCCAGTGGTTCAAACAGTCAATGTCTTTGTATTCTTCCATGGGCCATTCAATCGGGACATTGCCCATTCCGATTTCCTGGCCTTGGTAGATAAATGGAGACCCAGCGTGCAAGGCCAGAACGGTAGCAAGCATCTTTCCTGCTGATTGCCGGAGTGCTTGAGGAGGATTGACGTAACGGTCAATCGAACGAGGCTGGTCGTGGTTCTCCCAGTACAGAGCGTTCCAGCCGCCGTTCTCGTACATAAAGACCTGCCAGCGCTCAAAAAAGGCCTTGAGGTCTGTAAGCTTCCAGCTTCCAGGCTTGAACTTGTTACCCCAAGGAGCGTGGTCAATGTCGACGTGCTCAAAGTTGAAAATCATGTTGATCTCGTTGCGGTCGTAGCGCACAGCTTTGAGCACCTCGTCGGTATCCTTGACGAACGGCATCTCACCGACGCTAAAAGTGTCGTACTCCTTGAGAATCTTTCCAATGCCTTGTAGATACTCGTGAAGACGAGGGCCATTGGCGTAATACTTGTCTCCCCATTGCCACACGGCATCCTTGTCCTGGTTCGGTGCGTCGGGAAAGGCCTGGTCCTTGCTGATAAAGTTGATGACGTCCATACGGAATCCATCGGCGCCTTTGTCGAGCCAGAAACGAACAATATCGTGGACGGCTTTTCGGACGGCAGGGTTCTCCCAATTCAAGTCTGGCTGCTCAACGGCGTATAAGTGGAGATAGTATTCTCCCGAAGCTTCATCGAATTCCCACGCACTCCCTTCAATCGTTAGTTATAAAAAAATAGCTAGAAGAAGAAGAGTTACCTTGAAAGTGAGACACCCAGTTGTTCGGAGGGTGCCTCATCCCGTTCTCGTCAATGCGAGGAGGCCTCCATACATACCAATCACGGAACTCGCTGTCCTTGGAGCTGCGTGACTTTTTGAACCACTCGTGCTGATCACTGGTGTGGTTGACCACCAAGTCCATGAGGAGCTTCATACCTCGGTCATGACAGCCTTTGATCAACTTCTCAACGTCTGCGACCGTACCGTATTCATCCGCAATGCTGTAGTAGTCGGCGATATCGTATCCCATGTCTACCTGGGGTGATTTGTACGATGGACATAGCCAGACGATATCGACTCCAAGGTCGCGAATGTAGTCGAGCTTCGAAACGATACCGGGAATATCGCCGACGCCATCATCGTTAGAGTCTTTGTATGATGCCGGCCAAATCTGGTAAACGGAGCTCTCTTTCCACCAGGCGCGGTGGATGTCTTTGGGGGGTAATACAAGAGCTGACATCTTGTCGGTACGCTCAATAGAAGCAACGAACCGGGATGAATGTTACAGTGAGCAGGCCTGAAGGCAAGGTTCAGGATGGAGGGGTAACGTGGGGTAGCCATGAGGGCGGTGCCAGCTGTCGTTGCTTGCCAGAGCCATGAGCCAGTGAAATGCGCAGTACCAAGCGCTGGTCCACTGATCGGAGAAATGCTCGGTCGCGGTTTATTTGATAAGGTGGTCTGACGTCATTGTATGTCTACATCCTAGCACCTGAAGCATCTGAACAGCTCTTAAGTTGAATGAATGCTTCAAAGAAGAGCAACGCATGGGATTGTAAGACCAGCAAAGGTACGAAATGTGGTGGTGAGCTCCGGAAGCGGCTTGGAGCTTGGACCCCCAGACGTTCCGGATCCAAAGGCGATGGGTCCCGTGATCTATAATTGGACTGTGTGGGGCTGATGGTTCATTTGGTTCCTGGATCCTCATGCCTGAGGCTGCCATATACTCTTCGCCGCTTGCGCTGGTTGTACCCAGACTGGAATGCAGGTTGTCAACGCATTTGGCAGACACCGCTAAAGGCAACATAAAAATTCACAGGGCTCATACAAATGTAGTGAAGACACCACTTTCAGGGGCCCTTGGATAAACGTTCAAAGTGTTCACTATGTTGGCCCGCTGGAATCTTAAGCTGATCAAAGCCACTGCAGGGGTATTCTGCGCCTGTGTGACCCTGGCTCTTCTTTTACACAGCCAGGATGGCTACCAATCAACTCGCAAGCTGATTCATGCCGGTCGGTCACGCCTGGAAAATGCAATGTTTGAGCGGATCAAAAATGAAACTCTTGGGGTAAGTTCTCAGTCTTTTCTTGATAACTGTGCTGACATGAGCAGTTCCAACATATCTATGCCATTGGGCTGAAAGAGCGCACGGACAAGCATGATTCACTTTCGTTGGCAGCTTCTCTTACGAATATGAAGGTCGAATGGCTAGAGGGTGTTCGACCGGGCGATGTATCCCAGAAAGCACTGCCTCAGGTAGGCTAATCCTTACCCTCAGAAGGCCCAATGTTGGCTCTAACAAACCCAGGGAATGGACAACCCTGATATCCCATACACCGTCGTGCTGTGTTGGCGCGCACACATGAATGCTTTGCGCAGGTAAGATTCTTACCTAGCTAAATACTCCGAGACTGACATCCCAGTGTGGTCGAAAACAAGTATGCAACCGCTCTCATCATGGAAGACGATGCCGACTGGGACGTCAATGTCAGACCCCAACTACGTGAAATAGCTCGAGGAGTGCGAGAACTCTCCGGCAATCACAAGGCACCGCGAAAAGAGCCGTACGGCACAAACTGGGACCTTCTCTGGATTGGCGGCTGCGCCACGGTACAAGGGAAGGACGAGACAGAGGTATATGCCATTCCTGATGATCCGACCACAATTAGTGTCGACCGTCGAGGTCCGTGGGACGGTCCGATCGGCCCAAGTGATACGTGGAAAAACCAGCACCCCGAGATCTCGATGGATTCGACACGGTTCGTCTACCGGGCAGGCCACGGCTGCTGCTTATACGGATATGCGGTGACTTATGAGGGAGCGCGGAAGATGCTTGCGGCTCTTTCTCTGGAGCGCAGCGCAGAGGTGGACAATTCGCTGGGCGATCTGTGCGGAGGGAAGAACGGTCGGCACCAGATCCGGTGTTTCGGGGTGTATCCCAACGTCATTGGGACCTTTAAACCGGCAGGGCCCAACTGGCGATCATCTGATATCCAGAATTACACGACGGACGAATGGCGCGAGGCGGAGTCGTGGAATATGGTGTACAGCACTCGGATGAACCTGCAGCGGCTGATTGCGGGGGAGGAGACGGTGTATTCGCAGTGGAACAGCTCGTTCATTCCATGGTCCAAGGGCGAGATCAAGCGGGGAGAGTTGCATTATCCGCGGGGATACGTAGTTTAATGTCGTATAGCGCAGGATAGAGTTGTATAGAGTCAGTGATGAAAGCGTCAATGTAACAACTTCGCCTAGTGGGTCGAGTCGACCAGTGCAACTCAGGGACTCAGGAACAGAAGAGAAAACAGGCTGAGAACGGCGGAGCTTGTAAGACAACTCCACAAGATCGGGTAATGTGTCATCCAGCCAGCCAATGCGTGGCCGTCGCTTACCGCAGCTCAGCCTTAGCAGCAGTTCTGGGTCCTGTCACTAACCGCTTTGGTCGTGAGGCTGTGGCTCAGAAACAGGAGAAGTCAGCAGTCAGCTCTCTCCCCCAGACCCTTTGTCTCCTTGGTCTTTCGACTTTTCCTTTAATTCCTCCATGCTCGGCTCTTCTCGGCCATGAACTTTCCCTCTGTTTTTACACTTCATCATGCCCTACCTTTCAGACCACGATGCAGAGGCCAGTCCGACCCGCTTCGCCGAAAATGACCCTGAGTCAATAATGGAAAAGTACGATCCTGATCTGAGGCCCGCCGAATCTGCCGAGGCGACGATCAGTCGCAATGCGCGCTTTCTCATCTGGACCGTCTTGAACGTCTCCTCTACTGTTGGCATAGTGAGTTACCGACATAACTAGATGATGGTATGCTAATGGCAGGTCTTTACAAACAAATCAATCATGTCAGATGTCTCCTTTAGCAACCGCCAGGTCTCTCTCGCCTGCTACCACTTCTTCATCACTGGCGCCACACTATGGGTCGCATCCCGCATCTTCGGTACCTTTACACCTAAACCCATCGGCCTCAAGCAAATGACCCCCATCGCAGCCGCCATGGCCATCCAAGTCGTTCTACAAAATCTGTCGCTCGCACACTCTTCAGTCATGTTCCACCAACTTGCGCGCTTACTCTTGACTCCGGCGGTAGCGTTGTTGAACTATGTTCTTTTCCGAGTCAAGATCCCCCGCGCGGCCCTCATGCCGTTAGTGCTGTTGTGCTCTGGAGTTGCCGTTGTGACATACTACGACTCGCTTCCCTCTGCAGATAATGAGAGCACTACTTCTACTCGGGGTGTCGTGTTCGCGCTGACTGCCGTCTGCGCCAGCTCAATCTATACCGTCTGGATCGGGCATTATCACAAACAATTTGAGCTCAGCAGTATGCAGCTGCTCCTGAACCAGGCGCCAATCAGTGCGTGCCTACTACTAGGGGCCATTCCCTGGACCGAGACGACGCCTACCGTGTCCTCTGTCCCGACGTCGATCTGGAGCTTGGTTCTGTTCAGCGGCCTTCTTGCCTGCATGGTGAACCTTTCACAGTTTTACATTGTCGATGTTGCTGGAGCAGTCAGTGGAGCAGTCATCGGGCAGCTCAAGACCTGCATTATTGTAGGGCTAGGATGGGCCTGGAGCAACCACACAGTTCCACGCCAAAGCGTAGTGGGCATCATCATCGCGCTGGTTGGAATGAGCATGTAGGTCTTTTTCCCCGCTGAAGTTGCCCATGATACTAACAGTGACAGGTACATGAACATTGTCCTCAAAAATAGATAAAAGTATATAGTTCATAATTTTATATAGGTTCATTCATAAATCTTATTCCAGCATTTCCAACTGGGTAAGGCATGTTACCGGAGAACGCAGATAAGTGAGAATTTTTGACCCCTGCCTACTAACCCTTTTTTAATCTTGTTGACTGGCGTAGGATGTCTGTGGAATGGAGGTTTGACGCCGGTGTATCTAATTTTGATGCCTTGTGATAACTTACATATGATGAAATTCCTGTAGACGCCAACATCTGCTAGCATAACTAGCAATCAACAAAAGAACCAACAGAACTTATTGTCTTCATTGGCGCAGAGGAGAGTAGATAATGGCACATTCCAAACCATTGTTGGATCTATGTTTAGCTTGCCCAGCGACAGCGCCGATCCCAACAAAGACAGGCTCTAGGTCTCCGCCCCTTGCTATACGAGGCCCCAACCCCTGCCTACTCTCCTTCTTTTGTTCACTTTAAATCATCTTCGGGCCCCGAACACAGAACATTATTCATCTCTTCAGCCTGACTTTGAGGATTGAAATCTTGAGTAGACCTCCCATCGCACAGATAGATCCACGGCTCCTCCCGCGAGGTTCATGTCGGATAACCGCCAGAGGCACACTACTGCACACTGGAGGCTTGGACTAGGGGCTAGCGTCTAGAAAGTCCAGGGATACCTGCAGGTGCCTAATCACATCACTGCTCTATGCTTCCTACGCGCTAGCCTATCTAACGTCCTGACTAGGGTCAAGTTGTTGGAGGGTACAGAATGAATTGAAATAGCCAGACGCCAGCAGGAATCTTTCACGATGGTGCTCATCGAATTCTCCTCTATGAAGCTCGGCGGCATGCTGGCCCGTCGAACGGGTATTCTGCCACTCTTCCTCGTTGCGCTTCTCTTGCTTAGCGTGGTATACTTCTGGCAGCATCATCCGCTACAATCTGTTCACTTTCTACCGAGTCGGCGGTTGCAGCTTTGGGAAGGCTTGAAGCCTCTGTTGGAACGGTATGAACCTAGTTGTCCTGTACCAATGCTAGATGGTGGACCGGGTGTGGTGCGGTTTGACGCTGTGGAGGAGACCAGTCGCATCAACTACATCTCGAATGTAGATCAGATTGAGCAGCCTATGCAAACAGCACACGATGGTTTTGTCGATGCAATTCGCGACCTCAGAATTGATCGTGCCTATGTCCCGGGATCAATGGGCATAGTATCCTCCGCTGGCGGAATATACCTTCCTACGTTCGTGGTAACGCTGCGACTTCTCCGCCGCTCGGGGACAACCCTACCTATCGAGCTCTTCCTCAAGGATGAGACAGAGTACGAGCCCTACTTCTGCGAGGAGTATCTTCCATCTCTCAACGCGAAATGCCTTGTTCTCTCGGACATCATGAGCACTGGGAATAAGACATCTACAGCAAAACCAATAAAAGGCTTCCAGCTAAAAGCCTTTTCCATGCTCTTCTCCTCCTTTGAGAAAACACTCTGGCTAGACGCAGACTGTGTCCCGCTTCACGATACAAGACCCCTTCTCAACTCTGCCCCTTTCACAAGCACGGGTCTTGTAACATGGCCCGACTTCTTTGCCAACACAGCGGCACCAGCATACTTTAACATATCACGCCAGTCTGACCCGCCCTCAACAAAGCGTCAAGCAACCGAGGCCGGGATGATGCTAGTCAATAAGAAGACACACTTTCCTACCCTCCTTCTATCAGCTTACTACAATTACTATGGGCCCGACTACTACTATACCCTCCTCGACCAAGGCGCCCCAGGAACAGGCGACAAGGATACCTTCCTGCACGCAGCAACAGCCCTAAGTCAGTCCGTCTACGCAGTCAGTGAGCGGCCCGTTGACCTGGGGAACCTGACACCGTGGGACGAGAACACCGCTATCAACGCAGGCTGGATTCAGGCCGATCCAGTACAAGACTATGCCCTAACAAGCACTGAAAAGTACCGCGTCACCGATCTAACAGTCGCGAAAGCACCCCGCGCCTTCTTTATACATGCCGGTGCGCCAGAGTTCAACCCGGGGTACCAGCTCCTAGGCGAGAAACTCCGCGGGTTCGATGGCGAAAGAACGCGACTGTGGACGTACCCGGCTGAAGCGATGAAGAGGTTAGGATTCGATGCAGAGAAGGTGTTCTGGGAAGAGACGATGAAGGTCACTTGTGAGATGGAGGGGAAGTTCAAGACGTGGAGGGGGAAGAAGAGGTTATGCGATAAGGTGAGGCAGCATTGGGATGCGGTTTTTGGAGATCAGAATAGGCAAGTGCCGCTTTTTACGGACGATTAAATCTCTCTTCTATACTGTATGTATTTTCTTACTTGAGTTTGTATAATTGATACCCTGGCTTGCCTATTCATCGTTGCTTCAGTTCAGCCTTTCAAAAAGAGCATTAAACAAGGCAGACCTGTTACTCCTGTGGCAGGTCACTCGGTCTCCCTAATACAGAGCTCCGAGTATTATCTCGCGTCTAGCAAATTGGGTGCTTCTCACATTTACGGCGATCCAACCGCGCCGCCAGCCCCAACCCCCTCAAAGCCGGCCTGCCAACCACCTCACCCTCGACATCAAAACCTCAATAACAAAAAAAACAGCACTACCCACTGACAACCCCGAAAGCCATTGTTTCACAGTAATTGCGGCGCTGCTCCCCTGTAGGTGTCATAAAAATAAACCAGCAGAGGAGACGACCTATGACGGGCTGTCATTAAGCGCCGGCGCAGCCCTAGTGGCCCTATAGGGACCGGCGCACGCTGCTAAATCAGCCCGCCGAATGGGATCCTGAACTTTAAGCGCTTTTAAATTAAGGGACTCTTCGTGCGGTGACCCATTGTATGGTTTGGGTATTGGGGATGGAGATGGAGACAATGTGTGTACCCTGAATGATCCGCGGGTTGCATGGGCACAGGCAGGGGAGGGGAGGGTCTTGGGGGTCTTGTAAATAATCTCTAGACCCTGTTTTGGAATTCGTACCTTCTTTCTCTGTGTTGCGGTTTGTACTTCGTCGGGTTTCTCATGTTATTCTCTGCTTGAGAAGGCAGAGCAGCTAGCCCCTACTCAACATGACCTTTTTCCTCCTGCTCAATCAAATAACCATTCTCCTCCTCTCCCTACTACCGAGAACGCACGCCGCAAGATACTACTACACAGACGGGTCCTTTGCCCTCGATGAACAACAACCCTGTTTCCCCGATCAAGAAGTCAGCGCGTGCTGCGGCCTCGCCAAGACAAACGGCGACGAGAACGACTTTTGTCTCACGAATGGACTATGTCTAGGCCAGGTATCAGGGTACACGGGGTTCATGCTGCTGAATTCCTGCACGGACTCGAGTTGGGAAAGTGATGATTGTCCTAATTTCTGTCCGAAATGTAAGTACTCAACCAACCGCTCTCTCCTCCTACCACCCCAACTTCTGTCTGTACCTGGGCCAATACGTATAATTCCAAACAGCAATGCAAGTCTCCTACGGCGTCCACATCCTCCCCTGCCTCGGCAAATCCAACAACCAATGGTGCTGCAGCACAGACGGCTCCGACTGCTGCGACGACGCCTTCGACCTAGACATGGGGAAGCTCATGGTCCCCGGATACAACAGAAACTGGACAAGTCCGACGTCGATTGTGGATCCGCCTACGTCTACAGCGGGGTCAATTACGAGCGTTGATGCGACGGCTATACAGACGATGACTGTGACGAGTACGACGTTTGCGGCTGCTACTGGGACGGATGCAGCTTCTGGCGGGGGGGATACGGATACGGATACGGCGACGTGTGATGCGGAGAGCGGGACGTGCCCTGATAATAAAACTGTTGTTGTGGGTGTTGGTGTTGGGCTTGGTGCTGCGCTGGTGGTTTGTGTTCTTTCATCTGCGGCGGCATTGTGTTTCCAGAGACGGTCATTCAATAGACGGATTGAGGAGACGAAGGCTTCGTACCTGGCTGGCGGGTACTTGCCCGCGCCGAGGGCTCACGCGGAGCTATCTGCGAATGCGATATACTCCAATGCGCGCCCGCCGCTGGCCGAGTTGCCGGCGACAAAAATGAGGAGTATTTTTGAGATGCCTGGGGCTAGGGATGCGCCGCGGATGATATGACGGAGTGGTGATACGTGTGGGTGACTCGGTTGGCTTGATTACCATAATGACTTTGTACATACGATTTCCATTACGCGAGCTCAGAGATTCAAAGCAATACATTCTGTCAAATATTCCTCGCATAATAATGATATTGGGATAGGGCCTGTTACTTTGACGGCGAGTTGACCAGCTCATGACTTGCGCTTGTGAAGAATGGAACATCTCTCCGGCCACCTGGGACTTAGACCGTATTTGCCATGGTATCCTAGGGTAAGATCTACTGTCCAAGTGTTGTTGGTCCTTTTTTACTAGTATTTCTGACGAGCCAAGGGTCGCAGAAGCAGACTTGCGAGCCTGAGGGGGAAGGTGCAGCCCTTTTGGTACTGAAGCAGTTACGGAAGGCACGACTAACGCCCAGCTCTGGAGGGAAGGAGCGACCATGAATGGGGCCTGATCAAAGCAGGAGCGACCCATCACCCGTCCTAATACGGAAGGAGTGCTTGCAGGAAGCATTAGGGAAGGCACGACTGTCGTCCATGGTCTTTGAGGCCAAGTGCCAGTTTACTACAGACGACACTTGTTTGGCTGCGCTCTTTGGCCTTATAGACAATCATATTCTCGGTCCTCCGATGCTGATATTCTCTCTTGACTCGCCATGTACCATTATTGATGCATGGAGAGGGCGCCTTTCTTCCAGAACACTGCCTCGGCTTTCTTGCAGTCAACAATCAGCGTGCATTATACTCATACTCTGTGCTGGCCATAGATAGCTATGCACGAGGCCCGGTTCTTTTCGCTTCACAACTTATAATGAGCCTACCACTTGTTATGCCATGACTACTTTGTTGGTAGCACATCCCATAGATCTGCGTCCGATCTGACGTGACCGGATTGGAATAGCGCCGGACCGGAGATGCTAGCGTCGGTGCTGCTTCAGCCTCCTCCGGGTATACAACCACCTACAACCTTCGGACGAAGCTTCAACAAGATCTCTGCCACCCGGAGAATATCAAAGAGCGGAGATCCTTATCACTGACTCGAAGGATATATAAGATGTCTCGATCACTATGTTGCTCTCTTTTCCAGCCACAAGCACCCCGAACATCATCGCAAATACAACACCCTTCATATTCAACGCGACAATAACATCTAACAACTTCGATAATGTCGGATAAATGCGCCATGTCTGTACCTTCCATTCACCACCTCTTCCCGCCGGCTCCTTCCTTTATTGAGAAAGATATTCCAGACCTTACTGGGAAAGTCGCCGTAGTAACCGGTGCCACCTCAGGCGTGGGCCATGAGACTGCTACAGTCCTCTACTCGAAGAATGCAACGGTCTATATTGCTGCGCGCTCAGCTGAAAAAGGCGATAAAGCAATCGAGTACATCAAGAGTTCTCCAGAATGCGCAGGCAGCCGAGGCCGACTGACATTCCTTGCGCTGGATTTGTCTGATTTGACTAGTATCAAGGCTAGCGCTGAGAGGTTCTTGGAGAGGGAGGAGAGGCTGGACATCTTGATTCATAATGCTGGTGTTATGCAGCCGCCGCCGAGGAGTAAGACGAAGCTGAACCACGACCTCGAAATGGGAACCAATTGCCTTGGACCGTTTCTGTTGAGCGGTCTTCTCTTACCACTCCTCAGACGTACTGCAGCGAGTTGTCCGAACAGCGTACGTGTTGTATGGGTGTCTTCTATCATTGAGTTTGGCACGGTGCATAGCGGAATTATATTTGATGAGGAGACTGGTGTACCAAAGGTCCTCAAAGACTCGATGGAGAATTACATGCAGAGTAAGGTCGGCAATGTTTTTCTTGCAAACGAGACCGCGAAGCGTGCGGGAGGCGACGGGATTTTGAGTCTGGTTGGTTTCGTTCCGCAATCAATACAGCGCGCGGAGGCTAACAAAAACAGAGTGTCCATCCCGGTCTGATGAAAACCGAGCTGCAAAGACACCAGCCTGCTCTTGTTGGTCTCATGATGGTATGTGCCCGCGGACTTGATACTGACTGAGGCTAACGTCCGTCAGCGCATCATGTTTAAACCTCCCCGCTATGGTGCATATACCGAGCTATTTGCAGCGCTTTCGCCTCAGGTAACTGCAAAAGACAATGGGGCTTATATACTTCCCTGGGGCCGCTTTGGCACTATTCCCGATCACATCGCCAAGGGCATGCGGTCGGTTAGTAGAGGTGGGACTGGTCTGCAGGAGCGATTCTGGGACTGGTGTGACAAGGAGACGGCCGCATATCGTTAGTGCCATTGGGATAAATAGACATCCTGGGCTATAAGTTGTTTTGTCTTGGTTGTGGCTGAGGTTCAGCTGGATAACGTAATCCACCCGTGACGGGGTGAGGTTATTTCAGCTCTAGTAAACCAGCTTGCTCTTTCCTCATCTGCTTCTTCCCTCCATCACAGCTCCCATTCAGATCTGCTCTGTTTTTTCTTTCTCTAAAATGGACCACACTAAGCCTCCTGTCCGAGCCATTATATCCTGCACCTCTTGCCGACGGAAAAAGTAAGCATCTGCACCGCTAAGCTGCAGTCCTAGACGGCCGCTAAGCATACATTCAGACTCCGATGCGATCGTCTGCGCCCATGTGGCAGCTGTGTGAAGCGGAGCTTGGAGTGCGAGTACCTCAACCCGGCGCCATTCACCCGTAATGCCGGCACTGCTACGCGCTCAACGAAGCAGCTGAACCAACGCGTCAAGGAGTTGGAGGAATTGGTCAATGTTTTGGGAAAGGCCAGGAATACAGCGCAACCGCATAGTCAGGTTCAGGAAGAGCAAGGGCTTCACGATGCCGACGACGCGATTTCTAGCTCTCTGGGACGGATCCAGGTGGGGGGGATGTCGACGAGCTATGTCTCTGGGGCGCACTGGGCTGCTCTTCAACATAGTGTACGTTCCAGACTCTGCCTATCAAACCGCGACTGACCCGATCAGATTGCGGAGATTAGAGAGTGTCTGGATGACGACACTGCCGTCAATACAGACGGCCCGGCACTTTTACTTGGACTCTGTCCGCCTGCTAACAAGGAGGATTTTCTGGCCATTATACCCCCCAAGGCTATGGTCGATCGGCTGGTGTCTAGATTCTTCAACTCGATGGAGCCGGGTGTTCGTATGTTTCTCTCTCTTGAAACCTAGGCTCTTCTGACGCCCGCAGTTCTCTTCCATAGTCCTACTTTTCAGAAAGAGGTTTGTCCTGGATCTGTCTTGAGGAAACTTGCTAACTGGGCAGTACAATAATTTCTGGCGACGACCCCAAGATATTAGCCTGACTTGGTTGGGCATGCTTTTTAGCATGATGTGCCTAGCCATACGCCTCCATCAGCGCTCCGAAGCAGAGTCTTCCAATGGTATAGAGAACCCCGAAGAGGCGTGCAATGCATTTCGACTACACGCTGCCTACTGTCTGATCAAAGACAGATATACAATACCATCCAAGTACACAATCGAGGCCCTACTCACATACGCACAGTGCGAATACTTTCGGTCTGCTGACGCCCAGCATGAGAATTGGGTAATGTTTGGGGTTATTCTGCGACTGGCTATGCATGTCGGCCTACACAGAGATGGTTTGCGATTTACAGGATTATCATGTTTTGAGGTTGAAATGCGCCGGCGCGTTTGGGCTTTTATAATACAAGCGGATGCCCTTTCTTCTTTTCAGTCGGGGCTGCCACGCATGCTACACAAGGGCATCGCGGATACGAAACTGCCTCGCAACTTGCTGGATGAAGATTTTGACGAGAATACGACCATCCTGCCGCCCAGTCGGCCCGATACGGATGCAACGCCGCTCTCGTACGTTATTGCAAAGAGTGAGATTGCGACTGCGTTTGCTCAGATTACCGACCTGGTGGCGTCAACAGAGGTTCCTTCTTTTCAGTCTGTCATAGAACTCGATATGCAGTTAAACAAGGCTCACGCTGCAATACCAGCGCACCTCAAGTTTCGCGACGTCGGCCAGTCTGTCACGGATCTACCATATATCATCATGCGTCGGTACAGTTTAGAGATTCTATATCAGAAATCTCGCTGCATCTTGCACCGACAATACTTGTCTGAAGGACGCTTGGACCCAATATATGCAAAGTCTAGGCATAGTTGTATTGATGCAGCAACGAATTTGCTGCACCACCAAGCTGAACTTGACGCGCATATTCAGCCTGGAGGAACTTTGTATCACAGTAAATGGTTTCTCTCCTCATTGGCAACACATGATTTTATCCTCGCCGCTATGGTTTTGTGCTTGGAGCTACATTTGTCAAAAGACAGTGATCAACCGGAGGACCTGCGTACCAAAGACAGCTTTCTTTCCGCTCTGCAGGTTTCTCACGATATCTGGGGAAAATACAAGGAATATTCTGCTGAGGCTACGAAGGCTTGGCGATCAATCAGCATTATGCTGAGCAAAGTGAACGCAACGCCGATTGATGTTGCCACACCTTCAACCGGCCAAGCCACGAAAATTGACAGACCATTCTCGAATAATGGCCTTGAACCTAGTAAGAGGCCCTCTCTGGATCAATACAACCCGGCCCTAAAATCTCTAGGTGCTGACCGACCGGATTGGCATGACTTCGCGACCAACCGAATTGAATTCGACCACACCATGGCGTTGGATATGGCTCGCCCTGACGAAGCTATAACGCAAAATAGTATCTGGGACTTTTCCGGTAATATCGATTGGGTGAGTGAACATCATTCAAACCTGCACATTGGTTAATGACTAAGAACAGCTCCAATTCGACTTGACAGTACAGAGCTTGGATTTATCTGGAGGGATTGTCGGAGAGGGTGGCGAGATATTCTCGAACTAAGCATTGTTTCCACGTGAATTTCCCAGAGGACTCATTCGAAAATTTACACGCTACCTTCGACTCAAAGCCCACGCACTTGGTAGCCGGTTACAGGTTCAGGCACAACCTCTCGAGGTCGTCCGGCAATAGGCAATCTATCCTGTGTCAAGAAAATGGTATGGATGGCTGAGCTGAAGGCATTGGACATATATGGGGGCTTTAGGGCAATAAATGCTGGAGACCTGCCGAATTTGGAAATGGTAGAAATCAACCCGAATGGCTGTCAGGGACCTCGGGCCCACTCAATGCTACCACCATCTACAAGACAGACGAAAGAGCCAATCTCGATCAGATGCGCCGGCAGCCGCCCGCTGTAGTCTCAAGGCGCCTCAGAATGGGCTTACGTGTTCCGGGATCCTGGAGCTTGGCTCGTTGAACCTAATGTGAACCTCACCCTTCTGTCAATGGTCTGTACCATCAACTCTTTGCTACTCATCATGGCCAATCCAGAATACGACATTGTTATTGTCGGCGCCGGCTTCTCGGGCATTTATCTCTTACACAATCTCCGCAAGCATGGATTTAGCTGTCGCATCTACGAATCTGGTACCGACCTTGGCGGTGTCTGGCATTCAAATACATACCCCGGAGCTCGAGTAGATTCGGAAGGATGGATCTACCAGCTTTCCATTCCTGAAGCTTGGAAGGACTGGTCTTTTACCGAGAAATATCCTTCTGCTGATGAGCTTCGACTATACTTTGCGCATCTGGACAAGACCTTGGAAATCAAGAAGGACGTTGAATTTTCGACCACGGTCACAGGCGCACAATTCGACAAGGACAGATCGAACAAGTGAAAGGTCGAAACTGCCGATGGGCGCGTAACGACTTGCCGGTTCTTGCTTTTTGGTATTGGCTTTGCCAGTCAGCGATACGAGCCAGATATCCCCGGATTAGACAGTTTTAAAGGGGAGGTATGCCATACGTCCTCTTGGCCAAAGGGTATGGATGTTCAAGGCAAGAAGGTTGCTGTTATCGGAACAGGCGCATCAGGCGTACAGATTGTTCAGACTCTGGCCAAGGAAGTGGGCTCAATGACAGTTTTTCAACGTACCCCGAACCTTGCAGTTCCGATGCAGCAAAAACCTCTATCCGTTGAAGAACAAGCAGAAATCAAAGCCAAACTCCCGGAGATTTTTATAGCACGGACCCAGAATTTCGGGGGGTACCTCGACGCACCCAACCCAGCAAAAACTTTTGATGACCCAGCGGAGGAGAGAGAGCAGTTCTATCAGTCCCTTCTTGACAGGGGCGGCTTTGCCTACCTCTTAGGTGGATACAGCGACCTTTTGATTGACGAAGCCGCGAACCGCGAAGCATACAGTTACTGGGCTAAAAAGACTCGCGCACGCATCCATGACCCTCGCAAGCGCGATATCCTCGCCCCGTTACAGCAGTACCACCCTATCGGCGCAAAGCGCTGCTCCATGGAAACAGATTATTTTGAGCAATATAACCGTGAGAACGTTGACGTCGTGGACCTTCGCGCACCAGAAAATGCCATCACAAATTTCACGCCTGATGGTATCCAAACGGAGAACGGCACTATTTATCCCGTTGACACCATCATCCTCGCTAGCGGCTTCGACAGCTATACAGGCAGCTTCACGCGTATACCCCATCTCCGCAATACAGAAGGCGTCACAATAGCCGAGGAATGGGGCCGCGACGGCGCAACAAGCTACCTCGGCATGACGAGAAAGGGATATCCTAACATGTTCTTTGCATATGGCGTGCACGGTCCGACGGCGCTCAGCAACGGACCTACCTCGATTGAAATCCAAGGAAACTGGATCGTGGACGCTATACAAAAGCTTGATAAAGAGGGACTAAAGTATGTTGAGCCAAAGCTTGAAGCTGAACAAGGCTGGAAAGCACAACTTCAGGCAATTGCAAACATGACACTCTTCGTCAAGGCGGATAGTTGGTATATGGGAGCTAATATACCGGGGAAGAAGAGAGAGATGATTAATTGGCCCGGTGGGTCTATACTCTATGATCAGATTTGTAGAAAGGCGTTGGAGGATTGGGAGGGGTTCGTGACAGTTTAACCCATTCTATTCTTTTGTTCTTGAAATATCAACTGTATCTTATCAACTTCATATCTTGTCTACCCATATCGTCCGTCTAATCCCGTCCACTCCCACCAGCCAACCTCCAAGCCCTCAAGGGCAACCCCTGCAACTTTGAGACAGCAGGCTTGATAAACATGATGAACGTGATTGTCCCAACAGCAACACAAAAGATATTCGTCAGGTAATATCCGTCCCGTGTGATATCGCAAGTACCGCCACCATCCGTGCACCGCGCGCGATCAGGCTCAAGAGCGCAGGAAAAGGGCGATGTAACCAGGTCGCCTTTAAGGTCTGATGGTGGTGTTGACGGAGGGATACATGTAGCGGTAGTAAACATGTCGACGAGCTTGAGGATAAAGTAGCGCGGGAATGTGCCGCCTAGGTTTGAGACACTATCCAATATTAGCACGAGAGCATTGATAAGGATGGGGAACATACGTAGCGAGCATAGTCATATAAGTTCCTCCAATAGCCGGGTCCGAGACTCGAGCATGGAACGCCGAGACAGCGACAAACATGACGGTATTCATGAACGTCGAGGCTACATGCTCGCATATCACAGTAATGATATACCATGTCGGAACTTCAGGGGATGACGGGAATATCATGACTGTAAATTGGGCCAACACAGCGGCCGCCAGACGGCCCATGAATGCCCAGCACCACAGCCGCATGGGCGTGTACTCTGTCGACCATTTACCGGCGTAGTATCCCAGTCCAATTTCAAAGGGAAAATCGATGAGCACGACGAGAGCCATGTTATCCTGTCCAAAACCCTTGTCGAGGAGTTTGAGGGATGTGACGCCGTCGTTGGCTTGGAAGCCGATTTTTGCGATAAGGTGCACGAGGATGATTGTTTGGACGTTTTTGAGTTTGAGGACGCTCCACATGCTCTTGTAGACGGCTGAGATGCTATCGCGCTCAGAGACGTGGTCTTCCTTTTTGAGGATTGCGAGGCCGGTGGTTACGATGAGGTAGGCCCAGCCCCAAGTTGTGAGATAGGTGCCGAGGGAGAGAAGACCGGTATCGCCGGGGATAGTGCGGAACCAGCGGTTTGCAAAGTCTTTGGAGTTGAATGCGAGAAAGACGGTATAAGATAAAAAGTGGCCGGCGGTTAGACCGACGGTTTGAGCGGTCGAAGCGTAGGAGATGTTTGGCGGCGACATGAGGGTGATTGCCCAGCCATCCACGGCGATATCCTGGGTAGCGCAGAAGAATACTAGCAGGAACCACCAGTAGGTAAAGTTCCAGACACCGGCGCCACCATTGGCGCCGGCTTCCTTCATCATGTCTTCAATGTGTCCACCGAGGTAGATCATTGCGATTCCAGCAACCGCTTGAACCGGGGTGATCCAACTCTTCCGGCGGCCGAATCGACGACTCCAGACCGCGTCCACAATAGGACTCCATAGGAGTTTTAGAGAGTACGGGTATGAGGCCAGTGAAAAGACTCCAATCTGACCGTACGAAAGGTACGGCTTGAGTAGAAAGGGAACCGATCCCGTCGCCAAACCCATTGGCACCCCCTGGAGAAAGTATAACAAACACAGCACCAAAAAGTTCCTCTTGTCGCTCTGCGGGAGATCACCAAAGCTCGTATTCGCCATCCCCGGGGTCTGCGGCGTGATCGGCGGGTCCTGGTCAAGGGTAAAGCTCGGCCTCGACATTAAGCGGTCCGCTCGCGCCGACGACGATGTCTCGGTGGATGTGTCGCGCTTGCGCATTTCAATGTTGGAATTCATGTCGCCAGAGTTACCGTTTTGGCCGGTCGCAACGTTTAGAGTCGGCTTTGACCGGCGTTTGGAAAGAGTGTTGTTGTTCTTGCGCTTCATCGGTAAGCGTCCACGGTGGGTGGAGGAGGACGGTGCGTCGCCGAGGAGTCGCGATTCGGGATCTGAGCCAGACACGTACGCGTCGGAGTTGGAGGTATATGCAGAGTCTATTCGATTTGAATCGTGTTGTTCCTGACTATCTCTGGTGTATGTTAGGGCCTCGAGTTCAACTTCATCGGGGTCTTGGTTGATACGAGGGCGGCGAGTGTAAGACGTCTGAGCATGGGTCGAAGGCGAAGGAGCGGAGGGAGAAGGATTGATAGGAGAGGAGAAAACTGGACGACCCTGGCTCGACGAGTTCATGCGAGGGGCCGTGATGGGTGAATGTGGCGGATTAAGATGAGGAACTTGTTACTTGGAGAGGCAAGCTGGCCTCAATGGAATTCGCAGCAGCGGCTCCGCAGTGAAATCAGACCCGTTAGCCGGACCCTGACTCGGCGATCGCTGAAACTTGGCAGGGACCACCGTCATGCCCTGTTCCAGGACTCCGTGTGTTCGTCTTGGGATTTGCAGGGATTTTCCTTCAGTTACGCAGCTCAATTGCCGTGAGGCCGTGAGTTGTGTTGATGTTGGTTATGATTACGAATTCTCGTATCCTTTTCTCCAATTGCAAGGAACGAGTTCATTCCAATCAGACTGCCGCTCAGCAATGGTACAAAATAGAATACTGACATGAAAGTAAGATTCATAGAATATAAAAGTCACTTGTAGATTATCAGCAAACCTAATAATAATGCGGAGGAATGGCAAGATCTGTAGAATCACGTGATACTATCATAGCCAAAACAATCGCATTGACTGCGCCAAATCCAAACAAACACAACAACCACAGATACCCTCATCATGGATCTACACAACCCAACAACGCAAAGGGAAGAGGAGATTGACTCTGAAATATCTTCCATCCGTCGCGAAAGTATGTCACCCGCCTTACTCTCCAGTTTCAAACTAACTAACCCTGACAGTCCGCAAGCTCCAGCGCCGCCGCCGCTTCCTCTCATCAAGCATCCTCTCCTCCGAAGCACTCCAGAAACGGCTTAAACCTGGAAAGCAGCCTGTACCTACATTATCCGGACTCGACGAAGACATTTCCCCGCTCGTCCGCGCCGCAGGGTCTCACGCGCAATCGAACCACCACCGCATCGCGTTCTCAACGACTACATTCCCATTCAAAGATCCGTCGCCGGCGACTGACAATGAAGACTCGAATCTACTAGGCGTGCGCATAGACGTCTGCATCCGCAACGGCCGCTTCACAAAACCATACTACCTCCTCATGCGCAAGGTGCGCGCAGAGTCAGACTCCGACGATAACCAAGGGCAGTCCAAAACACGCCTTCGAATCCACCGACATACAATGCCCGCATTTATACCCGTCGATAGATTAAGTCGGATCTTCCTCCCCGATACCCCGCGCGTCAGCGACGAGGTCGAACAACTGAAGAAACCGACCCCGCGCAAACAGAATCTCCAGTCTTTTGTCCGTGAAATTCGCCGCCAACTCGTCGCTTGGCATACGCGCGTCGACGCAATATATTACCTCCGCGAGCAGATTGGTATTGTACGGCGGGATGGAGCGTATGCCGATGACAGCGAGGACGGGCCGTGGGACCGGGATATACTTTCTGACATTGGCTTCGACTCTGGTCTTGGTGAGACGAGATTGACGAAGAATGAATATGGGATTTTGTCGTTTGCGCCGACGGCGTTGGAAGCTGTTTACGTACGTGTTGAGTGGGATGATGGGCGGGTTGGACGGTTCAAGATTTCGAATTCCGGACTCGTGGAGAGAGCGGTTGTTATTGGGGACGAGGGGCGGGATAAAGCGGTTGAGGGGGTTCTTGCTGGCGGCGATAGGCAGGTTCTCGGTGTCTTGGAGAGGTTAAAGAGGGGTCAACTGGTTACAAGGGATGGGAATGAGAGTGTGGTCTCTAGTTCTGAATAGGTAGTTTATACCCATTGCTTGAATCGTCATTCTCTGTTCGAACGAATCTTAGTCGTATTCTCTAAGTAAGCTAAATATCTATCAAAGAAGAGTATAAGTAGGTATAAACAGCAATCCAGAACAACGGCTATGCACGAAGTGAAATGGAACAGAGGAAGCCGCCCCATGGCTGACGCTTAACCAGCCGCATCCGAAGAAAGAACACGTATAGCCTAGAATTAAACGGCAATATTACAAGTAAAATAAACCGTAGGCGAGTAAAAGAAAGCCGCCTAGATTTTGAAAACAGATTAAAAGTGAAGAGATGGTATGATCCGCTGTGTATATGCCGCTCGGTAGAATGCGAGAGATCAATGGAAGGAAAGGGTATCACGTAGACATCAGTTCGTTAGAGCACGCGGAGTCGGGTCGGGGTCAGGCTGAGTCACGAGTCTTTTGGCCGCGGCTCGGAATCTGCCTCGACGTCTGCATCAGAGACACAGATGGCCGAGTCCCGAGTTTCAGACTGTGAGTCTGAGAAGGATAATGGTGGTAAGGGACCGTACTGTTTGCCGTCTTGAGTTTCGAGTTTTTTGCGCAGGATGGCTTCTTCGAGGACCCATCTATGCCGAAGTTTTGTTTTCTTGGTGTTGAGGGTCTGGAGGTTTGATGATTTCTCTTGTTGGTGTTCTTTTCGTAGCTCCGACACTTCTGCCGCATGTTTTTCTATCATAGCGTCTAGTTCTCGGTCCATTCGAGCGATGGCTTCCTGAAGTCGAATCTCTTGGCGGTCTCGGAGGACCTTGATCTTGGATACGTGGAGTTGCGCCATTGAGTCGTAGCTGCGTTGCTCCTGCGCTAGCTGGTCTTTGTGCTGCTGGGTGAAGCTGCGGCTGGGTGTTGTTATATCCGATCCTGAAAATGAGGGAGGTCGTGAATCGGGCGGGCTCGAGCTGCTGAGGTAGGCTTCCATGTATTTGATGCGGGTTTTGGAGTTGGTTTTGGCTCTTTCGAACTCTCGAACTTGTTCCATTTCAACGACGAGTTGACGTTCCTCCATGCGAGCGGCGTCGGTTATATTCTAGATGTAAGAGAATCGGGGTTAGTCGAGGCAGGATCATGAATCCGGGGAAGAATTGTTAACATACCTTTTCCCGCTTCTCATCCTCGATTCGCCGGTTTTGTGCGATTTTTTCGTCAACCTTGGGCTGTTGCGCACGTCGAATCTCAATGATGAGATTATTCTCAAATGCCATATAGCGATTGCGATCAGCGACCTGGTTGTCGCGCAGCTCCTTTAGCTTATCATTGCCGAGACTTCGTAGCAGGGCCTCGTGGTCGAATACGGGGACTTCAAGCTTCAAAGTTTCCTCCTCGTCGGAGCGCCGTGTCTCATTTGGTTTCGTGTCGACATAAAGCTTTTCAACGCCACCTTCTCCTTTCGTGACGGTTATTTGTGCGGCAGGTGGTAGAAGAACCGTCGAGGGCGTTCTCCGTCTCCGAAAAGGTATCTTGTCGATTGCGGACTTGATTCCAGATTTTCTCCTTTCCTTTGTCTTGTCTCCAGATATCACGTTCAGTAGCGAGTTTCGATTTCCCGGCGGCCGGCTGGCGATGTCCTGGGCCAATCTACCATCGCTAGAGCTAAAAGAGGTCGGGCGAGTCGAAAGAGAAGCGAGAGAGCGAGTACTGCCGACTCTTGCGGGGACAGATGCGATGGTATATTCCGATAACGACGTAGCCAGTTGGTCGAGCGGGGGTGAAGTGTGCGTGTCGCATGCCGAATTGCGGTCGGTCGAGGAACTGGAAGAGAGAACCGGGGAGGAAAGATCGACCATTCCAGAGGCAATCGAGGCAGCCAGGGAAGCCACGATCTCGACCTCTGGAGCGTTGAGTCCTAGCTCTTTTGCTTCATTCTCTAGACGCTGTTGTTGCGCCGTTTCTTCCTCGGAGGAAGAAAGTAACAGGACTTCTCGGCGATATTTGTCCTCGTCGATGCCGACGGCATCTGTCGGCTCCATCATGCAATTGCAGACCCTTTTATACCCAGTCACACATAGACCGCAATGATCATGGACGTTTTTTCAGGCGGGGGGACAGCGGGAAGGCGCCCCTATACGTATGCGACAAGCGAGTTTGAAGGATCGGACGACGGATCATCGAGATGCGGATGGCGCGGTTTTCATCGGCTCGCCCACGGTACGTAGAGCACGGTGGACGAGAGGAAATTATTCGACAGCGGCATTCGACTTGCGGGGAGGAAAAAGGACTTTGACGGGTTGCGAGACGTCGGGTGGAAGAGGAACACGAGAGGGGGAGCTCAGCCGTGCGCAAGAGGAGCAAGTGAATCAACTGATAGAGCGATGGAGAATGAACTGGAGCAGCGGAGACGGTTAGTGAGCGCAACGGGCGCTGATTTGGGCGTCGATGCCGGCACTTGATTAAAAGGGAGGATTATTACGGAGGCTTCTTCAGAGGATTTCCTGTTCGTTGGGCCCTGTTTGCGACCAGGACCCGCCTGACCGTATCATGATTACGCTGCTTTGAGCCTTCCGACAAAACCACACAAGTCCTGCAGCGCTAGGCAGGAGGAAGGAAACAACCTTGTTGACTGTAGTCTGTACTGTATGCGGGCAGCAAGGACACCAAAGAGTCTGTGCATTTGGTGTCACAAAAAGGTTGTTACAGCATTCGTCTAAGTCCTGAGTCCTACCGAGTACAGAAAGACGGTGGAGCGCGAGCCGTGGTTTCAGGTTTGCATCAGCTGGCTCTGGTTCAGGCACCGCCGCTTCACATTCAGGGGACTTGCAAGTCACCGCCGATCTACATTCTACAGAGTACAGTCCTCCGCATGAAATCCCGACTTTTACTATAAGTATGAAAGAATGTTATAGCTTCAGATCAATCTTGTCTTTTAACTTTTGTTCCTATCTCCGCTCGGCTTTTTATTATCGTATGATATATGTTCAAGGAATCGAGGTACATCACCCCAAAAATCTAGTAGGTAGGTATGTTCTTCCTGTGTAGCTCTTGAATCCGACATTCAAGACTCCTATCTGGTAGCCCCAGCCCTGCAGAGATGGGTATAGGTTGTCCGTGTCCGAAACAAAAAGACCTCCACGCGTTAGAACCAGCCAGACTCGAGTACATGCAAATGCCTAAACCCAATCCTACCAATCCTACCCAGCTCATGCCACTTGAAGTAATATGCCTCAGAATCAACATCATAATTATCCTCCCCTGAATCTTCAGTCTTTGATTCCTCCTTGTCTTCATCAGAATCCTCATAATCATCGTAGCCTGGCTTCCGGTGTCCCAGTCCTCTTCGTCATCCGCATCATTAACCTCCTCGTCGTCTGGCTGCTCTAGTTCCTCTACCGCGGCATGGACCCCTCACCCTAACACCTACTCACAGATACCACCTGAACACTTGAATAGCCCATTGCTTTAGATGGCGTTCATCGTGCGATGAAATGACGAGTCGATGCTGCGCACCATGGACGGATATAGAATTCCATGGTCGTGACGATCAACAAACGCTTCCCACAAGCGGCAGTCATCTTCAATTGAAAAGTGTAGATTTGCTCTCTTTGCGATACCCTCTAGTGGGAGGAACTCGTCAAAAAAGTGCCCGTAATATAGGTCCCATGGACTCAGGCCTCCAAAATAGGCATGGGGTAAATTGAGAATATCACACATTCCAAACAAGTCTGTTGACTCTACAACAAGCGTTGTAATATGGCCCTGTTTGATGGCTTGGAGACGGCTTTGCTCGATGGATGTTTTTGGATATGTCAAGACCACTCCGTTGTCTTGAGCGTTGGCGGGAGGTTCTCAATGTCGACAAATCCCTGTTCGATCTCGATGTGCTCTAGCACAAACTGTGAGAACCTGACTTTTGCCAGAGCCGGAGAATGGTGATAGAGCCCTAGAGGCGTGGATGTAGTGTGGAGCAACAGATCCAGTTTCTTGAGTGTTATTTTCTGGGCTGTCAGAATCCTGGTGGGCTGGAAGCAGTGACTGGTGAATAGGTGGCCGTAGACAAAGTATAAAACTCTGAGACATGGTATGTGACCTCTTCGAGTGCACTGCACTGACCGATAATGTACTCGAGCTGCTCGCTTGTAAACTGGCAGTCTTCAAACCGGAGGAATTTGATCTTGTTTCTTGCCAGAAATGGGATATTCCCATAGGTGGGCTACATTGATCCAGGTTATGTGCGCCTTCTGTAGGCTCTGGAGCAAAAGAACCGCTAGAAACTCAGGCGTTGTAGGATACGCATCTAGTCTGACTTTTTGGACATTCGGTAGGAGCTCATTTCGTAAGCATGCAATAATGCCGCCTGACAGTATGCTGAAGTTCATGTGGAGCTTTTTGAGCTGCGAGCATTCCTTGAATATGCGAGCAATGAGATAGTCCCAGGTCTGAAGGCCTGTCAGGGCTGGGCTTGCATCGAGAGCATATCGGTCTTGAACCTGTATTATGGGAAGTTGAGTAGGTTCAATTGTAGCTCCCTGACTTTTGTCTGCAGCTCGAACCGTCGGATATTGTGCCAAAGGCCAAACAACTCGGTCCAAACATCCGGTCCAGAATTGCCCCATGATTAGTACATGGTCCAGAGAGCGATGGGGCGTAATCTCTTGCACACTTGCGCGACGTTGACGAGATCACCATTCCAGCCTCCGAAACTTCCATTCACATAAAACAAAGATAATGAGCAGAAGCTCGGTTGGTAGGCGGAGGACGAGTGGACTATGCCAGTGGCAGACTGTCAGTCAATTGCCCTAGACAGCAGAAGAATTCTCACTTACTGAGGCCCAGTTAGGGTGCAGCATATCGACGGTGGAGTTTGTCTGAGAGCCAAGGTTGAAAGGCGGACTGGCGGAGCGGACAGCACGAGGACGAGTTGTAGTGAGTGTGACGAACGTCGGAATCGATTGGACAATGTACTACAGGCAGGGTAGGATATATCTCTAGTTTGACCCCTTCAAAGTCTTAAGATCATTGTTTCGTTAATCTCCAGTGTCTCGAGTAAAGTACTTAGACGTCCTCCTCCTAAAGCCAAGCCCAACATAACAGGACATGGTCAAAGGCGCTATTCATGGCTGCTGAAAGTGGCAATTCTAGACTTCGGAGGCTGGGCGTACACATCAGGATGACGGCGAGATACGGTCCCGGGTTCGACGTGCACATATCGTCAACGACATCCTCTCGCTTGTGACCACTGAGAAGCACGGTTGCTTCAGTTCGAAGGTGAAGATAATGTGGACATCGCTTCTTGTCACGTCGCTACCGCGGAGTAATCCTGCCGAAGACCAGGTTTCAAGTCCGGCTGTCCAGCGTCCCTTCGAGCTCGAAGATTTCTCTGGGGGCTTCCGTCCATCCCATCCGCACCACCATCGTCCGATGTTCCTAGGCTATTGAAAATCCATTCTTCCCCATCTGACTCAACACGTCGTACAGGGTTGACCACCCCGAACCAACAACTTACTGACCCTCCATAAACTCATCCTCATCCTGGGGCCGATCCTCGCCGGTCGAGTAACCGCTGTGATGCTCGACGTACTGCGGTTGAGGGGGCCAACCCCATCACCAACTTCGCCATCGTTATCCTGGTCCCATAAGCCGGATTGATCGCCAGTAGGTCCTCGCCAAAGTCGAACTGCGGAAGTTGTGGTTGGTTACCCCCAAAGATGTACTGGTCCCATGTAGCCTCTTCATCGTCAAACCCCAGTTGGGAAATTGGGGCCTGTTCAAAATCCCCCGGGGAGTTTTCTTGAATGCCTGTATGGCTGTTGAAGTTGAACAATCCCCCAAAGAGGGCACCTTCTGCATTCCAAGGCCGATCGGAGAATGCCTCTTGTATCTGAGCATTGGATATGAGTGTCGTTGTTTCTGTGACTCGGCTGTCTAGGTATACATTAGAGGCTTCGTAAAATAGGTTATAGTATAGTAGCTACCGGCACTCGACGAGGTTCTTGCCCTTTTGGCGGGACGTGGCACTTGTTCGGGCTCCATGTCGAGCGAGATGGTAGAAGAGGAGAAAGGTATCGAGACGGTATTAGAGGATGAAGGTCTCGAGATGGTAGGAGAAGATGAATGTCTCAAGACGGTCAACGAGGTTGCAGATGAAGATGGATTGATGCACCAGCGGCCAGTTGTATAGCCTCACCCAACAGCCATGAGATGGAGATTCCCTCACCGAGTCTGGCTCTGTCATCGGACTCGATGAGGAAAATCTCACTTTTCCCTCAGATTCATGTCTCGGATAGCCTCATCGCCACTTTGAATGGCGTTAATTGTGCAATCAAACGAATCGATGCTGCGTACCATGGACGGTTATAACATCCGATAGTCGAGCGATACAAGCAGTAGAGTCGGTAGTAAACATGAGCACAGAAAGCCATTGACCCAAGCGCAAGGTATTTGCTTTTCATGGCAGCGCGACTGATGATTTCTTTGGTCGTTGAAGTAAGCCGTCGAAGGCGAGGCAAGCCACATGGAGGTGGCTGCACAAGTCAAAGAGATCAGAGAAGTCTGATTCCAAAGGGTCTGAGAGACCTCAGAAGGCGGATGAGAAAAAGAAGAAGAAGAGAATGATCAGAGCGAAGAGGTGGGAGCGAGCTCGCTTTTATAGACCTCGAGGAGCGGTTCGCAGAGGAACTCGAGGGTTGACTGTGACCTTGCGCATGAGCTCGAGAATCATTTTTTAGCGCAATTACCAGCTATATACCTTGTAGAGGCATCAAAGCAGGCAGCAATTTCTATAAACACAGATCCTGATTGGCTGGATATCGCGCGGTAATCGTCGAGGTAGCCTAGTTCGGTGATTAAACTCGACGGTGACTAGTGCCTGCACCGCTAAGGTCTCGTTTTTGTTACCTGTTGCTATTATCGAGGCCTACAGATCTATTCCACAGTAACAAGGGGCTGTGATTATTTTTGAGCGTCACTGAACTCGATACGGTCAGTAAGCCTGGCATGCGAGGAGGAAGAAGAGGGCGGCAAAAGAGACGGGGGGAGGGATTGGGGCATTCACTTGCTTGGAACTCGTCTCAGCCAGTCAACCACTGCCGGCACCGGCGGGCAGGGCTGGCTATACTGAGTTGTGGGGCGCCAGGTTGGGATAGGATGATGGCTCTATAACCTTGGGACATGGTCAGGATACTCATTAAGTACGCGGCTTTGAGCTCGACGTTTACACTCCAGTTTGTATCGGGTAAATCTTTCAGAACACCTATGCAAAGCCATATGGAATGCGTATGTTGACAATACAGCCGAACAAACCCCCGTGGCCGTCCTGGAACCGTAACGTACACAAGGTACGCCTACCTGCCAGTGTATAGTGGACGGACTGAAGAAGAGAACCATGGCAGCAGAGGCATGAGAGGCAGGATCAGAAACGGCTAGGCCAGATTATCTGTGGTCAACTAGATAGAGTGAGCAGGGTGCGCATGATAGTGCTCATAGACGGGGGTGTAAGCTGACTGCATCCAGACCGAGCTCGAGGACTAGCAGGAAGCAACATATGAAGCGACGTCAAATGGACATGAGCTGGACTGATACGAGGAACAGGAGATGCAGTGGATGCAGCGTGGAGGGGAGGGTATACAGAGGAAGGTGGTGGGGGATAGTTCGCGCAGCGATTATTCTTGTTTCCAAGCTGTACTATTAGGTATGATAGGTGGAGGTACCTAGGTGGAGGTACCTAGGTGGTCTATATTCATCCGGCTCAACACCAAACTCATGACTAAATCTTGAAGATTGGTTCTCATCGTTTGCAACAAGATTAGTCCCGCGTCGCGGCTTCTTTGTATGCACTTTCCTGTGCTGGTTGTTGACGCCCTGCTCCCTTCCCGTTCCGGCGGCCTCATACCCTCCTTCCTATTTCGCCATCATTGCCCTCGGTACATGCCCGTCCCTACCAACGGCGAAACTGCATTGACAGTCCTCCAACACCAGCTTCATTGACTGCTACATCAGCTCACTGTGCTGCATTCTATCGACCCTTCTCTACATTCCGTCAAACCCTCGCCAGTACCCATACCTCGGCCTTGTCCTTGTTCGATACGTACTAACATTATTGACTGCGCCAAGCTCTCCTAAACAGCTATTATCCATCTACCTTGCCAGCTCCTTGCCAGTGGTGCTTCGGCTTTCAACCACAGGGCCGGGGGGGCCTCCCCTGTGTTTGGAACAAGGTATCAAAAAGACTGCTCCAAGCCTTGTTTGACATTTGCTGACTGATTTATTCGAGTCTGGTTCCCAACAAGGCATCAGTTGGACCTATCCATCTCGTTACGAGTCCTCGGTCAAATCCTCTCCCTGACACCTCCCAAGCCTAAAACACTAGAGTGCTTCCGGCCCGGCGCCTCGAAACAAGCTTACCAGCTGCGCCGACTGCCAACTACGCCTATTTTTCACGTTTACCAACTGCCTGTCTCACATCAACCATACCACTCAAGTGACCAGACATCTACGCCGATGTGCAATATTGTTGTACATCTTGATACACAGCTTTGTTTAGTAAACGAGCTCAATGAAGTAAGAAGTTTACCTTGAGATTAGCCAGCTGATCAAGACCGTTAGAATTTCAAGGACCTATCCAAAACATCACTCTAACCCATTTCTCACCACTACAATAAACGTCACTACCCTTCCAACATCGCTACAACCATGTCATATGCTTTGGCTGTTGCCTCGCGTTCCACCGTAGTCTTTGGCGCAAGATTCCAACCATGATTACAGCCCTCCATTCTTTGACTGACCACTTTGCGACCGGCCTCCTTTCCTATGTTCACCGCCAATTGCTCGGCTTCGGGCGCCAGGCCGTCCATGGCTGCCGTTAGGATGAGCACTCGGTCTGGGAAGCGGTCGGCTTGCGCATACAGGGGTGAAATGCGGGGGTCTTTGGTGTCATGCGATGCAGGGATATAACATTTGTCAAAGAGACGAGCCAAGGGTGCGGGGAGTGGTTTTCCACTGGGGTCCGGAGCAGGCTTGGATTCAGGTTGAGTATAGAGGTCAACTGGAGGGTAGAAAGCTATAACCGCATAGAAAGTTTCGCGAGGAAACAGCGTCGACGAAGCCGCCAGAGCAAGGTTGCCTCCGGCGCTGAACCCTGAAAGCACGACACGAGAATGGTCAAACTTGTCTGGCTGTTGCAGTACCCAGTTTACGACATCCTGAACGTCGTTGAGAGCTGCAGGAAAAGGGTTCTCTGGCGCGAGACGGTACTGGATATCTAGGACTGTGTATTCAGTTCTCTGGCTCATTTCTCGACAAAACGCATCGTCGGTTCCATGCATGGTCATAACGAAACCGCTTCCATGAAGGTTGACGAGCACAGGACATGGTTTCGTAGGGGAACTGGGTCTATAGGCGTGCGCTTTGATTTTTCTCGTGGAATCTCTGGACGGGATTTGCAGGACCGCGTCCGGTTTCGCGGGAGGCGCTGGGAATGGAGGAAAGGTCCTCAGTAGGAACACCACCACTTTGCAGAAAATATAGGTGAGAAAGAACATGACAAAAGGGGTCGTCCGATATACAGGGCCAGAGCTGAGAGTGCCCGGTGTATCGGGGCCAGGCCTTGTGTAGATATATGTTTGTCTTTGTGCCTAGGCCTATTCAGGCCTCCAATCCCTCAATGGTTACTGAGATGGCGGGGTTCTTGGCATGACTTCGTATTCATCCTCCAGGACTCTTATCAAGTCTGATCGTACATTTAGATAGTGATTCTCGTAAAAGGCCCCCGATAAGTGCCTACAGAGCAAGAGGTGCAGATGCTCTGCGAGATACCCAACCAGGGCCACGTGACTAGATCGTGGCCGTGGCGAGAAGTCACGCCATCTAGGATTTTGGTGGGATGAGCCTTATTGCAACGCCGTTTTCGGACCCACCACGCGCAGCTAGGAACTCCACCAACCACTTCCACCTTCTTGATCATCTCCATCATCCATCGGCATACTCACCATTTGATAATAACGACATTCCAAGAAAGTGTGGAATCGGCGATCTTACTATTGAGCCTCAGGAACCTGCATAAACTTCACTATTATCCGCTTTTATCCACGTACATGCAGCATGCCTTCTCCAACCCAGCCCGGGAACACCAAGTTTACGGTTCTGATCCGCCTACCCTTCCCCAGAGGCGACTTTGTGGATCCTCCTCCAGTAAGTAAATCGGCATCACCTTAGAGACTCTTTCGTAAACACTCACATATCTAGGTTGACTGGAATGCAGCCAAAGACCAAGCTCTCTGGGATGTTCTCTCGCGCCCATCGAAAGGAAACGATATAGACTGTGTGTCGACTCTTCCAAGGTCGCCGTGCTCGCTAACATCATGCAGGGAAAGCACTGTACTTATAAAACCTATCATGAAAACTACCGGGTGCTAACTTTTTCCAGCGCAGAGAGCTTCGACGTTACTCTCCAGTTCCTCCTCCAACAGGCAGCATGGCTGTATGACCGTCAGCTGTCCCAAGTTCGCGCGCAGATGCGCAAGGTCGGCACTACCCACTCAAATACTGCATCTCCAGCCCCTAGTTCCATACATGGGAGCACGGCGTTGGGTCAGCCACCAAAGACGGGCCAAGTCTCGAGTGAGTTGGAAAAGACTTCCAAAATCCGCAATGCTAACCATCATAGGCTCAAGAGCACCATCGCGATTGGCCTCTCAGCCTAAAGAGACTCTCCCACTACGCGGTAAGTACCATCGCTACTCCCATGCTTACAGCTCTAATATTGTACAGCGCCAATTCCCCGACGTACTAGCTCCGGGAATACAGTGCAGCAGATCAAGGCTCCACGGGATGCCTCATATCCTGGCACACCGACGCTGGAAACAAAAGAGCCCAAATGGGAAACTCGTCGCCCTTCAACGAGCAGGCTTGAGCAAGTCCCGGTCGCCACTGTCCAAAAATCCCCTACTCTCGAGGAGGAAGATTTGACATCGAGCTCGTCCGAGTCCAACTCGGACGACGAAGACGATGCGACAGGACGGAGAGGCTTAGGTTTCAGGCGCTTTGGACGCTTTTCGACTCATCGTCCAAGCATACGAGATGATGACTATGACGATGATGAATCACCTGCCTTCCTTCCCCTGTCACGAGGCCACGGCTCGGCATCTCATGGTACCGCCGGCCACGACCTCAGTACAACGCTGAGAATGGGCCAAGATGGCATTTCTGACCAGCAACGTCCACAGAGTACGAGAAAGTCAATGACCACTGAATCATCCGAGAGCTCAATCAGCTCCGGCGCGCCCGCCACTCACGCCAGCGCTCAGAGGCGCAATCAGATCAATCATCCCAGTCCACGAAGAGGATTAGCACACATGAGTCCGAGGCGGTCTACAGCCTCTGGTAGGGATATTAGCGACGGAACACCTAGTATGGGTAGTAGCTTCAGCGATTTAGATGGTATGCATTAAGCCCGAAGCCCCGACTCTTGGTTTCCAAGCTGACATATGGCGTCCAATAGGCGACACCAGCGTGACACAGTCAATGCTCGAGGAAGCTCTTCTGAGCAATATGCAGCATGGCGGGATGGCAAGTCGAATGAGTACAATCAGCCAAGCCATTCGCAGCCGCTATCTCCCTTGAGACACGTGCGTCGATCTCAATGCGGCTCATCGCCTGTCTATGTAACACCACTAAATCCGTATATATACATCAGAGAGCGCTCAGGAATGCTGTCAGCAATTTTCTTTCTGGTTCGAATCTAGCCATTCCTGGAACGGAGCTTTGACAAACGACGCTCCGTACACAAGCTTAAATGAGTCAGCCCCAAAAGCCGAGTCAGCAATACTAACGCCTGCTATCGATTGCTTACTTATACAAAAGTATAAGTCTTGCTTGGCTACTTCGAATACTGGACTCCCTTTCCCACGACGCTCGTATCCGCGAACACTAACACGCGATGCTGACAATCGATGAAAGCTTCAATGCGCAATCCTTCCGGAGTTAATCGAAGCAGAATGATGTTGAACTCGCTCGATCTATCGTACTGAGGATTTACAATGTATATAAGAAAACAAGATCTCGTTCTAGGGGAGTCAATAACCACCAACAAAAGTGAAATACAACCAGGAAATCAAAACCATACGATCTTCTCAGCTACTGCTACCGATACTCAAAATGTCTTTCTGGACCTTCGCACCCAAGCCAAAGACCCCATTGGGCTACCACCGTGTTTTATCTTCGACGGCGGGCATCAAGGTATCCCCTTTGTGTCTGGGAGGTATGAACTTTGGCGAGGGCTGGTAAGCAATCACGGCCACTAAAACTTAGCAGTATTAACTTGATCATAGGGAGAACTTTATGGGGAAGTGCAGCAAGGAAGATGCCTTTGCGCTGATGGATGCCTTCTACGAGATGGGCGGCAACTTCATCGACACGTATGCTGCCCATCTATATTATTGCCGACGTGTCTAACAATCTTCTTAGTGCCAACAACTATCAAGAGGGTGACTCCGAGCGATGGATTGGGGAATGGATGGAGGCTCGGGGGAATCGAGACCAGATGGTGTATGTCGGACCCATTACTAGGTAGCCTGATACTAACTCTACTCTACAAGGATTGCAACCAAGTATACGACTGGCTTCCGAGACATGCATCACGACACCGAACCTATCCAGTCAAACTACGTTGGCAATTCGGCCAAGTCTCTCCAGGTCTCGGTCAAGCATAGCCTGAAGCACCTACGCACTGATTATATTGACCTGCTCTACGTTCACTGGTGGGACTTTACTACCAGCGTAGAGGAAGTTATGCACGGTCTGAATACCCTCGTCAGCGCGGGCAAGGTCCTGTATCTCGGCGCATCTGATATGCCAGCCTGGATTGTCGTCAAGGCCAACGATTACGCCCGTGCCACCGGCCTGCGTCCATTCTCCGTCTACCAGGGTCTCTGGAACCCACTACGACGCGAAATCGAGAGCGAAATCATACCTATGTGTCGTGACCAAGGGATGGGCATTGCGCCATGGGGACCTCTCGCCCAAGGCAAGCTGAAGAGTGCTGAAGCTCGAGAGCTTGTTGAGGGTGGCCGCTCAGATCAGGACATGACGGACGAAGAGATCCGAGTGTCGGATGTTCTTGATGAGATTGCAAAGAGCAAGGGCGTGTCACTTCCAGCCGTGGTATGTCGCCTCAAACCCTTGGTCTTATAGAGACTGACGAGCTAGGCCCTCGCATATCTACTTCACAAGACACCATACGTCTTTCCCATCATCGGACAGAGAAAGGTTGAACATCTTGAAGCAAACGTCGAGGCTTTGAATGTGGAATTGATCAAGGAGGATATGGATAAGATTAATACTGCTGTCCCCTTTGATCCTGGGTTCCCGATGAGCTTCACCTTTCCTGGCAAGTACGATTTGACTCTGACTGCTGCCGACGTACCCTTGACTCGGAAAGCGTGTCATATCGATGCACCACCCCAGCAAGGTGTCATTGCCCCTCGGAAGTAGGTCAAAATCTCAGAGGCGGATAGTCAAATAGGGTATAGCGGATACATGCATGTTTCTAAAAGTTCCGTTCTTCGTCCGTAAAAACTCCGAGACAGATCATGTGACTTCCGTACACCGAGGGCGGTCAAGATATTGCCCTCGGCAATCGTCGGTCGCAGTCTATCTATTGTTCTGACATCAGCGGCACTACAAGTACGTCGTACAACAGAGAACGATTCTACCTCCTTATTTATAAAAGTCGCGCTTGATCTCCAACATTGCTATCCAGCTTACACCTTCTCAGTTTCATATTCAAATAGGACCAGCGGGTCGCCTACCCCGCCAAAAAAATGTCGCCCGCAGACGCCTACTTCAACAACTACCCCCCACCCAAAGCTCTCCCTAAACACGAATCACTAGCCAAATCATTCGTACAGTACCATGTCGAGTCCAACCGTCGTGTCGTTCTCGTCACGTCAGGAGGAACGACAGTACCCCTCGAAAATCAAACCGTCCGCTTCATCGACAACTTCTCCGCAGGAACAAGAGGTGCGACATCCGCAGAGTACTTCCTGCAGCAGGGGTATGCGGTAATCTTCCTGCACCGACAGTTCAGTCTGCTCCCATACTCTCGGCATTACAGCCATTCGACCAATTGCTTCTTGGACTTTATGGATGAAGCTTCGCCAAGCGATTCGAGCAATTCCGACCATGGCCATATCGTCGTGCGGAACGAGTATCAGGATGAGATGCGCGATGTGCTGCGAAAGTACCGATATGCGAAACAGAATAACCGTCTTCTCTTGTTGTCGTTTACGACGGTCTCCGAATACCTGTTTGAATTGCGCATGCTGGCAAAGGCCATGAACCCGCTTGGTCCGAATGCGCTATTCTATCTTGCCGCCGCAGTCAGCGACTTTTTCATTCCACGAGACCGAATGGCAGAACACAAGATCCAGTCGTCCGAAATTCCAAAGGAGTTTGGCGGTAACGAGGAAGCTGTTGGCGCCGACGACATTTACACCGGCGGTTTCGAACAAAAGCAAGAATCAAGCAAGAAGCTCGTCATCAACCTCGACCCAGTCCCCAAATTCCTTCACCAGCTTGTAGACGGCTGGTCACCAGAGGGAAGCATGATTGTCTCATTCAAGCTTGAAACAGACCCCAATTTGCTAGTCTACAAGGCCCAGACTGCCCTTCAGCGATACGCCCACCACCTAGTCATCGGAAACTTACTCTCAACTAGGAAATGGGAGGTCGTCTTCGTTACGCCGGACCCGCCTCATGAGCGGTGGATCCGAGTCCCCAAGTCACGACGGAGCAAGAGCATTTCTGGCGTCGAGGATCAGGTGGGCATGGCTGAAGCGGCGAAACGTAGGGATCATGCGTCTGGAGATGCGAATGGTGAAGCACAATCTACAGAAGCCGACGGTCACATCACGACGCGCGAGGGTACGGAGATTGAGAGCTTAATCATTCCTGAGCTGGTCAAGCTGCATGCGAACATGGTTGATAAGTTCAATCAGCGTTAATACTTTTACTCTTTATTGATACTACTGCTATATCATTCAAAGCATCCATAGGGTCCATAACCATGTACATAATAAGACCCTCTCACCCAAACTGATATGAACACCCCTCTAATTCAGCAACCTATAAATAGATAGGATAGTCTAGTAGACTAGATTGCTCTAATCGACAATCAAGGTCATTCATCCAAAAATGGATCTGTAGCTCAAGCATTCGCCTGCTTCTGCGCCTCCGCCCACGCAAGCGCGCTCTTCTTGACACTCTCCTCACCAACCTCCCCAAATATATCGACACCAAGTCGCGCAGGAAAGTTCATCCGCTGGTGTCTTTCTAGCGACTGGACAGCCTCAAAGGCATCGTCCGGGAGCACAAAGTCTGTGGGACACAGCAAGGTCAGCGCCAATCTTCAAGAGGTAGACGACTGGGGAAGCGAACCTTCAAAATTACTCTGTATCCGCGCCGGAGTCACGGACTTTGGAAGCACCGCTGTGCCCCGCTGAATGGCCCAGCTGATTAGGACTTGCGCGGGGTCTTTGTTTAAAGATTTGGCGAGGTCGATTATGAGGGGGTCGTCGACGGTCCTGTGTAGGTTCTCGTTAGCCCAATCCTTCCGATACATGACTTAGGCTAGGTGGGTGGCGCCGGAGGTTGTCTTACCGGGGGATGTTGTATATGTTGTTTCCTAGGGGCGAGTAGCCGGTTATTAGGATGTCCTGGAGGTTATCAGTATCTAACTTGCGCGTTTATGATTTTCCTGGGAGGGGACTTCGGAGATTTACCTTCTCCTTAGACCACTCCAGAAGCTTTCGTTGCTGGAGGTAAGGGTGTGCTTCGATCTGGTTCACCGAGGGTGGGATTTTTGCCCTGAAAACACCATTATCAGACAATCCGCGTACGTAAATTGAGAGCCATCACGCACGTCTTGAGAAGCTCTTCAAGCTTCTCGATAGTAAAGTTGCTCACACCAATTGACCTGATTTTGCCCTTTGCTACCAATGCCTCGAGCGCAACCCAAGTATCCTTGATCGGAACGTCGATAATGTCAATAAGGCCTGTTTTCTCGTCGACGGGTTGGATGGTAGTGTTTGAATGGCGAAAGGCGACTGGCCAGTGGATCTATACTCAACAAGTCAGACTAATCAAGAAGATATAGGCACAAGGGCTTACAAGGTAAAGATCAAGATAATCAGTCTGAAGATCGCTCAGCGACTTGTCCACTGCTTCTTCGACATGTTGAGGCCTGTGATGGGTGTTCCATAATTTAGACGTCAACTATTCGATTTTTAGCTCCAAATACTAAAAGGCATAGTCTAAATGTGTTTTGACTCACGAATATCTCCTCACGCGGGACGCCGGAAGCTTTGATCCCATTTCCGACTTCACGCTCATTGCCATAGACCGCTGCGGCGTCGATATGGCGGTAGCCGATTTTCAGCGCTGCTTCGACAGCTTCTTTGACTTCGTTTGGTTTCGATTGCTGTGTTCAAAAGAAGTGTAAGTTCTAATCTTTCGAGGGGCTTCCTGGTTACGCACCCACGTGCCCAGACCGACGGCAGGTATCTCGTAGCCTGTATTGAGCTTGAATGTTCGCTTGAGAGCCATTGTTAGTTCGCCCCGTTAACTATTTGGATTATTAACAGGTTGCAGAAGGGAACTTTTGCCTGCAGAGTCCTCGGAACGCCTTGTATAGTTATGGGCAGAGCCGAGTCACCGGATATGAACCCGGTCCTCATCTTTCTCCGGTTTCTGGACGGTTCTCCGCCGCGCGACAACAAGCTTGCTACTCGGCTCCATTATAAAGAACCTCGTTTTCACTTCGTTGTGAGTTCCTCTGCAGGTTACTGTAACCTCTCATTCGTCGCGATCTCGGCAACAGTCGCATCGGCGTTGCTCCGGAAAATAGCACTCTGGTTGCTTTTCCGCGTACTTTTCCGAAGCCGATGCGGGGGTTCAACGTGGAGCTTGCGGGGTAAGCTCGGTCGTAATGAGAGCTGTCAACGGAGTTTCACGGCAAGCTGGTCAATTATTTCCCAGGCTTAGCATCAGAGGATCAACTTGTTTTGGAGATCAATTCTTGCGGCAACGATACTCGCGAACAGATCATTCAACGAGGAGTAATGGCACCAATCGCCCAGATAGAGTACTTTCGACTACCACCGCGATGGCTGTTCGTCAAGATCACAGACGCTAACGGAAACTATGGCTGGGGAGAAGCTTCTCTTGAAGGTCATACGGAGGCCGTGGAGGGAAGCCTCAATGCGTTCGCTGAGAGGTTCACGGGCATGGACGCAAAGTAAGCTTGTTTCTGAAGAATGAATGCCGCGTTTGAAATTGACCCTCTCTCTATATAGCGACATTGAGCACATCTGGCAGCATGGGTATAGGATGGGCTTTTACCGGGGCGGACCAATCCTAATGAGCGCCTTGTCGGGCATCGATATCGCACTATGGGACCTCAAAGGTGGGCAAATATTGAATGATGACAGATACTGGTCTGACTGTTGTAATAGCAAGGCGATTGGGACTTCCCATATATGAGCTCCTCGGGGGGAAAGTCAGGGACAAATTAAAGGTGTATGCTTGGATTGGAGGTGACCGTCCGGGCGACGTGGAGGCACAAGCGTAAGTAATTTCTCTCTTAGCATTGACGTCGCAGTACTAACAGTCCGCAGTAAAGCTAGGATAGCACAAGGCTTCAAGGCAATCAAGATGAATGCGACCGAAGACGTTTCGTGGCTCGACTCGCCTCATGCTCTGGACACCTCGGTAGAGCGATTGAAAACTGTCAAAGCCTTGGGAATCGATGCCGGAGTCGACTTTCACGGAAGAGTCCATAAAGCAATGGCGCAACAACTAGCATATAAGCTCGCACCCCACGAACCGTTATTCATCGAGGAGCCCCTCCTTTCCGAGCACCCAGAGTCGGTTGCAGCACTTTCGAAACTTGTCCCAATTCCCATCGCTCTCGGTGAGCGACTACACAGTCGGTGGGATATCAAGCCCTTCCTCGAGTCTTCCTCTATCAGCATCCTGCAACCAGATATTTGTCACGTTGGCGGAATCTCCGAGATCCGTAGGATTGCGACAATGGCAGAAGCTTATGATGTAGCATTGGCTCCTCATTGCCCGTTGGGACCAATTGCTTTGGCGGCCAGTCTGCAGGTCGATGCCGTGAGCGCCAACTTTGCTATCCAAGAGATGAGCTTGGGGATTCATTATAATGCAGGCTCGGCGGACATTGATACATTTGTCAAGAATCCGGAAGTGTGGAAGGTGCAGGATGGTCTGATCAATCTGCTGAGCGGGCCGGGACTGGGAATCGAGATTGACGAGGAAAAGGTCCGGGCAGCGTCTGTAGATGCAGTAGCATGGCGTAGTCCGCACTTTGTTGGGCCTGGGGGAGAACTAAGAGAGTGGTAAATCGTCGAGAGTGTCTAGTCGAAACAGCTCTTGTATGCATAACAAAATCACCAACGAATTCAGGAAGCCACTCACTTCTTGAGCTAGGGTTTGAAACTGTAAGCATTCTGGTGTGTTATCGTGGGACTAGTCTAGAGCACGTGCCTTGAATACTGGCGTTGTTCTTTAGTCCATCCGTCCTTTCCTTCGCTTCCCCAAAAACCCCCGCATCTCACCCCGGCGAGCGTAGCGTCTGGGCACCCTTTGAGTTGCACTACGTATCTGACAGACTGCACGCTTTTGATCATCCGGGCTCGCATTGCACATATGGAGTCAAGCTCGAGTTACCCGAACAAACGACAGCGCGTCAAGGAGCGTGTGCGCGTAACTCGAGCATGCGATCATTGTAAGAAGTGAGTCAACTCCCAGCTATCCGACAGGCAGAAACTGATCGACTCTTGCAGAAAGAAACTACGGTGCTCTGGTACCTTACCATGTTCATTATGCGAAAGATCCAAGATCAATTGTGAATACACCGCTGGTTACACTCGAGGCAGGTTACCGCCAGTTCCGCCAGTCAACCGCAGTGTCAATGCCATGGACGATTTCGATCAACATGCTGGACGCTCCGCGAGCGTCTATACAAACAGCGCATCTCCCCTCGAGCCGCAGCATACTCCACGGAGCACACTTCTACAGGCAGACAAACATGTCAACGTCACCTCTTCGGGAAACTCGCCCGAGCCTCACCAAACTGACATGGAGGGTCATTATGTCGGTCCCGCCTCTGGCGTTTCATTTTTGATAAGAGTTCAAAAGCGGCTTCACGAGCACATCTCATTTCCGCGCACAACTCCAATCTTCAGCTTTGGTGACGCCCCGCTTCCGAAATATGATCCCTCTTTTCTAGTCATTCCTCCAAAGGAGGAAGCTAAAGCTCTTCTTGACAGATACTTTGATTTTGCTTTCCCGACTCATCGTTTTCTGCATCAACCACAAGCCGAAGGCTGGTTTGAGGACTTTTACCGGGACCCTGCGGTTTCTCAAGCGCCCAAACCGGGTACTATGACAATAAGAGCAATGCTTCTCATGATATTTGCCCACGCGAAGCAGTGCCTGCCTAGGTCCGACAGTTCCATTGGAGCTTGTGTCAATAGGTTAGTATATCTCAAGCCCTATTTTCACTACTGACGCAGTTCTCTTCAGTGCGGTTTACTTCGCAGCTTCGGAACACCACCTTGGGGCGGAGACAGGACCTGTTCGGCTCGCAAGCGTCCAAGCACGTCTAGCCCAGTGCTTTTACCTGCTCGGTCATTCTCGCATCAATCACTGTTGGAGCCTTTTCGGTACTACAGCCCGACTTGCCATCGCAATCGGCTTGCACCGGGGACGACGGCGAGAGCTGACTGGAAACGTTGATTTTGTCGAACAAGAGTGCCGCAAACGAGTGTTTTGGTGCATGTACAGTTTGGACAACTATCTCAGTGCTGCACTTGGTCGGCCTCGCATCTTCCATGATGATGAGATAGACCAGGAGCTTCCTACCATTGCAAATGATGCCCAGATTATATCGAGCGGTATTAGCCCCGCTTTATCTAGTTCTCAGAGCATAATGCTGGCTCCAGTATATCACGCGAAGCTATCCAGAATTATCAGCGGCATACTCCGTGATCTATATGGCATACGACGAGCTACGCTCCAATCTCAATCAGCAGCTGCAGAAAAGTATGGCGCGGAATTGACGCAGTGGCGAAACGAGCTTTGTGCTTTCATTGACCTCCCAAATGTTGACATGTTAATGCTCACCTACCAGCGACAATATACAGTCTTGAATCTCGCCTTCTATCATGCACAGATACTGCTCTATCGTCCATTCATTCTCAAAGACTTCAAAAGCTTCGCACTCCCACCACCCGACGACCGAAACCATCTCTCCAAGTCGGTTAACGAAAATATTCGGCGTTGCTTGGACGCTGCCATGAAGGTTACTACCATACTCCGCGATCTGTGTGAGAATAATCGGATGTACCATACCTTTTGGGTAGGTTCAGCCTTTCATAGCTTTGACTAGACTAATAATTTATAGTTTACTCATTACTACGCATTTTCAGCTATTGTTGTGCTATATGTCCACTTTATCCAAAGCTATGCCCAAGCAAACAACTACGAAGCAAACACAATGCAATTCCAGGCAGGTGAACAGGCTCAGCAGCATCTTGCAAGTTGCGGGTCACAGTCATCGTTTGCTCAACGCTATGCCATGGTTCTCGAGGAACTACGAAAAGAGGCCCTAAAGTGTATTCAACAGAAACAACATCGCGCCATTGCGCCTCTGCCTGCAGGCCACCGAAGCGCCAACAACAGTAGTGACAGGACGGGAGGACCTCGTCGACTAGTTGCTCCAAAGGGGAATCCCGACTACGAGCTCGCTCCTACGTACAATGATATATCGCATGGTACAGGAGACACGGTGGCCCAGAATGCCTCTCTGGGTTTCCCAAACCTGCAACCTGAAGCTCAGATCTGGCTAGAGAACTTGATGCAAGACGGCAGCCCTGGTACCTATGTTCCTAGTTTGACAAGCTGGGGAGAGTTTGACTCGTTGGCTTTGACCGGTCTCGGAGAGCTGGGGTATCTTTTCTCATCCGAGAACCTACAAAATTTTGAAGTTTAACAAATCAGTATCAACACTATCCACAGTCTAAGAGCCACGAGCCAACGCTTACTTCCGATATTAGTACCTAGCATGGTTGAATCGCTCCTGCCTTGAGTTCCGTCACTTTGTGAGGCAAGTACGGCAACGTGATCGTGCCTTCCTATTAGCAATCCGATGCTCCAGCGTCTGTCATGGCAGGTGCGATAGAAATTTCAACTCTAGGAAAGTGCCTTGCCACAGTGTGTCACAGTTCATTGGCATTGAGAGCACGTTCCTGTAATCGGTTTGCCCACCTCTTCTTGACCAGGCGAAGAGGATGGCGGCTATCCAATGTCATGAACACCAGGCGCTCCTCGGAACCTCTACTACCTCATTCACCCAAGATTTTAAGCGTGCCATTTCCACCAAATCGGAAGACAGCATCAACCGAACATTAATTTACAGTTACATCGCCATCCAGAGCGTGTTCGTTATCCGACATCAATGAAGCTAGGAAAAGCAGAAACGATACTCGCGAATCGGATGCGTAACCCGCCTTATCCGAGCCCCGCGTTGCTTTTCCGAGAACAGCCCTAACACCCTGCGGATAACAGACTCTATAGCGCTAGGATTATGCAATCGAAATACCACGTCCAGATAGCGTACTTGCATACTTCCCAAGGAAATACGGTTTACCTGAATTGTTCGATTTCATCTCTGCTATCTGGTTTCCCACTCGCACAACATATACAATGTTTCCAGTAACACAGATTGGCGATGATGTTCTGGTTGATGATAAAGGCGCTCTGAAGAACGCTTCAAAATTGCCGCCAACTCCACCCTCCGAGGATGAAATATCACTGTCTACAGTCAATGATATCCTCTTGCAGCGCACATCGCATCCGCCGGACGCGCCGCTAATTGGTTACCCGAGGAGCGCTCATGGGATTAGTGACTACGCTTTCTACACAGCGAAAGATGTAGACCGATTTGCAAATGGGTCTGTTCATGCTCTCAAAGCCTCTGGACTTTCAAATGTAAGCCCTCTCATACCTTTTATTGGAACTACTCAATAATAGCTCTTAGTTCTCCGACCCAACCGAAAATCGGGTGGTGGCGATACTAGGCCCTTCTAACCTCGACTATGTTGTGGCTTTATTTGCACTCTCTCGACTTGGCTATGCGGTCCTACTGCTGTCGACCCGGCTAAGCCCCGAGGCTTATATCAGCTTATTGGAAAAGACAAACTGCAGTCACATTCTGTACTCTTCCACAACAGAAAAGGCAGTGGTATCAATTCGCGAAACAGTGCCTACAGTCAAGACGTTCTTGATTCCCGACTACTCATCATATTCAACATGCACTGAGCAATCCGGGCCTAAAATTTCTGATCCTAGGATTAGTCGCAAGTGGGCTTTCATCATTCACAGTTCCGGCTCTACTGGCCTTCCAAAGCCCATATTCCAGACTCATGCGGCTTGTATTGCCAACTACACTACCAGCAACTCGTACCGCGCGCTTCTAACTTTACCATTGTACCACAATCATGGATTATGCACATTCTTCCGATCCCTGTTCAAGGCAAAACCAATTGCAATCTACAACGCAAATCTGCCCTTGACTGGCAAAAACGTCCTTGAGGTCATGGAAGCCTTCCGCCCAGAAAGCTTTCATGGAGTCCCATATGTCCTCAAACTGCTAAGCGAAGTTCACAGCGGAGTCGAGGCATTAGCCCAATGCCAGCAGGTTCTCTTTGGCGGCAGCAGCTGCCCTGATGATTTAGGAGACTACTTGGTGGACAAAGGAGTTCGACTCATTAGTCACTACGGAGCGTATGCTTTCACTTCTTACTGAAATTGCTTAATCCGTGATAAGCTAATGCGAAACAGGACCGAACTTGGTCAGTTGATGACATCTGATCGACCGGTGGGCGATAAGCTCTGGAACTATGTTCGCCCTCTGAAGAATTCTAGACCCTTCATTCGGATGGAAGAGCTTGAAGATGGCTCGTACGAGTGCATAGCACTCGATGGCCTGCCGGCCAAAGTCAGCTCCAACTGTGATGACCCACCAAACTCGTTCCGTACTCGAGACACATTTCTGAAGCATCCGAGCATACCAAATGCTTGGAAATATCTTGGGCGAATCGACGACCGAGTTACTTTGATAAATGGCGAAAAGGTGTTACCGGTGCCAATCGAGCACCGCATTCGGCAGAGCAAGTTTGTTCAGGACAATCTCGTGTTTGGCGTTGGAAAGCCCCTGCCTGGCTTGATCGTCGTTCCCAGTGTTGAATGTCAAGCCTTGTCGAAGACTGAAGTTCTTGATGCCGTCTGGCCTGAAATCGAGGCCGCGAACCGGAATGCAGAAGCGTTCAGTCAAATTTCACGGGACATGATTATCATACTAGATATCGGCACTACGTATCCAGCCACAGACAAGGGAACAATGATTCGAAACCGCTCCTACAATGAGTTCAGCCACCTGATAGAGGCCGCATATCAGAGTCTTGAGGATGGAGCTTCTAGTTCTGCACCAAAACTTGCTTTAGGTCGCGAGGACTTGGAGGATTACTTGCTCAAGCTTTTCAAGATAGAACTTGAACTTTCTGATATCGGACTGTCATCAGACCTTTTTGAAGCAGGGGTCGATAGTCTTCAGGCAATCAAAGCACGGGGCTTTATCAAGAAAGACATTGACATTGGACGAGCCGAGCTAGGCCATAATGTGGTCTTTGACTTTGCAAACATCAAGAAGCTTGCTGCTCATCTATATGGCCTCCGTACTGGGGAGGAGCAAGACGAAGAAGACGAGCTGGCTGTCATGTCTCAGCTTGTAGACAAGTATTCAGCTTTCCTACCACGTTCACGACCGGAAGAGATTATTGTAGGTGCCAACGCTTTATATATTTGCTAAGCTAACAGTGCCAGCTTCTGACCGGAACTACTGGCTCACTAGGTATTCATATCCTTTCGCAGCTAATGCAAAAGGATACCGTCAAGAAGGTCTACTGTCTTGTGCGCGCATCAGACACCAGCAGCGCCTTGGATCGAGTTCTTTCCAACTTGGCCTCGCGATCATTACCAATGGTGAATGTCTCTAAAATCGTCGCTTTGCCATCGCAACTAGGCTCTGAAGGCCTCGGACTGCCCAGTTCAATCCTCAGCGAGCTTCGCGCCTCGCTAACCAAAGTCATACACTCCGCCTGGGCCGTAAACTTTACACTAGGCGTACGCAGCTTCGAAGCGCAGCACATCAGAGGACTCCACAATCTAGTCAACCTCTGTCTCTCCAGCAAGCGACCCTTGCCAGCCGAGCTCTACTTTTGCTCCTCCATCTCCGCAGCCGCAGGCACCCCACTCCCAGCCACTATTGCAGAGGCCCCAATCCCCGAGTTTGCACACGCTCAAGGAATGGGCTACGCACGGTCAAAGCTCGTCGCGGAACGAATTGTCCAAGCCGCCGCAGAGAAGACAGGCATGGTCGCCAAGGTCCTCCGAGTCGGCCAAATCGTCGGTGACACAGTCCACGGAAAATGGAGCACTACTGAAGCCATACCACTTATGCTCCAAACGGCACAGACGCTCAAGGCATTGCCCGCGCTCGACGAAACGCCGTCTTGGCTTCCCGTCGATATTGTCGCAGACGCTGCTTTAGATCTAGCGGGGCTCAACGACACGACCGTTTCAGGATCACCTAAGCTGAGACAGTTCTCGCATGATCCTCGTACCATCTATCACATTCAGAATCCACGGACATTCAGATGGACTGAAGATCTACTACCCGCTCTCAAAGAGGCAGGGCTCGACTTTGAGATTCTTCCCAAGAGACAATGGGTCCAGCGACTAAGAGAAGGCGAGCAGGATCCAAAGAAGAATCCGGCTATCAAGCTACTGGACTTTTTTGCGGAAAAGTACGATAATGACAATCCCGGTCGCTCAGGTCTGGTCTTTGAAATGGAAAAGTCTGAGGCTGCGAGTCTGGCACTGAGAGGTGGTGTTGAGTTGATTGAGAGTGGTTTGATTAGGAAGTTTGTTGAGGCCTGGTGGAGGGAGTGGTAGGGGTATATTGCAATATCGGTCATTGCTCGTTTGTACCCACTGCGGTAGTCTATTTAGTACACCTGCATGTACTCATACAAGAGGCTTTTGTCTTGCTGCCCATCAAGCTTGGTGAACCGTAGACTGAACATGCGTACTCAAAACAATGTGCACCATAAAGAATCGCAAAGTACATCTGCGTAGAATCCACGCCCATGAACCAAGAGTACTATGGTCTAGCCCGCCTGTCGGGTGACTGATCCAAGGCCAAGAACGACTGCTTTTCGGAAGCAAAGACAGCTCAATGTCACAATGAAAGAAACCGATTTGACCTCCTCGCTACCCCTCGCGCAACTCGGATTAACTTACATTGATCCTCGGATAGACCATGCATCCGATTGGAGGAACGTGGTATTTTTATCGGATACCCATAGGACAAAGCAGTCGCCTGGGGCTGACAAGCAGGAATGCTTGCCGATTGGGCTACCATATATCCGAGCAGTACTTGGCAGCTCCGGAATGGATAGCTACCCTCCAAGAATTATGGTAGTGGCTTCTACCCCAGATTATCTGGAGCGGAGAGGGTGTGGAGAGAGAAAGCTTCTTGTATATCAGGATCCACCACGACGTTTGAGCTGGACAAGGCAAAGAGTTCATCCCTACGATCCCGACGTCTCTCACTCACATTTCACTGAATCTGATTGATAAAAGAGAATAGTTTCATCATGGCCGAGATATCTCGTCAAGGCGCGACCGAAAAGGAAAACATCTATGCGGAACACATCAGCGATGTTGAAAAGAGCGGGCAAGTTCTTCAATATGACAAGTTTGGGTCGGCGGCAAAGACCGATCCGAGGGAGATTGCGCTCGTAAGGAAGATTGACTGCTACATGATGGTCAGTTTCAGTTCTCCTCCGGGGCATTTCGCAATGACTGATCGACTGGATTTAGCCGACCCTTTGGGCGATGTACTTTCTGAATTTCCTTGACCGCAATGCCATGGTCAACGGCAAGCTGAATAGTCTTGTTGAAGATCTGGATCTGAAGGGGACTCAGTATAACACCTGTGTTAGCATTCTGTTTGTTGGGTATGCAATGGTCCACCTTCAGTCTTTGGCAGTTTTTGAATCTTGTGTGCTGACCCCCTCACCCCTAGATACCTTCTCGGCCAAGTCCCTTCCAACATGCTGCTCAACCGCGTCAAGCCCGCATGGTATATGGCTGGCTTCATGATGGCTTGGGCGATTGTTTCGACCCTCACGTGCCTTGTCAAGGATTATCATGGCATGTTGGTTTGCCGACTCATACTTGGAATCGTCGAGGCCCCATTCTACCCCGGAGCGCTATTCATGATCTCGCTTTTCTATAATCGCAAGGAGGCTACCACGCGGATGGCAATTCTCTATACCGGGAACATGCTCGCGAGTTCCTTCTCAGGGCTTATTGCAGCGGCTGTCTTTGCGACCCTTGACAAGAAGCATGGCCTTGCTGGTTGGCAGTGGCTTTTTCTCATTCAGGGCGTTGTTACCGTGGCAGTAGCCGTCGTTGCTTGGTTTCTTCTTCCCAATTCTCCCAAGCAAACCATTTGGCTCACGCCGGAGGAAAGACAGCTTGCTCATGACCGCATTGCGCGGGACACCACTCAAAAGGCGGAAGGAACGAGCGTTTGGACCGGGCTTCGAGAGGCTGCTCTAGACTATCGGACTTGGATCTTTGCGCTGATGTGCAATCTCCACCTCTCAGCCAATGGGTTCAAAAACTTCATGCCCACGGTCGTCGAGACACTCGGATTCAACTCGACAGTGACTCTTGTTCTCACCTGTCCGCCGTACCTTTTAGCCACCTTTACATCAGTCGCTGTCTCTTGGTCCTCGGGCTACTTCAACGAGAGGACTTGGCATGTCACCGTCTCGAAAGCGCTTGCTATCGTGGGGTTTGCGGTTGCGTGTGGAACTCTGAACGTCGGGGCGCGATATTTCGCCATGGTCCTGTTCGTCGCCGCCACTTACGGAGTGAATAATATCAATATTGCGTGGGTGGCGGCAACGGTCGGTCAGACTGACGAGAAGAAGGCTGTGGCTATTGCAATCACCAACACCCTTGGCAACCTTGCCAGTGTGTACACACCATATTTGTGGCCTGACAGCGATGCCCCCAGGTTTGCGCCTGCCATGTACGCTAGCATTGGATTCTCGGCAGGGGTGGTTATATTGGCGTGGGTCATGCGATTTATTCTCATGAGGGAGAATAAGAAGCTGCGGGCAGCTGATCCAGGGGTCATTAACCTTTATGCTTATTGAGGCTTGTTTTGCTGTTCAAAGTGCGATATCATGTACGAGTTTGACAACTGGCTGTTTGATCGGGGGGCATCTTTTGAGTATGACAATGCTAAGTAGTCGAGAAGCAAATGGATTATTCGAGAAAGTCCAGAGACTGAGCAACCAAAAAATGCGGAATAGCAGAGTCGGAGTTATTTCTCGTTGAGACCCGAAAGGCGGGGATCCGCGTCCGGTGACAGGTAGCAGTTGACCTTGTAGAACTCGAAGCTAGAAGCCATGCCTGCAGGGTTACATAGGCTGTCTCTTAGGATTTCTGTACTCTCATATGAGACGGGGGCTTGGGCCTTACCGCATCACTATTTAGGTCGAGTACTCTTCAATCTTCTCCAATCAACCAGCCTTGATTAGGGCATAACGACGTTTGAGAGCTTGCTGTAGATGACGCTTTTCCGCAAGCCAAAAAGGATTAATTTTGTCTCAACAAGACTCACCCAAGTATTGAATATTGGGACCTCAAGTAATGTGAGAGTCTGCTGAGGGTGTAGGGGAAAATTAAAGCTTTTCCGTTCGTGTACTAGAATCAAACAACCCCAGGCTGTGTGGTGTCCAACGGCTTTGGAAATATCGAGGTCATACGCTCTGGTGTCAGTGTAACGATGACCTCCGGGTTATATTTGCCTTTTTTCCCGAATTGGAAGCCTCGATCTGGGGCCGTATAAGAAGGAAGGTGCTCGACCTGCCAAACTTGACCGCGCGTAGCATCTGGGACCATTGTTGAAGGAGTCCTGTAGTCAACATCTCTCGGCGCATGTTATACTCACCGAATACCCATTCTCTTCTTTTTGCATTGGGATTGTCTGCTGTTACAGGATATACCTTCAGAGGGTATTAATCCCATGCAACATGCTGCTTCATCAGTTGACAAGCCTTCTAGGGGCTTGCATCTTTATGCAGGTCCTTGGCAGTGCGATCCCAACTGTCGATAATTTTCTGAAATTGCCAGAGATAGAATATGAGTCTGTATTTGATACCAATGATGCTGTCAGAAATCTTCAGCCGCTGTTGACCGACACCACCGAGGCCAGTATCGATGAAGCCCGCCATATTGTCAAGGCGTCCATCGCGGAAATGACACATCTCAACAAAGCCCGACTGGATCACCCCATACGTGAAGCTGGTCGTCTCAAGACTGCTGCAAATCGGACGCGAAGGGGCGACGGAGAGTATCCCCCTCTGCTGCACATAACCGAGGAGATTGCACATGCTGCAGCAGTTGTGGCAGAGGCAGATGTTGCAGGCCAACTGGGCAATGGGTTATCAAAGCTTGCCAAGCGAGCTGCAGGGACGTTCTGGATGAAGGACATCCAGAGACAAGGGACGGTGCCTTGGGGAAACGATCCGCAGTACAAGGTGAGCACGTGCCTTCCCATTTCGTCGTAGTGACTTTACCTCAACCACTTATCCCTCACAGGTCTTCCGCAATGTTGTCGACGATTATCATGCCGATCCAACAGGTGCATCTGACTCTACTGCTGCCATTCAGGCCGCAATCAACGATGGCAATCGTTGCGGTGCCAGGTGCAATGGATCGACGCGGAAAAACGCAATTGTGTACTTTCCTCCAGGGACATATCTCGTTTCCAGTACCATTGAAGTCTTGTTTGCAACACAGATCATAGGCGATGCAAGTTCATCATTCCTACAGCGCTCACTTTTGTTCTTTACTAATAGCCTCAGGCGAATGACTGGCCTACCATCAGGGCAGCGAACAGTTTTGTCGGTCTTGGAGTGCTCTCAACAAACCAATATGTCGGCGGTACTGGGCCTGATGGTGGGGACGCTGAATACTATGTCACCACGGCACGTTTCTACAGCCAGATACGCAATCTCCGCATCGACATAACTGCCACCGATCCAAACGCGTACGTCTGTGCTCTTCACTATCAAATCGCTCAGGCGACCAGCTTGCAGGATGTAGAGCTAGTGGCCACAACGGGAACAACACAACAGGGAATTTGTTTGTTTGCCTTGACTCAATAATCTACTTTACTGACACTAAACAGACTCTGAAAACGGCAGCGGCGGATTCATGTCAGATGTTACCTTTCGCGGTGGCAACTTTGGCTTTTGTGAGTCCGATGACCAAAGCGTACGATTGACGGTGTCGTTACTGATATAGAAAAGATGGCGGGAATCAGCAGTTCAGTGCCCATCGAATGACGTTCATTGGCTGTGCAACTGCCGTGCAGATTATCTGGGACTGGGCCTGGGTTTGGAAGTCCCTAAATATTCAAGGGGCGGACGTCGGGTTTCGCCTGATCAATGATGGCGGGGGTGGAAATGTTGGCTCGGTCTCCTTCATCGACTCTAGATTTACCGACGTGACTACCGCGGTCATTATAGCACCTGCATCGGCCACTCCCGGGTCCGGCACAACGGGACTGGTGTTGGACAACACTCGAATTGATGGGCCTATTGTTGACACTTCAGGTCGACAGTACTTAGGAGCAGGCTACTACGACAGCTGGGTACTCGGGCCTACATACACTGGTAATACTCGGTCTTGGACCGCTGGGGCTTCTTTATCATACCCTCGGGAAAGTTCACTGTTGGGAAGCAGGGTTGACGGTCTGAACAATGCTCCGTACCTTGAGCGAGCAAAGAATCAGTATGCAAACAGGCCAATCGCAGATTTTGTTCAGCTCAAGTCCCTTGGCGTCAGAGGTTAGTTCCCCATCAGTTTCCTTCCTCTTCTTTGACTGACTGGTTGACTCATCTAGGCGACGGTGTGACGGATGATACTGTGGCTATTCAAAGGGCACTGAATCAATATGGAAGCGGCAACAGAATCATTTTTGTCGATGCCGGTACCTACATTCTGACAGACACAGTCATCGTCCCCAAGGATGCCAAAATACATGGGGAAGCCTGGTCACAATTTGTCGCTTCTGGGAGCAGATTCTCCAACGCAAGGTGCGCTTTTCCAAATCCTCAAAGGTATATGTCACTAAATTATCTGCGCTAGTAACCCTCGGGTCATGCTAAAAATCGGCAATGAGGGTGATGTTGGAACTGTAGAAATGCAAGACCTGATCTTGACAACAAGAGGGGGAACTGCTGGAGCTGTACTCATGGAATGGAACGTTAGAGCCGCAAGCCCTGGTGCTGCTGCTCTATGGGGTATGTTATGTCAGGTCAACACTGTACTAGCAAACACTAACAATCATCTTTTCTAAATTAGATGTCCATGCACGCATCGGTGGCGCCACTGGGACATCCTTGACGCCGCAGGAATGTCCTGCCTTGTCAACTGGCACCAATCCGGCATCCTGTCAGGCAGCAAGTCTTATGCTACATGTCACTCCTAGGGCCTCGGGGTACTTTGAGAATATGTGGCTCTGGGTGGCCGACCACATGATTGAGTATGTTCGACTTCTCTGTCCGTTACTAGTAACTGATCCAGTGCCTTTAACAGTGATCCTGATCTTAATGATGCCTACAATGATCTGGTCAGTGTTTTCCCGAGACCTCGACCAGCCACTTTTCTGATAGGTGTATAGGAACAAGTGAGTGTATATGTCGCTCGTGGAACACTCATTGAGAGCACCTCCGCTACTTGGCTGTATGGCACATCTTCAGAGCATGCTGTGTTCTATCAGTACAATTTCCACCGAGCACAAAACATCTTTACGACGATGATTCAGACAGAACCTCCTTACTACCAGCCAAACCCCAGACCACCAGCACCATTCGCTAGCCAGGTTGGTGTCTTTGGCTCGGATCCAGCTTACAGCTGCAGTGGAGGAAATTTCAACGGCTGCGATGAGGCCTGGGCGGTCATCATCACGGAGAGCCAAAACATCAATATCGGCAGTGCAGGCACCTATTCCTGGTTCAGCTCATATACGCAAGACTGCATCGATACCCACAATTGTCAACAAGCCTTGTGGCGCTTCGACAATAATTATGATCATGTTCGTCTCCAGAACGTCATCGCGATTGGGGCAGAGTATATTCTGGTCTCTGACGGGCAGGGGATCCGGTCTGTCGATAACCTCGCCGTTACGGCTCATCCTGCCTGGGCTCAGATATCACTGTTCGATGCTCCTTCTCACGGACAGGCGCCAACTGTAGAAGTCTGAGTGCTTCGCTTTTGGCTCTGGTGATATGCGCAAGGCCGCCGATGGGATAAGCTGTCGGGTAGGTGAGGGATGGTACCAGCTCAACCACCAATTTCATACTATAGTAGCTGTTACCTTCGGATGTTTGTCGCCTGTACCCATTGCTCTGTCTTGATTTGTAGCTCATGTACGCAGCCTCCGCCGCCAAGCAATGTCATGTGTGGTATAGCGGGCTACGTAGGCACTACTAAATATATATTGTCAATTCCACCCCATTTATTGCGCGGACTTTGAGTGACAACACTCCCAGCCAGTCAGAATCGTACGTCAGTATTTAGAGGACTAATACTGTAGGCAGCCCACTAGGTCTGCAGACCAGAATTGTGGAAATGTGGAAACTGGAAATGCATCCCGTGCCACTTCTCTCCAGGTGCCGTTGTGCTGAACTTATACCCAGGCGTTAGTAATCACATTGTGCAGACTTGGCACTTGGACAAGGCAGATCCACCAGTCCGATCCCGCGGACCAAATGTTTCCTCCCCCAAATTTGGAATTGGCCAGGAATGATGGTCAACTTGAAGTGAGCTGAGTTTCAGGATCGACATTCCTGCCGTCCAGGACCAATGCGCCGGCCTGATGTTCAAGAGCTGCAGTCAGAATATGAACTGTGAGCTCCCCCTTTGTTCGTGGATCTCTCTCTCTTCACTAACTGACTGTTCATCTTGGCTTACACTTCGCTTGCAAATCTCGACCAGCTGCTCCACAGTGGCCCAGTTTCAGGCGCTGACGTTTGCTTTCTTTACTTGTGAAACGGGCTAAACGCGTCATCGCAAGCTCCTCGATCTGCGACAGCTCCCCTCGTTGTGAGGCGTGGGCCGATGATCCTCCATACTCTCTCCTTTAAAAAGAACCATCAACGTCGATCTTCAACTCCCCTTTCTTCACCGTCCGCTTCTCCTGCCGCTTCTTAAGCGCCCCTCATCCTTTCACTCTGAGCGCTTACCACAAGGAAGGCGAAAGAATGCCCGCTTCCTCTCGAAACTCGATCGGTTCACAATTACAATAGTTCTAGGATCGCACCAAGTCCGCCACCGAAAGCCGAGTCAGTAAGCATGAGCTCTCACCGCGGCATCCGTCGCCGCATCGCCGTCGTCGCAACTGTCCTCTCCCTCTTCCTCGTCTACCATTTCACATACGGCTCTATTCCCTCCACAACGACCACCACCTCCTCAACCTCCGCCCACGACAATGCACACCCCAGCTCCAGTCAGGTTTCACAAATACCGACATGTCCACCTCTCCCCGGCATCGAGGACATCCTCGTGATCATGAAAACCGGAGTGACCGAGGCCCTCGAGAAAGTCCCAGTACACTTCCAGACCACCCTCCGCTGCATCCCCAACTACGTCATCTACTCCGACTTTGAGGAGAAAATAGGCGACGTCCAAATTCACGACGCCTTCCGCAATGTCGACCCGCTCGTCAAGCAAAACAATCCCGACTTCCAAATCTACAACCGCCTTACCAAGCGCGGCCGCGAGGGCCTCGAGTCGCACGACTTTGCGGACGAGGCCAACTCCGCCATCGGCAAACCGAACAACCCAGGCTGGAAGCTGGATAAATGGAAGTTCCTCCCGATGGTCAAGGAGGCGTACGAGCACAAGCCCGACGCCAAGTGGTTCGTCTTCATGGAGGCAGACACTTATTACTCGTGGCCTACCCTCCTCGCCTGGCTCTCACACTTTGACGCCAGAAAACCACACTACATTGGCACGGAGACGCAAATCGCAGACGTGATCTTCGCCCACGGCGGATCAGGCTTCATGCTCTCGAACCCGGCTATGAAGCTCGCGGCGGACGAATACGCCGAGCGAACGGATGAGCTCCACGAGTACACAGACCAGCACTGGGCAGGCGACTGCGTGCTCGGCAAGGTCCTCTCCAACGTCGGCGTGCAGCTATCATTTAGCTGGCCAATCCTGCAAAACACAAATATCGGCGAGCTAGACGAGTTCACGACGACGTTTTACCGCAAGCCCTGGTGTTTTCCTGCCGTCGCATTCCATCACCTCTCGCCTAGCGATGTGCGGTTCTTGTATGATTTTGAGAGAGGGAGGCTTGCCAAGGTACTTACCCAGTTTCTCCTTCTGCTTGGGGTTGTCACTAACGCTTTGTCTCATGCAGGGCTCAAGACCCGTCCTTCTCCACAGCGACGTCTTCAAAGAGCTCATCTTCCCCGAACTCTCGAGCGTCCGCGATAACTGGGATAATCTCAGCGACCAGGAACAGCCGACGCTGATTACGTTCCAGGAATGTCAGTCTTACTGTGAGGGAGCCGTCGAATGCGTGCAGTTTGTTATGCGTGATGGCAAGTGCTATACTGGTGCTACACCGCGACTTGGGTCGAAGAACCTGGGCGTGAGGTCTGGTTGGATCCTCAATAAGATCGATAAGATGGTTGAGCAGGCGCCTAAATGCCCTCGTCCTGATTTTGGAGTTTGATTGGGTATCCTATTCTCTTCACTCGATTTTTCGCCGGACGAAATCATTTGAATTCTTTTATAAAAGCGACAACTCGTTTTATTCTTTTCTTTTCTTTTCTTTTCTTTTCTTTTCTTTTCTTTTCTTTTCTTTTCTTTTCTTTTCTTTTCTTTTCTTTTCTTTTCTTTTGTACTTATAGACACATCAGATCTAACCATGTGGGTGCTAAGGATTGGTCATACAGCTCGGCGTTGGTTAGTGAGCCTATCGTTTATCCTTACGGAATAATTCATATCATGTTCCCAAAAGCAAACTTCTCCCTTCCAACTCTTTCACTCGGTGTTTTCAGCGTCAAGCGGCCTTATCCGCCTCTTTCTCTCGTTGTCTGTTCGATTGAACCCTGTATCTTCCACGCGCAGGAGCACGGGTTCGTGCTGGGTCCCATGGTGGACTGTCAGGGTCCTCCAGGCACTGGTCCACCCGCATGATATCCATATTGAGGCTTTTGACGAAGCGAATGAATTCTCGGAAGTATTTGACGGTCGACGGGTGAAGATAGTGCATCACGACCAAGTTACCTCCTCGGCCCACGTCTCGGAAAAAGGCATCACGCTGTCGTTCTGGAGTTTTGCTCTTTGCCCACAGCCAGTCTTCGACATCGACACTCCAATTGATTATATGGGGATCTTTGACATATGCTGCCAGCCGCTGCCGGGTTCTTGCACCAACGGTGCCGTAGGGCGGACGGAAGTAGCGCGCTGTCGGGGTCAGCAGGGGTAACTCAGGGAAAAGAAAGAACAATTTCGCTTACATTCAATACCAAGTATTCTCTGAAAGGTCTCTATATTGTGTACGATTTCTTCGTCGATGGCCTTCACTGTATCAAGGGCCTCTATCCTTTGCGGGTGTTAGCCGTGTCTCAAGACTATTAACTGAGAAAACACTCACTGTTGATGGGTATCGGAGTGGAGAGCAATCTGATGCCCCCTTTCCAACATCTCTGTGTACACTCCAGAGAAGTTTGCCTCCTTGTCACGAAGCCCAGCGCCAACGACAAAAAAGGTTACCGAGATCTCCTCTTCCTCCAAGATCTTCATGACATCGTGCACCAAGCTCGGCAACCCATCATCGATACCAAAAGCAAAGGAATTTGGCTTTGTACAGTGAAGAAACAACTTTCCTGTCTCAAGCTTGGGGGGTATATAAAAGCCCCAGGGTAGTTCTGGCACGATTTCGACCTTGTATAGTGTCAATGTCTCCTGAGAGAAGAACCCGTGGAAAGAAACCGATACCGTCCGAGCCTGATCGATGCTGAAATGGTTGAGAGGCACGTATATATCGTTCCCTCTGGCGTACCGCTCTGTCTCGATACTGTCCCACGACTCGAGGAAAGGGCTGCGGCGAGAATCACATTTCTCGTTGTGCTGATTCAAGGAGATGCTGAACTTTGTCGACCCCGAGAAGACCACATGGAGGTACATGTTTTTGTAAGGCCGCATGTCGAAACAGGTAGCAGGACCAAGCTCAGTGTGGTAGTTTTGGTCCGGATCCGAAGGAAAGAGACGTACGTAGCCATTTCCAGGCTCGCTCGCCAGGTAGGTGCTGGGACCATGCCAGAATCCATGATCGTTGCGTTCTGGATCGGTGAAGGAGTCGATGACCAGAGCGGAGGTCCTGTTTTTCGGATGCTCATGGGGAATTGTCTCGTTCTGGATAAAGACGGTTGTGAAATTCACAGGAATGGGTGGCGGAGGGAGGAGCTGGAGCGCAGAAGCAAGAAGGAGCGGGCTCAATGCCAGAATGGCTCGGGTGAAGGACACCATGTGCCTCATAATGTCATCCGCAATGTCCCTGCAGAATGTGTGATGATGGAGACTAGCAATACTCTGCAAATAGTTGAGGCGTCTGCGAAGATGAGAACGGCGCATCATTGTGTTCCTCCACTCGGGATATCTGAAGAGACCTAATTTATCTAGAAGAGGAAGGAGCAACGCTGGGCCGATTTCGATTGCATTAGGAAACTAGGTTACCTACTTACCTACAATAAATGTCTAGACGGTGGTAAGCTGCCACTGAAACATTGAATCTTATGCATTAGATTTCAAAGCTAGGCTTCATATCCCATTAAAGACAAGACGTCGTTCTCTCTCACGGGGAGGCTGTGATAAAGTAGAAATTAGAAAAGCAAAAAAAAAATAAGAGAATTAGAGTAAAGAACCACAGAAAACAAACTTTCCTGACTGGAGAACAAGGTGTAGTTCTGGAACTGATGTATTTCGAGACACAACAGAGGCACAAACTACTCCCAGCCGGCAGAAGCGTCAGGAGCTGCGTCGTCAGGGGTTAATTGAACGCCACCCCAACCACCGGTGTTGCCATTGGCATCGTAATTCGCGTCACCTCCCTCATCGTCTGTGTCGTCGTGGAAGTTGACAACCTCCCCAGCAGGCTTGTAGTCCGATAGAAAGTCTGGGATATTCTGCTTGCTCTCCATTAGGATCTTGACAAGGTCGGGAGCAATGTCGGAGTCCCTTTCGCTGTAGAAGGAAGTGGCAAGCCCTTCATTTCCGATACGAGCAGTGCGGCCTAGAATGTGTTAAGAGTTGAATGAAAAAGATAGGCGTAACAGAAAAGGAAAGCCACTTACCAATGCGGTGGATGTACTCGGTGATACCGCCGTGCATAGCGCTGGGAAGATCAAAGTTGATCACATGCATGACATTCTTGATGTCCAAGCCGCGAGCAGAGACCCCTGTGGCAATTAGAATCGGTGTCCTAGCCGCCCGGAAAGACCTCCTAAAGGACATTAGCATAAATTCGTCTAAGCAGTAGAATCAACTAACAAAGCGTCCTCGCGCTCCCGTTGGGTACGGTCGGCGTGGATGGACGTGCTAGGCATGCCTAGATTGTACAGGTAATCGTCGATGAGATCAGCTTGAGCCTTGGAGTTGACGAAAACCAGAGTTCGAGATGGCGGCATGGCGAGAAGCAGATCGTAGAGGCACTGCTTCTTAAGGTGGGGTTCAGCATAGACGATCTAGGGTCAAGACGATGATTAGTAGGCTGTAATAAAGTATTTGTGGGATTGGAAGACATACGTTCTGGTCGACGTTCATGTGAGTGCTTCCAGGACGGCCGATGCGCACGCGTACGTGGTCGTCAGCGAGATACTTGCGAGCAAGCTCGCGGCATTCCCGGTTGAAGGTCGCAGAGAACATCATATATCTGTGGTCTGCGTCCTCGTTGACATCTGTGCTCATCAGTATCAGGAAAGAATGGGAAAGGTTAAAGGGCTGTACCTCCACCAGACATAATCTTGGTGAAGTCCGACTCCCAGTCTGATTGTAAGAGTTCGTCGGCCTCGTCGATTATGGTGTACCTAAAGGGTGAGTTAGCATGGCTCAAAGCCCGATGACAATATGGCATACTTGACACGGCAAAGAGAAAGGATATGCGGTTTATCCATGAAATCGAGAAGTCTTCCCGGAGTACCAATCAGGATATCGCAGCCTTTGTGCAATTCATCGCGTTGGTCACGGACAGGAGCACCACCATATACCACGCAAGGACGTAGCATAGAGCGGTAGCACAGGCGGCGTGCTTCATCAAAAATTTGGGTTGCCAGCTCACGGGTTGGAGCAACGATTAGCACTAGAGGTTCGGCACGGACAGCGTCAACGGCAGGGTTGAAGCCGGCCCCTAGATCAGGCCGCCGTGCCGCCAGCTTCTTTGCCTTTCCCATCAGTTGAGAAAGTACGGGAATCAAGAATGCGGCCGTTTTACCGGAACCTAGGCTTGTTAGCATGATGAACATATTTCAGATACTTATTATGACAAACCAGTTTGGGCAATGGCAATCAAGTCATGGGAGGTCGTGACGGCTGGGATTGCGTATGCCTGGATTGGCGTTGGGGAGTCGTAGCCGCAAAGTTTGATGTTCTCACGAATGATCGGGTGAAGGCCGGCGTCGGCAAACTAGAAGGGGTGTCATTGCTAGATATCTCTGGCGAAGGAATGTGTACTTACGTCTTTGATGGGGTTGGGTCGCTCATGACTCTCAGCAATGACCTCGATGTTTCGCAAGCTTTCCTCGGTCAGTGTATGGATTAAAGACACGACAATGGAATGTACTTACTTTCCAATCTTAAGACCAGTTCGATTAATAAAATCGCTGCGAAAGAGCTGCTCCTCGAGGCGAGGATTCGCGGGACCAACATCGCCATACTCACCGTTCCACTCATACTTTGCAGCATTGGCTGCCCACTGGGGATCTGAGTCTTCCTCCAGGCTCGCACCGTTCTCACCATTCTCACCGTTCTCAACAGTCGTGCCGAATTCAGTCGTCTCAGTAGGCCTCTCCTGTGTAGTGTGGATGTACTTTTCGTAATTGTAATCCTCCGGGGCTACCCAGCCCTTTTGACGAGCGATAGCTGAGGCCTCGGTGTTCTTGTTGTTCAGGGCGTTGCTGACATCCACAAGGGCGCCTTTCAAGGACAACACCTGAAAGTTGTCATCCATTATGACAGGAAGTGTTACCCTGATTTATTCAAATGAAGTCAGTGAATGAGGTCGAAACTCGGAGAGCAAGCAGCTGAATTGAAAATCAGATTGAGATGTAAAGATCTTATTGAAGGTAGAGCCAGAGTTGAATCGTTGTGGATGAGAGAGGATGGAGAGGGGATGAAAAACGGAGGGGAGAAATAGAAAGAAGATGAAGATGGAGGAGAAGAAGGTAAATAATAGAAGAGGCAAGCTCAACACAAGTGACTAGTGGAAGCAGGAGGAAGAGTGCCAGGTCTCAGGTTGTGAGCATGTTTTGAAGCAGTGACAAACACCTAAGCAACACCAGCCAATGTCTCGTAAATGTGAGATACTCTCCATTAGTGACAGCCTATGCAACGGAATGATATTCAAAGTAAGTTGTAGTACTGGATTGTTTTCGGAGATGAAGCTATACAACCCGTCTACACCTAGATGTATAGAGGCAGGCAGTGAGTGGGTGTCAAGGCAGCAGGACTCCCAAAAAGACCCATTACCGGCCTATGGATCCTAAGAAAGAACATGTTTCAGTGTAGGGGAGCACAGATCTTTGTCAAATGAAGAACTCTTGCTGATTTCTTGCTTTTGAGCGAAGCAGTCTCGGATATGTACATGGTGACGGGTATTTGCGTTTGTTCGCCTGGCCGGTCAAGCTCTGAAGCAGATAATCACAGGAAGCTGGCCAAAAGGCAACTCGCTGAGAATAATTATCTTCAGCTTGGAATTTCGAAGTCAACGCCGTGATCAATTATCGAAATGGAAGAATTCATGCCTTGGAGCTGCGATGGCTCTGGTATTCCTCTCGTATATACTACTCTTCAAACAGAACCTGATGGGCATAATGAACTTTTTCCACTGAAGCTCAATTGACAAGTGAAAAGGGCAGATGTCGAATTCGCGATTGCATAAGGGCGGTCTTTTCCCTTCTTTCACTTGAGCGTCAAGGTCACAATATTGGTGCCTGAGGACACAGCTCCTCGCAATTGGTAGACGTCATCTCCATCTTTCTGAGCAGCGACCGAATCCTTCGTTCAAAGGAAAGCTGCCAAAGGGCTTAAAATGACACCGACGGAGCTCTTTCGGCTACCACTGCGAAGAACGGATACCGCGGGACTGATTAGCGGAGGGCAGCTTATCCTCGGCCTTCCCAGTTTGGTTCCACCCAAGCTCTCAACAAATTCCGGGCAGAAGGAGATATACGCCGTACGGACCATCACGGGATTCTCCATACCGCCGACATTCGACATGCGAAAGAATATCAGCTCCTGAATAATTGAACACTTTTCTGCTCTTCATGTGAACAAGCTGTCCCTCGACGCCAATTCTCCCTCAACTTCTACCCCAGACCCGTCGCGAAAGCATCATGTCCTCTACGGATCCTACACCCGCCCGGACCCCTCGGCTTGAACAAGCCATCACCAACCCTGGGACCGTCAAGATCAATGTCAAGGGCGCTTTTATTGTTGACGATGACCCACGCTCCAAGAGCCCTGTAAGGGCTGAGGGCGTTCACTATGAGGGTCAGGACATTCGTCTACCTCACCACACAGGCGTCGTGAGCCATGTCGCCGTCGATGTGAGATCCCTTTTTTTTCTTGCCTCTGCGGTTCCCCGCACCTTCCGCGCTCCCCGCAATCGCACTTTTGACGCATCCTCTATGAAGCACGCTGTGTAACTGACAACTGATTGCGATTCTCCGTAGATCGGCGGTTCGCTAGCGAAACTAGTTTACTTTACACGCGAACTGGACTCACCGGACAATGGCGGCCGACTGAACTTTATCAATTTCGAGACCGACCGGATAAACCTTTGCCTGGATTTCATAAAACAACTCAAGGAAGAGCACGAGAATGTCAATGGCGGGTCAAAAGACGAATTATGCGTTGTGGCTACTGGCGGAGGTGCATACAAGTACTACGACAAGCTCAAGGAGACATTGAACGTGGACATTATGCGGGAGGATGAGATGGAATGCCTTATTACGGGTATGGTTCGAATTTGCCCTCAGAGACAAGCCAGCAGTCAGCAGCTAACTCGATCTCTATCTAGGTCTCGACTTTTTCATCACCGAGATACCGAACGAGATATTCACATATAGCGAAACCGAGCCGATGCAATTTGCCGAGGCCCGACCGGATGTATACCCGTATCTGTTGGTGAACATCGGTTCCGGTGTTTCCATGATCAAGGTCTCCGGGCCAAAACAATTCCAACGTGTTGGAGGAACGCATCTAGGTGGCGGAACATTTTGGGGGATCATGTCTTTATTGACAGGTGCACGAACTTTTGACGATATGCTCGCAATGGCCGACCGAGGGGACAACGCCGGCGTTGACATGCTGGTGGGCGACATCTACGGCATGGACTATGGAAAAATTGGTCTCAAGAGCACTGCTATCGCTAGCACATTCGGCAAGGTTTTTCGCTTGCAGAATGAGCGGGACGAGATGAAGGAGGAACTACAGCAGAATGGAGCCGGAGAAGCCGACGACAGCCTCATCTTCAAACACGAAGACATGAGCCGAAGCTTACTATACGCCATCAGGTAGGATATTTGGCTGCTCTGATGGAAGGACTACTACTGACTGTATCAGTAACAACATCGGACAAATCGCATATCTCCAATCAGAGAAGCACCAAGTCAAGCACATCTACTTTGGCGGATCGTTCATTCGAGGACACCGACAAACGATGAACACCTTGTCATATGCCATTCGTTTCTGGTCCAAGGGCGAGAAGCAAGCGTACTTCCTCCGCCACGAAGGCTATATTGGCTCGGTTGGTGCATTCCTACGCCGGAAGCCAGTAAACTGGGGCCGCAGAAACAGCATCGACGAGCACACGGCTCCCAATGGGAACTGAATAAGACATCAATGAGGGGGTCGGCAATCATCGGCCCCCTCAAACACCACATTTGAGCGTTTGATACCCGTGATCATCTTGACATTTTAGTGCATCTTGGTCTCACTCATTCTTATGCTTGCCGGGCATGGATTTCTGCGGGTCGGATTTCACAGAACATTTTTTTTTTGGCAAGCGCGTTTTTTTCTCACAATAAAGAGTACATGGTAATGTTTTGGGTTTACTTTTGCTGAGCTATTGGGTTTTCGCATTCAAGTTACATGACCCTACGAAAGCTTTCGGCTCGTATCATTCTACAATTATCAGGGATAGAGGACGACAATCATACATTTGCATATAGAAATACATTGCTTAAAAATGTATCAAAGTGTATACTCACAATGCTGTTAGCAACATATATTTTGTGAGAAGTCCAGATGCGAAGTATGGACTTGATACTATGCTTGAGTGTACCGAGTACCTGTAAATAGACTTTATCCCTCATTCTGCGATGAATAGCATTGGGTCTTGACCTTTTGATTGAGCCTATATCACAAACCCAGGTCCTCATCATCCAGTGTCATTTGTGACTGCTCGCCTGCGCGTCCCAGACTTCCGGCCACGCCAAGACTCTCGGTTGATCCGCGGCGAGGCAGCTAGACCCCTGTCTTGAATATTTTACTTCTTCAAATATACAAGATTTCCTAATTGCTCTCGTTGGAATTGAATTTCCATTGCCAAAAGTCCGGTACTTCCTTTGCTCCACAAACAGAGCCCAAAACAGTTACAATTTTGAAAAAAATGGCAACAAGCAAGTAATCTTGTCCAACGCGTCCATGCTCCGTGCTCGCGTTTCCGCTAACATGTGCCTCATTCCAATATAGATTCTGCTGACCCGACTACAAACCCTGCGGCCAATATCAAAAGGGAGCGTGAAGGCTCCGTCGAATCAAATATCCCCCTGTCAACAATCAGACGTTTATTACACCACACACGGCCCGAACCCTCAGACCGACCATCCGAACCGCAACCGCAAGCACAATCGCAATCACAGTCACGACGGCCAAAGCACACCATCATCGCAGAATCAAGATGGACAGACACACCCGTCGCACTCCCCGCTGAGCTGAAAGCGGCTCTGGAAACATGGCACGACAAGAACGGACGTCAAGTACCACCATGCAAATACACATACAACCCGTCGAATGGGGTGCGACCGTCGCGGGCTTTTAACCGTGAAGGGAAGGAAGTGTCGCTGACGCATTTCAATGTCAAGGCTCCGGCTACATATGGAATTGCTGCTGCACGATTCTCGGACGGCACGGTGCGGCTAGTCTCGAGTTACTTTACATATTCGGGAAAGTTTGGCACGTACCTAAAGGCTTGGGTGAGTTCAGAGAAAGGGTTTGAGCCGGAGGCGGTGCCTAGTATCATTCGGCACTTTACAGACCGGATGGAGGACCTTGAGTATCAGCCTGAAGCTTGGACGGAGCTGGATAAGCGGCTCAACTCGGTGAGGCCGGTGCAGTCGCCGCAGCAGCAACAACAGAATACCACGCAGACGTCACAACCATCGCCTCGGTCGTCATTGCGGAAACGAACAGCGACTCAAGGGCCGACAAAATTGCGTCAAAGCAAGAGACTTCAAGCGGACCTTAGGGAAGACGCACAATCAAGCTCGGAGGAGACAGATAGCTCTTCGAGTGATGCAGAGACTACGGACGAGTCGGATGACGAGGATGGGGAAGCCCAGGCGGCCGCTCAGAAGCAGACTCAGCAGACAAGTGTCACAGCTAGGCCATCTATAGATCCGCGTCAAGGCCCGGAGCTGCTGTTCAAATTGACGTTCTTCAAGTTTACGGTACAACATGCGCGCGATTTCCCCGTGGAAGAATGCCAAACGAGCAAGGCACTTTTCGAAAAGGCGACCTCTTTCTACAAAATCCTTGATCGCAATGCCAAGGTGGAGGTTCTCTGTTGTCAATTCGCTTCACGGTCAGAACAGCACTACCTCTTTGCAGGGAGCGAGGGGGAGTATAGTCTGCTTGTACGGAAGGCTCAAGAAGTTGCTAGGGAGTTGGGGAAGCCGTTGACCATTGAAGTTGGGCTTGTCCAACCATAGACTATACATATGAAAAGTCGGAATTATTATACGTACTCTTCGGATATTAGGACCCTGAAGCACATGGAGCTCATAGAAGCAAAGCCAAGCCGCGGCGACACGGCGATAAGATTGTCAACACCATCCTCCATCTGGAAGGCGCTAAACCCCGTACGGCCACCCCCCGATTTTAGCAACAAGTTTATTTCCGGGCTCTCTCCATCTCCGTCCCCGTCTTCTCGCCGAGCTGCTTCCAACCTCAACTACGCAACTACAACCATGCTCCGCGCATAAAACTCAGGCTGCCTCGATGCCTTCTCTGCCTGATTCGCCGCCCCCCGTTCCACCTCCAGTCCCCGTTGAAACCCATCCCAACCGCACAGGCGGGCTCAGACCTACCTCCGCGGAGCAACGCGCCCTACCCGATCCCACTCGCCTCGCCCCTGAAGACGCATATTACTCCCCGTCGCTCCTCCGGAGTCGACCTGGAAGTTCAAACTATGATGATCCGATCCGGCCCCTGAGCGGGGGTGCTGCAACAGCTGCCTCTGTTGCGGCGTTGCGACCTCCGCCCGCGGTACCGGGAGCTGTTGCGCGCAAGGAGAATCGGAAGCTTCGAGGGACGGGTTTGCGGAAGAAGCGGAAGGGTGCTTGGAAGAAGTTGCTTTGGGTGAAGCAGTCATGTATGTGATCCTATCAAATTGGAATCTGCGATGGCTAATTTGTTAGATCCGGACAACTACACTGATACCGAGACCTTCCTTGACCACCTCCAACGAAACCCCCGCGTACGTCCTTATGACTTTTGGCCTCTGGTCGCCGACTCTACCGTTATTGTACAGCATGTCTGCTCCGTGGCTATATTTGTCTGCTGCTTCGTTGGGATTGTCCAAGGCCGGATGAGCCCTGTCTCGGTGGTTTGCTGGGGTAGTGCTGGGACTGCTGTCGGCTGGATACTTTGGGACTGGTGGGCATTTACAGAACATGCAGAGGCCAGGAGAGCTGCAGAAAACTCGGCAGAAGGAGATGATGGGTCGAGCTCAAGTTCCATGACAAGCTCAGGTAATCCGCCCAACCAGAGACCGAACGGACAAAAAGAGAACCAGGTACATGGCCTCGGACTGGGAATAACACAAAATGAACCAGGACCATTAAGACGACAGAGTACCGGACTGAGTTTGGATTCGTTTACCGCGCAAGAACCGGGCTCGCCCCCTCCAGGTTCACCCCTGGGCTACGCGAATGGCTCGGTCGGCCCATCCCTGTCTCAAAGTTGGCAGGCTCAGTCATTTCTTTCGCGAAATCGACAGCGGCTTTCTACCGTCAAGTCGGCTTTTTTAATATACTTTTCACTACTCGGGCTGAGCCCGATATTGAAATCACTTACCAAATCGACTGCCAGTGATTCTATCTGGGCGATGAGCTGCTGGCTATTAATTATGAACATATTCTCCTTTGACTACGGCAGCGGAGAAGGCGCGGGCGCCACAAAGTTCCCTGCATCTCTATCTACAAACGCAGCGGTCATGGCATCAACAGTGCTTGCATCGCGTCTACCGTCTACAACGCACGTGTTTAGCCTTATGCTCTTCTCCATCGAAGTGTTTGGCCTCTTTCCTATTTTTCGACGGCAACTGCGCCACATATCTTGGAAAGGACACATATCCTTGACTCTTACCCTAGTCATGTTCGCTGGTGGAGCGGTTGGGGTCACATTACGCGGAGGTTGGATGGGCGCGATAATCGGGTCTTTCCTGGGCAGTATCCTGACGGCGTTGACGATGGGCGGGTGTAGTTGGTGGTTGATTAGTCTCCAGAAGTACAAGAATGTTGTCTCTGGGCCCTGGGACCCTGCTCGACCGATTATTCGACGGCATTGGGACTGAGCTGCGCGTGATACCCGTTGGTTTATTCTTATTAATAAATATTACTACAATGATTCTTCGAGTTGTGCTTCTTTATGTGATCCCGCTACAGCTTAGAGCTTTTGCGACATCGTGAGTGTAGTAAGCATACCGGGGTGGAATGCGCCTTTGTGCCTGACATTCTTAGCCGCTGGACCTTGTTCTTCAGACACCTTCATTGATGCAAGACCTGCACCGAGACCTGCGCCATACACAAACAGCGCCTCCAAGGATCTGGGCCGTAAGAAGTATTTAGATCATTTCTCTTGGGCTTGGAAATACCTCAACCTGACATAATCATCCACGCTACATACCATCCGTCATCCATGCCATCAAAGCACTCCGCTCTTGAATGTTGCCCTGCCCACAACATACCTCAACATACCTCTTCAACACATTTGCCAAGTGACACTTTTGCTCTCTGCAAGCGCCAAACATGAAGCATTCCAGTTATCGCCTCCTGTCCCTGTCCTACTTAACTGGTTTGAGCCCCTGTTCGCTTTGTGTTGCGCGCTTACAACGAGGATCTTCCAAACACCGTCCGCCTTTCAGTCTCGGTTTCGGCCTTAGGAGCTCTTTGAGCAAGCAAGCAGCCTTGTCTCTATCCTGACTCTGTGTTTTAAGCGCCTTCTCGGAGGAGTATTTAGCCAGAGCATTCTGCTGCTCTCAGCTTCATTTTTGCTGTGTTCGAACTGAGAAAAAGAAAGAATATAATCAAAATGACGCTGAAGTACGCTACTCTGGCTCTGGTGGCTGCCCAGTGCGTTGCTGGCCTTCGCTTCGTGATGTACATGGATCAGTGAGTATTACGTTTCTTTTTTACCCCTGTACAAGCTGTCGCTAACTCGCCGAGTTAGATACCACTTCAAGAACCTCCCCGGCAAAGACCAAACACAAGGAATCTCCCACGCAGTTATGGGCTTTGTCCCAGCCGGCAACCTGAGCATGGACACCCCACCACCCGTCCAACTACCCGTGTCCCTCGAGACAATGCGCGGCCACCTCTCCCCCGATGCGAAAGTCTCGGTCGCTGTCGGCGGCTGGGGCCCGACTGCTGAATTCTCCGAGATCGCAAAGGACGAAACATCCCGCGACCGATTCGCGAAAAATGTAGCCGCCATGCTTGAAACCACGGGCTTCGATGGTGTCGATATCGACTGGGAGTACCCCGGTGGTAACGGAGACGACTACAAGGTTCATCCCAACAGCGAGAAGGTCAACGAGGTTGAGACGTTTCCGCTGTTCATCCAGGCTTTGAGAAAGGTTATTGGTGATGAGAAGCTTCTTTCTATTGCGACACCCGGAAAGAGAGGGGACATGATAGCTTACACTGCCGAGTTGGGACCCAAGATCTGGCCTCATGTTGATATGGTCAATGTCATGTCTTATGATCTCATGAATCGCAGGGACAACGTCACGAAGCACCATTCCTCTGTCATCGGCTCGCTGGATTCCATAAAGGCGTACAAGGAGATTGGTGCTCCACCGGAGAAGCTCAACCTCGGCATGGCCTATTACGCCAAATATTTTCCTGTTGAAGCAAATGCGGACTGCGCAGATCAACCCCTGGGCTGCCCAACCGTGCCCATGGAGGGTGAACAGGGAGAAGACCTCAAAAACTCTGGAGTCAGAACCTTTGAACCAGAGTACATGATTCCGATCGAAGTGCCCGCGAACCTCACCGTGTCAACTGACCAGGGCTGCGGCATAGAAACAGGAATCAAATGCCCTGAGGGGACATGTTGCAGTATCTGGGGAAGCTGGTGAGTTTTGATACCTATACCCCAAACAGATAACAATAGCTAATTCATTCACAGCGGAACAACCGACGAATACTGCGGGGAAAACTGCCTGCATCACTACGGAGAGTGCACGTCGCCCTTCGATCCCACAGAACGTTTCCAGCGCGCAATGACCAATGGCAAAGTTGACGAGGAGCTCGGCGGAGCGTACTGGTTCGACGCCGATTACAATATCTTCTGGACTTGGGATACCCCCGAGCTCATGACGCGCAAGTTTAAGGACATCGTTGATGCCGAGGGCCTTGGTGGTGTTATGGCTTGGAGTATGGGCGAAGACACTTATGACTTTTCGCATATGAAGTCGATGCAGGATGGTGTTGCGGCAAGGCCTGAGCAGCGGGTTGAGGGTGAGAGCGGAGCTGCGGCTGCGACTGGCAACAGGAACCAGAACGCTCCCTGCATGAAGGCCCAAGCTCAAAAGTGAGCATGAACCATGCCATGAATGAGTAATCATCTTATGTATCAAATTGAAAGTGGATAGGACTTACAGTAGGTAGTTGAAACCCAAGTGAAGATACCATAGCCTAGTGTCACACCTAAAATCGCGTGAAGTAGATTTCAACCAATAACAGTCCACGAAGCTCCACGGGGCCCTGGCGCCCTTCATGAACCGTCAATAGACAATCCCGCCCAGACCCCGAAAGGATCGAATATAAAGGTGCTTGGGAGGAAGCTTGGGTTATGCAGGGTTTCAGGGTCTTTTCTCGTCTCCATATTCTCTCGTTTCGACGTTGGGTTCTCTTCTCGCACAGTCAATATGAATTTTTTCGCTCTATTTAGTTTACTGTCGCTTTCGACTGCGCTTTCCATACCGCCGATCAACAACAATGGATACTCCAACTCCAATTCCGACACACCTAGCTCGAGCTCAATACAGTCAGTTCCAACGCTCAAAATCAACCACGGAACACTCATTCCACCCACCAACAAGAACATCTCGCAAATCAAACCTCTTCCACCTGTACAGACCCTCAACGCAAGCTACACCATCGCCCTAAGCACAAGTCAATCGCCCTACCAGTTCTTCGAGCGGTACGCGGACGAGTTCTTCGCTCTTGGGCTGTTATTACTTGTGCCGATTACGCTTGGTCTGGTTGAACTAGTCGAACGATTCGCGCGGTCAATGTCTGTTGAGGAGTTTCCTGAGCGCGGGAGGGACGTTGACCGTGTCGGGGAGGGGATGAGGGGGGAGTGGCTTGCTAAGCGAAAAGGGAGGGAGATGATAGTTGAGAAGAATAAGCCTTGGTGGAGGGTGACGCCATCGAAGCACTAAGTCAGAAACAGTTGGGTGGATGCAATCATCATTCATTCTATTCATTTTCAAACATGATCGACATGGCTTGGGTAGTATGGTATGGCTATAATACAACGAAACTAAAGACGCTTGATCTCCTCGACAACAGCAGATGTGACCTCTACAGTCGTGGCCTTGCCGCCGAGATCAGCGGTCAGGACACCGGCCTCGCAGACGCGCTCGACGCACTGCATCAGCTTGTCGGCGGCGGGCTTTTGGCCGAGCCACTCGAGCATTTCGGCGGCGGTCCAGAAGGTTGCGACGGGGTTGGCAACGCCCTTGCCTGTGATGTCAAAGGCGGAGCCGTGGATGGGTTCGAACATGGAGGGGTTTTGGCGGGTTGGGTCGAGGTTAGATGTGGGTGCGATACCGATGGAGCCGGCGAGGGCGGCAGCGAGGTCGGAGAGGATGTCGGCGTGCTGTATACGATTAGTAAGACATGTGGAAAAACAATGTGGAAAGACTTACGAGGTTGCTGGCAACAATGGTGTCCAAGCTCTCGGGCTTGAGGACCATGCGCGTGGTCATGGCGTCAACAAGCATCTTATCAACAGTGACTTGAGGGAAGTCCTTGGCCACAATGTTGGCGACCTCATCCCAGAGGACCATTCCGTTGCGCTGGGCATTACTCTTGGTCACAACAGTAAGGAGCTTGCGGGGGCGGCTAGCAGCGGTCTCGAAAGCAAAACGCATGATGCGCTCGACACCAACGCGCGAGAAGATGGCCGTCTCGGTGGCGACTTCCCAGGGGTGGCCGCGGTGCGAGCGACCACCCTGTCCGGCATACTCGCCTTCACTGTTCTCACGGACAATGACCCAGTCGAGATCGCCGACGCTGCAGTTGCGGAGAGGGGATTGCGTGCCGCGGAGGACGCGGGTGGGGCGGACATTGGCGTATTGTTGGAAGGGTTGGCAGATGGACAGACGGAGACCCCAGAGGGAAATGTGATCGGGGACGTCTACATTATTAGTATTGAAAAGCATAATATCATAATGTAATGCGGGGCATACCTGGTGCGCCGACGGCTCCAAACAGAATAGCGTCGTTCTTCTTTAGTTGCTCCAAACCGCCATCGGGAATGTACTTGCCCGTGGTCTTGTAAGTCTCAGAGCTCCAGTCGTAGTGCTCGAACTTGAGCTCAAAGGACTGCAGCTTCTCGGCAAGAGCCTTGAGGACCGTGACACCGGCGTCAATGACCTCGGGGCCGATGCCGTCGGCGGGGATGGTAGCGATGCTGTACGACTTGGTCATTTTGCTGTCGACTCTCAACAAACTTGGGAAGGATCAATTTCTGGCAGTTGAGATTAGCAGAAGAAAAGGAATTCGGCCATATAAGTACTTTTTCGCGTTTCTCCAGTTCTTTTGAATAAATCTCCGACCTCACCCCCGCACCGGACAAGACATGTCCGCCGGAGGTGTCTTTGTCCGGCCCACTAAACCGAAACAATATCTCGCAGTCCCACGCACCAAATCCCCCAATGTCAATGTTGGTACGTAATTCACAGTGCCGAACCAGGGTTTTGCATACTTTCTGCAAAGCCGTAGTTCTCGTCAATCAACCATGGACCATCCGCCAAACTCCAAAAATCGCCTATCCCGAAACCCTCTTCACCACCGCCACCGTTAAGTGAGAAATCTGGGAGTACGAACCCCAGTCCTAGCCCTGAGGCTGCGCCCAGGTTGTTCATCGACTGATTTCCGAAGATCATGGATGTGTTGCTCCATTGATTGCCTGCTTGTACGGGTGCGAAGGGCGTTGGGAGGATTCCTTCTCCGGGCGCAGTAGGAGTTTGTTGTAGGTGTTGGTGGTCAAGAGACATTCCAGATTCAAACGTTTCGACTGTACCGGATGCCCTTATTTTCGCTTCTTGATCATTACCGGTATTTGGTCGGGGGGTCTGTTGTTCTGTGGTAGTAAGAGCGGCGTCGAGGTCACGGATGGCTTCGATGCAGGTTTGGGGCCAGGTGTTGCCGCGACGAGAGAGGTTTTGCAGGATGAAAAGGCCGCTTTTGGCGTACCTAGATGCAGAGGAAGGAGGAAACTCGCCCTCCCAAGCAGCGTAGATGAGGACGAGACAGCTCATCCACACAGCCCAAGTGAAAGATGGCCATATTAGCGGTACAGACGGATTAGAGGTTAGATACTGTCGTAGAGTTGTGAGGAGAGATCGCGAGGACTCGATGCAGATCTGTATGGCGGTGCGGTATTCGGGAGAGGATGCCTCGGCAGCCAGCAGCGGGCGATTCATGGAGATGATGGCCTCGTGACGTAAAACAATGAGTAGGAGACGGTGAAAGAGTGTTATGGAGGTTGGCATTGCCGCATTGGGATCGTCGTGTTCAATAGGATAGACATCATCGTAGACCTCGTTCCACCAGTGGGTTAGCTCCCCGTGAAGTGCTTGGGTCGCATCGATAGAGTCTTCTCTGTGGATGATTGACTTGTTGCGCAGCTCGATGATGCGTCCACGGACTCGTGCAAATTTTGCGAGGTGGCCAAGCAACCGAAGTCTCTGATCTGCGAGAAATGAGATACGGCTTGTTGAGGGGGATGTGAAAATACCTTCATCTACCTGCCCATGGATTTCAGCATTCGGGTAGCACACATCGATATCATCATCTTGTATGCCGAGCGGGGTGCCTAGTGCTTGAGAAAGATACCTCTCGAGGCAGTAGATGGACCAGAATAGCCGGCGCCGAGTAGCCGTCTCCGAGAGACTGAAGGAAAATCTCGCAGGGCAGCGGTGTAGGCCCAGATGGAAGGCAGTGCGAATGATGACTCCACCAACCCGTGAAGCAGCGTTGAGTCGAAGAAGAGATGTAAGAAACAGCTGGACGCCAAAGGCAGCTTGGAGAATGGGCACAGTGGGTGGTTCGCAGAACAAAGTGTATAAGCTTTCCATGGCCTGATGAACAGAACGGAAGACCAAAGCTTTTGGAACAGGGCTCTGGACGCTGGAGTTGCTATGCCGGCGGTCCATTAGGGAAATTGACACAATTGAGCGCACGAGGATCCCATCTGCAATGGAGAGGTTGCCGAACCCATCACGACTAATGTGCTCGAGGATCACCAGGAACGCTGGGCCAGACAGGAATGGGAACATTGAGTGCCAATTCTCAAAGTAGCCGCGCGTCCATTGCACCAGTGTATCAAAGGAGAATATCGCCGTTGTTGCCTGGAGACTCAGTTCATGCGGTAGCCACAGATCAGGTCGCTGCCGATGGTCTTGATCATGCAGCTGGTCGTCCTCTCCAGGAACTTGGGTCTCTTTGGAGGCCTGTTGGGGCTGACTTAGATGGGCAGACCGACGAGCAAATGCATTGTAGACAACGCGAATGAAGTGAATACCACTGGACGAGCCTAGGAAAGATGCAGAGCCATTGTCGGTGGACTGGCGCATCACCCCCAGCTCATGGGCCTTTGGGGTGAGCTTCTGGCGTTTGGCAGGAGAACCATGGTTGGAAGTGCCAGACTCCATGAATAGGTTAGAAAGAAGGTGCAGGGTGCATCAGCAGAGAATGAGGGAATTAAACAAAGACAGGAGATGTGTTGTGTTGAAAAGAGAAAAGTACTCGGCTCTGAGGATTTTCCAGCGGTCGTTTGCCTCCAGTCACGCTCCCTGCAATTTCCCCGCAAAAACCAGCCTCAACCCACGATCTTCAAGCTTGGCTTTCCACCTTCTCCAGTTTTTTGTTCTTTCATTTGTTCTTTGGTTTCCTTCCCTGTTCAATTACTTGTATAATATCGAATGGCAGAAAAGCAGAATCCAATCGCATGCGAGCCCTGTCGCCAGAAGAAGTGCAAGGTATGCATTGGTTCCTTGCCTGCGCCGTTGCGAGCGCAAAGCCCCAACCAGCTTCTGCTATGATGAGCATTGAACATCACTAATTTTCTGCAGTGCGACCGAATATTGTATTGGCTACTCTTATGTTCCATTGTACTCTATCGTCCGGCTAACTGTCAAGACCTGTCTGTTCGCAGTGCTCCGACCCAGCGCGATGCATATATCCCGAGAGCGGCAAACGGTCAGCATATCTACATCAAAGGTTACTACACTTGCTGATTATCACAGCGGCCTTCCTCAGGGCTATATAACACACCTTGAAAATCGATTAGCTGCCACAGAGCGGGCACTCTACAGCACTTACGCCTACCTGAGAACGATATCGCCTAGATCGTTCAGCATAGTCGAGTCTTCGCAACCACAAACTTCGCGAACATCTGTAGCCAATGAATGGTCGCGGCTTCCACTACGAAATCCAGATGACCTGGAGCTTTGGCTCTCGGAGAAAGCCCGAGTATTTGGGGTTGCTGGGGACGATGTGCCGGCGGAATGGAGCCCAGGAACGGTTGGCACAAACTCCAAGGACAGAGACGGCCCTGCATCGACACCTAGCCTGAATAGCCTTAGCCATCAGCAAGTTCCGCTGCGGTCTGCGGGATACCCAAGAGAGGGTCGAGCGGAGCGCTTGGCGGAATTGGAGCCAGCAATCTACTTTTGACAGTGTACCATAAAAAGCCGGAACAAATTAGATATACATTGTCATACATTAGCTGGTCTATGCATATGTGATCGACGTCAGAAGATACTCTGGGAGCTCCAAGTAAGTAACCGTCGCCGAGAAGACCGAGCAACCGATCAAGGCGGGGGATGCGGGGCCCCCTCTTCTGATATGTTTGCTTCAATTCCACCTCACTCTTTCTCTTCTTCAAGCAACTGAGCTCTTTGAAACATTTGAAACTCATCCACAACCATGGCTCAACAGTATAAGCTGCCCTTCCAGGTATGTCATAACCTTTGGGGTTGTCGATGAAGACCTGCTGGTACTGACTGACCGTTAGCTGGACAACCCGGACTTGCTCCACTTTGATTCCTTTGTCGGAGATTCCTGGGTAACAGCAAAGAGTGGTAAACGATTTGAAGTCGTCGGTATGCTTTAGAAACATTGCTTCCGGTCGCTGCATATTAACCTGGGTAGACCCCGGCAGCGATATTCCCTGGGCAAGCTGTCCCACAAACTCAGCCGAAGACATCGACGCCGCGGTCCACGCAGCTCACGACGCGTTTGAGAAGTACAAGAAAACTAACCCCCGCCAACGTGCACAGTGGCTCCTGAAATGGGACACCCTCATCCGCGAAGTCAGGACCGACTTGGCCAAGATTCTCACCCACGAGACAGGAAAGCCTATTGCTGAGTCTTATGGTGAAATTGACTATGCTACTGGTTTTACCTGGTGGTTCGCCGGGGAGGCGGAGCGCATTCACGGGACGATTGCTGTCCCTGCCGCTCCGAATCGGCGAGTCTTTACTGTTAAGCAGCCTATCGGTGTTGCTGCTGCTCTTGTTCCGTGGAACTTCCCGATTGCGATGGTATTAAGAAAGGCCGGTGCAGCTCTAGCTGCTGGATGTACCATGATTGTCAAGCCCAGTCCCGAAACTCCATTGACGGCTTTGGTGCTAGCTCACCTGGCTCAGAAAGCCGGCTTCCCTGCGGGTGTGTTTAACGTGCTTACGACGGATCTGGAGAATACGCCACCACTCAGTGAGGCGTTATGCAAGCACCCGCTTGTGAAAAAGGTTACTTTTACTGGCTCGACACGCGTCGGCAAGCTGATTGCTTCGCACTGTGCTCACGGCCTGAAAAAGGTCACACTGGAGCTAGGTGGAAACTGTCCGTTCATCGTCTTTGACGATGCAAATATCGACCAGGCGCTGGATCAGCTGATGGCTCTCAAGTGGCGCCACGCTGGACAGGCCTGCATTACGGCCAATCGAGTATACGTGCAGTCAGGGATCTACGAGAAATTTGCACAGTTGCTCAAGGAGCGAACGTCTAAGCTGGTCATTGGCCACGGGGCCACTGAGGGCACAACAATGGGACCCCTCACTACGCCACGCAGTATCGACAAGGCCATTAGCCAGGTTGAAGATGCACGAAAGCTTGGCGCAGATGTTATCCTTGGCGGAAACCGGGTCGAAGGCAAGAATGGGTACTTTTTCGAGCCAACCATCGTGAAGAACATGACCAAGGAGATGCTAGTGTCTCGTGAGGAGTCTTTTGCGCCTGTCGCTGCTCTGTACAGGTTTGAGACGGAGGAAGAAGGTGTGCAGATGGCCAACGATACTAGCATGGGGTTGGCCAGTTATGTTTTTACGAAGAACATTGATCGCATGTGGCGGCTGCTAGAGAACCTCGAGGCGGGTATGATTGGCATGAACACTGGCAATTCGTCTGCAGCCGAGTCGCCCTTTGGGGGTATCAAGGAGTCTGGGTACGGTAAAGAGAGCGGAAAGGAAGTGGCTGTGAATGAGTACCTGATCACCAAGACTGGAACGCTGACCCTGGAGGGACAATATTGATGGAAATTGGACGGACGGTATTATATTTATATCTAGTATGACCTCATCTGATTTCGGCAGTTATAAGTATACAGCGGGACCATTGCTCAATATTTGGCCTGTGCATAGCGCTAAGATCTGCCTCGGATTTGGTCTCCGCGGCCGCGCTCGTAGATAATTCCTATTTGGGCAGTCTGTTGCTCCAATTCGACCTGTAAAGTTGAAGATAGGAACCCGGAGTTCCCGGCGAAAAGTACTACTCTGAGTAGTCTCCGAGGTGCATATCGAATTTGTTTCAGCTTTGGAGTTTCTTTTGGAGATCGTCGTTGGGCTGAGCTGAGCTGCCGAGCTGGGTAAGCCACGCGCTCATGCATCACACAGCTCACCTCGTTCCTTCTTTTCTCCCTAAATTCTCTTCTTACTTATATTCCTCCTTAGTGCTTTAGCCTCATCTTGTTTTCGTTCTCATATAGACAACGTCATTCTGGTTTCAACTGGTCATGGCTCAGCCTTATCTCCGTCACCTGATCCAAACGCACCCGATCATCGATAATCATGCCCACAACCTCCTCTCCCAGTCTGCCGCCTGCGACTACACCAAATATCCCTTTGAACAGATTATATCAGAAGCCCAGGGGGTTGCCTTGAGGAACGCCTCTTCTACGCTGCCTTTTCACCGGGCTGCCGCCCAACTTGCCACTCTATACCAAACCTCATCCTCCGACTGGGACAAGCTCAAGGCAGCACGAGATCACTTAGTCCAAAGTGACTATGAAGGCCTCGTTCGCCGGTGTCTGGAGGGAACGCATACTCTTCTCCTTGACGATCTCTTGACCGATCAAGACATTGAGCCGTTTGAGTCGCACGACCGCTTCACCGCATCTTCAACGAAACGCATTGTCCGCATCGAAGCGATAGCGGCTCAGGTCCTATCCCAGATTCTCAAAGACGGATTCAGTGCGTCGGATCTTGACAACCTTTTAGCCTTCGAAGCACCTTGGGAAACCTTTTCTCGGGACTTCATCACTCGGATATCGGAGGCTATTCGTGACCCCGCCGTGGTGGGGTTCAAATCGGTCATCTGTTACCGCACAGGGTTAGATGTCCAGCCAACCCATGGTGATACAAGGGAGTTGCTCCAGTCTTTTGCGCGCACAATCTCTCGATCGACCGTCTCCACAGCACGGGTTGAGGATAAGCCGCTGAACGACTGGCTCGTTCGCGAAGCTCTCAATCTACTCACGTCCGCCAAGTCTAGTTACCCAAACAAACCCCTGCAGTTGCACACTGGATTGGGAGATAACGACATAAATTTGCTAAAGTCGAACCCTGCTCACTTGCAGTCTTTGGTTGCGCAGTACCCTGATGTTGACTTTGTTCTGCTTCACTCGTCATATCCATATACGCGGGAAGCCGGATATTTGGCTTGTGTTTATTCCAATGTTTACTTGGATCTTGGGGAGGTCTTTCCCATGGTCAGTCGGGATGCGCAGGAATTCATTGTCAGGGAGAGCCTGGAGATTGTACCGACTACTCGATTGTTATGGAGCACCGACGGCCACTTTTTCCCAGAGACTTTTTGGCTGGCTAACAAACAATTTCGCGATGTTTTGGAAACGGTCAGTCAGCCAGCCTCCCAATACATCTAAGCTAATTGAAGTAGGTTTTCGTGGACTATGTCGAAAAGGGTGACTATACCAACGAACAAGCCATGCAGGCTGCCGTTGATATCCTTTTCTACAACTCGAACAGATTGTATTGTTTGAACGAGAAGATCGAGTCTCCCAAGGTATCACTAGTTGACACATCACCAATAAGTTCTCTTGAAGCTTTCATGCGGAGTAACCCAGATATCAAGTATATTTGGATGCAATTCATCGACTACACCGCAACAGTTCGCCTCCGTATGTTTCCAATCTTGGAATTCGCAAAGATTGTACGCAAGCAGCGCCGTATTGGTATCTCTGTGGCTGTTTTCGGGATGCTGCAGGACGACGGCATTGCCGGAGGCTCAACCACCGGCCAATTCTACATGGTCCCTGATCTCTCGACCATACGTCCAAATGTTGGACTCGACTCGAAGAGCGCAACAGTCATGACTTGGTGGAAAACTGAAGAGGACGGTCCATTAGAGGAGTGCCCTCGCACCACATTACTCGACATTAGCAACAAGCTCAAAACCGAGTTCGACATTCAAGCAACTTGCGGCTTTGAAATTGAAGTCGTCTTTATGAAACAAACAGCGACTGGAGAGAGCTGGGGCCCAGTAATAACAAACCACTCTTGGTCCCAAATGACCCGCGAGACCCGCCGCATGCTCCCACTGCTCGAAGAGATAGACGAAACTCTCGCTTCGATTGGAATCTATCTCGAACAGTTCCATTCCGAGTCTTCACCAGGCCAATTCGAGTTTATCCTCCCTCCTGATGCACCCGTCGCCGCCGTCGACGCCCTCATCAAAGCCCGACAAGTCATTACGCACGTTGCTGAAAAGCATGACCTCCGCGCAACATTGCACCCCCGCCCATTCCCCTTTGCAGCAGGGACAGCATCTCACGCACACGTCTCCATCACACCACCCACCAAAGAGGAACCCTTCCTAGCCGGCGTCATGCATCACTACCCATCACTCGCGGCCATGACCCTCTCCAATGACGCAAGCTATGAGCGCGTCAAGGCCGGTATCTGGGCTGGCGGCGAATGGGTCATGTGGGGGACCCAGAACCGCGAAGCGCCTATAAGAAAGATTTCGCCGGGACACTGGGAGATTAAAACCCTGGATGGTCTGGCGAATATGTACCTTGCCATGTCGGCGTTCCTAGCCGCAGGGTATGCCGGACTTACAGAGGACATGCCACTGACTCATAAGGACTGCGAATGTATGTTCCAACTACTTTTCAACTGATCAAAACTGACATGGTACAGACGACGCATCAGCACTCACAGACTCACAGCGCAGCGCGCTAGGCATCACAACACAACTACCCAATACACTGACAAAAAGCCTCGAGGCCTTGGAATCCAACGAGACACTGCGAGCCCTTCTTGGCCCAACGCTGGTGGATAACTACATCACCGTGAAACGAGCCGAAAGACAGAAACTCAACGCAATGGACGAAGAGGCGCGCAGGAAATGGCTAGTGGAGAGGTACTAAGACCTGCTCATTTGCAGCGCGTGCAAGCGTATATGTTTGATATACGAGTGAGAAGACCGGGGAGTATAGAGCTGCCCCGTTCTCTCCTGGGAAAATATAGCAGGTACTCCGTATACATAGACTCAATCTACAAAGTTTCTTCCCCGTGGATGTCCCCGTTTACGGACCTACGTAGATTATCTGAACGGAACTAGTTCGCTCTTGCTCGTTCCTTTCTGTGTGACCCAGCAGTCGCGCCTTCCTCCACGGCTCCAATAACATTCTCAGTGCTTGAAGGTGCGATGGGCGGTGGCGGTATGGTAAGGCAAGAGCGACCCGAAAGCTCGCTCTTTCCTCTTTTAGGCCCGCGCTTGCCTATTTTGTTGAGCTTGATTCCGCGGTTGTGCCTTCCTTCCGAAGGTAGGATGGATGGGGCTGTGGGGACGGGCCACTGCTCCTTCAGTCCTAGATTCTTGGATCGTCGTTGAGCGCCTGGTCAGGTTGGAAAACTGGTAGAGAGAAAATAAGTGTTATGTATTCTTTCAGTCATAGTATGTATGACAATATCTATTCAAACAGGGGTATCATTCAGACAATCCATATACATGGAGTAACCCCGGCAAAAGTAAAATCAAGTAGAAAGCACCGAATAGAACCCGAAATCTAAACAGATGACCCGAAAACCAGATAATCGCTAGCGAAACCGAAAGAAAAACACCCAGGCCTAGTCTATACCGTTCTGTCCCGTAACCGCTAATCAACAATGAAAGAGATAGTTCAACAGTGCGCAGTCGAATTCATGGCCCACAAGCATGTTCGACATAATATGTACTGTGGAGGGTATAGGTGGGTTTCGAAGGAAGAGAGGAAGAGGAAATGGAGATCAAGCTGTAGCCTTGGCCTTCCATTCTTCAAGTAGTTTGGAAACTTCCTTGAAAGAAACTGGCTTTGTCAGGAAGAGATCAATGCCCGAAGCAAGAGCCTCGGATTCATCGCGCGCACTGCTCAGACCCGTGAGCGCGATAATAGTCGCCGGAGTGGATAACTCTGACCCGCGTTCCTTTTCGATGGCGCGGATGGCACGAGTGGCTTCGAAACCGTTCATGACCGGCATGGAAATGTCCATAAAGATCAAGTCAAATCCCTGGCGATTCCGTTCCACGGCCTCAACGGCAAGTTGTCCGTTTTCGGCGGAGTCGAGTACCGCTGTTTGTCGCTTTTTCATGAACGTGAGCATTAGGCTGAGGTTGATGGAATTGTCGTCTACCACAAGGACTCTGGGGCTGCGCTCCTGTTTACCTGGAACTTCTGCTTGGGGTGAAACATTGAGCGGTGATGTCGGAGTTATGGTCAACATGGGATCGGCTATTTCCGAGCCGGCTTGCGAGGATGTCGAGCCCGTCGAGCCTGGCGTGTTTGAACTTGTTGCATCCGTCAGGTCCGGGGTATCACTGAGAGCATTGCTCATGTCTTCGAGAGAGGTTTGACTCTCATCTGGCGTTCGATTCGTATCAGGCGTGAGCGTTGCGTTTGTTCGAATAGGAAGCTTTGATGAGTCAAATTGGGGTGGATTGACTGAGTTCGCCATTTTACCCATTCGGCTGTCGAAGCATTTTTGAGCAGTACGGGCAAGCTTATGCGGACCGCAGGGGCGAGTGATGATGCTGACGACATCAGCTAGAGATGACCACCGGGACCGTGCATTTTGATAGTCGATAGATCTGTTGCAAATAATGACAAGAGGAGGAGGGGGAGAGGTGAAAATGGGCGGGGTGATATTAGCCAGTGTTTGCTCGTCTGTGAAAATAACATCGACAGATTCGGATGGCCATGAGACCAGCTCGAGGCTGTACCAGTCGGTCAAATATCGTGCAATAACCGCCCATCTTGAATCATTGACTGCGTCGAAAGGTGTCATTCCAAGAATGGTGACTCGCTTGTTAGGATGGCTGTGGCGAAGATGATCACAGTCGTTGGTAAAATCCTGCTCAGCTAGAGGTTGTATGACTTGAGGCCCGGCAGTAGTAGTATCGAGGACATTTTTCTCATCCTCAGGACGTCCGAGAGGTAAAACGACTTTAACAATTGTTCCTTTCCCAGGGCGACTTTGTATGTCAATGTTGCCACTCATGGCTTTGACCAAACTCCGAACGATGGACAGCCCGAGCCCGGTTCCAACGGCAAGCGAATCTTCCTGAGCAAAAGGGGTGTATATTCGGCCGCGAAGGAATTCTTCCGATATGCCCTTTCCGGTATCGGTAACTGTCAGCGTTACAAAGTCTTCAGTGGGCTGACTTCGGCGCCCATCGGAAGACTCGGTAGCCTCGAGACACAAACTGATGCGGCCAGCCTGAGTATACTTCATGGCGTTACCGAAAACATTCATGATAATGCGCCGTAATGCCCCGGGTTGTGTGTGATAAGACCAGTTGTTTCGGGCGATGTCGACAGTAACTTCTACATTCTTCTCAGGGCCCGGATGGTCGACCCGACCGACTTTCTGCATATGGGGAGGAGGGCTCATTGGATTAGAGGATGACCTCTGGCTGTAGGCATGTCCAAGACAGACGCCTTCAACGACCTCTTCAGCCAGGAGTGCGATGTCCGTTGGCACAATTGTGTCCAATCCAGCGGTGACCTGTTCCTTGATTTCAGTTTGTCTGTTTCTTTGTTTGAACTGTCGAGACTTTCGTTCCAGCGAAACTATCTTGCTAAAATCAAGGACTTGGTTCATGGTGTCCAATAGCGTTCTGCTGCATGCGTTGATGGTCTCTAAAAGAGAGCCTTGAAATTCGTCCAAATTTGTCCCGCTCATAAATTCAGCTGCTGCCAGTATACCATGTAATGGGCTGCGAAGTTCGTGACTGTAACTGTTAGCACATGATAAACCGTCAATATTGTGAAAACTTACGAGATGCTGCCAATGAAATCACCCTTCTGACGATCAGAGATCAGTGATTCAAGGCGGCTATGCTCGACCATGATTGACGAGCCGAAGCCCATGACTGAGCTCAACTCGACAGAAGGGCTAAAAACCCGAGTCTCATCTGAGTTCCAGCAAAAACATCCCGCAAACCACTGGGAGCTTGCCGCATTCCAGAGCGGGACGAAGATCACCTGAGTCGCATTGGGAAAGTAGGCGTTCAGCAAAGAATTTTCGACGGCCCTCCACCTCTTCGGCCCGGTCTTTGATAGGTCGGGAGCTTTTGCGTGTCGAGAGCCACTTTGCGGTGACTTTGATTTTTCGTCATCAGAGCTTGAAACGCTGCCGTCTCGATGAAAGGACCAAAGTTTCCCTTTGCTGTATCGTCGCAGAAGCTGCTGAAGGAAAATGGTGTCAAGATTGGCAGCCGGAGAGGCAAGTGTTGGCCCAGCGGCAGGTGCAAAGGGCTCATCAGTGGTGGACATTGCCAAAACCGATGCCGGTGTTGCATTTTCCGCTGTATAATCGCTGCCCGACTCGATGTCTGCTGGGACATTACTAGCTTCGAGGAAAACAACGCCGCCATCCCCATCCAGTTCTAAACTTTCACGCAGCAGGTTTGCGGCCCTCTTGAACGCCCAGCAATTGCCGGCAGTCTGATCCAAACCTTCGAGATCTCTGCGCTGACTTCCAGACCACCATTCGGGAAGAGGAGCTGGTGAGTCAGAGGAGCGAATTGAGCTGCAAGATCGAGCATCATTGCTATGTGATCTCTTCAGAGGCATGTTGTCAAAGCTATCGGTGGAACGCACGGATAAATGATTGCTTCTTCGAGCAGATGTTGGTGGCGTACTGGGTAAAGCGGAGACACTACCCGCTATTGATGGTGGAGCGGCATCCACGAAGCTCGAGCTACCATCGACAAAGTAGCTGAGACCGCGGGACAGTCGAGCGGCGCGCCGACCCTCGGAAGCTTGTCGGCTCACGTTCAGAAAGTTCATGATCAAGACCGAAGTTGAACCCAAAATTCCCTTCTCTTCCTCAGTGAGACCATTACGGGGCTTCGTATCAAGTATGAAGAAACAACCGATGTTGATGTGACTCTTCTCGGTGGTGAGGGGGGTTCCGGCGTAGAATCGGAAATGAGGGTCGCCCTTCACGAAAGGAAGGTTCTTGTAGCGGCTATCCTGGCTCAGGTCGTTGATTTCGAGAAAATGGCACTCGCCCCGTGTTCGGTTGGACGGCGGCAGGTTTAGGGTGCTCTAACAACGCAGAAACTGTCAGCGACGGCGTACAAGGTCAACAAGAGGATGCTTACTCTGCACATCGTCCAAGCGGCTGTAGAAACCGTATGGCAGCCATCCCAGATCCCACTTTCATGAGCCTCATAGTCTTTTTTTTCACCAAGCAGCAATCTTGAACCTTGAGCTATAATGAACTGTGATGATCGGTCCGATACACTATTTTCCAGGCGACCTATTAGTACATGAATATAAAATATTGTTGCGAAGTAGATTGCAGTTGATCGTACCTTATCATAACCCGTTCCACGTTGAGACGGAGGGCCGCCAACTGCGCAAAAGACGTCAAAGTCGCGTTGTATTCTCCAAGGATGAGGGATTCCGGGAGGAGGGTGGACGTAGTTGCGCCGAGTTGAGCGGACAATGCAGGTGACGGAGGATTCGCAGAGGCAGACTCTCCGGCGGAAGGAACATGCAGTCCGGAGTCCGAGTCGCTGTCTGGAGCGAAAGCGCGCTCAGGTCTGAAGAAGCGGTAGAGCTCGCGAGTCCGACGACCCTCGACATGGTCTTGCTCCATCGCCCGCGACGAAGCCATAATCAGTCAATGCGGTGAAAGGAGTACTCTGTTAGTTTTTTTAAAAAAAAAAAAAAGGATCAATCCTTTACTGATTCCCCATGCTGGAGGACAAAAAAGAAGCTCTCCCCAGATATAGAAGATTGTTGTAATTGTTGTGACTCTTGAAGTGTGGTGGGACAGCAACGGGGAGGAGGGAGCTTGGTGGTTGCAAGAAGTTCAAAAATCTGAAACAGGGTCGGTGTCCCTGCCGGATCAATCTCGAAGAATTCATGCAGGAAGCTGGAAGCACACGAACTGGAACGGGAATCGTGGATCATGGGTGCGCGGCCTCTCATTTCCAAATCCATTCAAAACTTGGAAACGAATCTGGGAATGCAGCGGACAGGCTGTGGCAAGATACAGTTGGGTTGGCGCTGCCAGTCTCCCCCACAGGGTCGTAGGCAACATCCAGTGGAATTATCACATCAGCAGCAGGATGATCTGACACATAAGCAAAGCCCGAGCAATGAGAGGGCAGAATCATGGTGCTTGGAGTTCTCAAACCTGATCCCGATCGCGAGGGACGCAAGGCTAAAGGCACGCCAGATTGGCACAACCGGTTTTCAGCGCCAAGCTAGTCCCTCTTTGGCCGACCTTTGTCCCTTGCTGTCCCGTGATTGACGGCTGCTTTTCCGCCCGGTCCCACTGCACTGTTCTTCTAATCAACCTTAATGCCAAAATTTTGGCGCTTCATGACACAGTCATCGTGACTTATGCCCACATCATTTTGCATTAGCTTGTCAGTCAGATCGAACGGTGGCAAAATACCCCGGATTCACGCGGGTGGTCTGAGTCCTACGAAACATATGATTGTTCTAGAACAACGTCATTGATTGTCTATTCAAAACACAAGCTAAAACTCTATCACTATCAAATGAGTGTCGTGCTGCAAGCAACCGAAAAACACTGAGCTATACCAAAACACATCTAAAACCTCTCCATGAATCGCTTACGGACAGTCCACATTCGCGCCCGCTTGCCGTAGATATACATTGGAATGGAGGAGAGGAGCAGTCCAAGCTGAATGACTCCCAAGGCCACGAACAATAGTCGTGCTCCGCTAACTTCCATCCAATCAACAACAAACAGAGAGAAAACCAGACCATGGAAGACATCTATGATAGTTAGCCTTAATATTCAACTATGTGGATGATGGGGAACATACTCTTGCACCAGTTCAATGTCACCAGCGCCTCGCCAGCATATTGACGGTAGCTGTCAACACAAAAGGTAATAGAGGTAGTACTTCCTAGGCAGCATCCAAACGACACCAGTCCAAAGAAGATGGTGGGAACAATCCAGGCATCCCTCTCCTGGGCACTCCAGCCAAAGCCCATAAGGCCGATTGTGGTCGAAATTGCGATCGGAATGGCCATCACAAGTCGAAACTCGGGCTCGTAAACTCCACCATTGCGCCGTGTCATATAGCGGACAATGACATCGGATATCTTGCCAGCGACCGCTGTGCCTAGCAGACCCCCAACGAATGGAGAGATATAGACCAGACCGAGCTGAAGAGATGTGAAATTATAGGATTCTTTATCCTGGTAGATATGCGAAACGAGCTCGGACAAAACGATGAGCCATCCGACGGACAATGCATACACAACCGCCGACCACAGGACTGCAGGGTACGAGAACAAAATGAACGGGCGCGCCGCCACCCGTAGCCAACGATCCTGTGAGATTCGTCCGTTCCAGGGTCGTAGGTACTGTGAGAATGGAATTTCTGACTGCTCTCGGAGTCGGTTCGTATACTGCACGCTCAATCCCGCGGCTGGCTCAACCGATTCGCTCCTCGCAGGAGATCGTGAAGGGAGGCGCCCAGCTTCAAGATCAGGCGAATTGGGGATGTTCAGTTCAGGAACAGATGGTTTCTCCTGGCTACCGACATGGGGTCCCGCCTCGTCTGGGCTTGGAATTGACGAAATGGACCCTGGGCGGCTGGCAGACTCCTGCTTCTCATGGTCCAAGTTTTCCGGTCCGGCATCATCATCAACGAAGCCCACGTGCCCCTTTTTAGGACGTCTTGGAGAAGTAGCATCCTCATCTTCGCCCAAGGGTGACATTTCCCCATGGTGACCATCGGTAGCACGGCCTCGGTGGAGCCCATGTGTAACCATGTCCGACACGCTTCTGACGAAATCGGGGCGCTTGCGGTGCCGACGAGGTCGGGGAGTACGGTCCCAGAATGTTTCCGGAAGAAATAGAATAATCAAAACGAGGCAAGCCCCGACAATGATGGCCACAACCCAAAATACCCAGCGCCAACCTAGGCTTTCAATGATGGCCGCACTGACCAAAGGGACAAGGTTCTTGCCACCAAGCAGAAGCAAGGTATAGATACCGACGCGATAAGCCCTCTCATGCAAGAAATAGATCTCCGCTATGGTAGCTGAGGGCAGACACTCAACTGGGCTGACCGCGATACCTTGAAAGATACGAGCCACAACAAGGCTGGGGTAATTTGGGGACAATGCACACCAGACAGCCGAGAGGATGAACAAAGTCGCACCTAGTATATAAACCGGACGTTTACCCCACAAAATGGCGGTCGGGGACATGATCACCGATCCGATACCCAGTCCTAGCATGTAGAGTCCTGTGGTGTAGGCCACTTTCTGGGTGTCCACGCCGTAGTCTTCCGAGACCTGGTTGAAACCGGCGGCAAGAACAGGCGTCATACCGCCTCCCATAAGGCAGTAGAAACCAAGTGAGAGCAAAGCGGCATCGCGACGCCACACTGGCCAGTTCAAAGGATCGTTCCTCGAGTCATCGGGCTGTGGGTCCAGGACAATCTGTCCGTTAGATGTCTTCTTGGTTGGAGGCGCAGATGCACGAGAAGATGATCTAGACGGTGGGTACGGAATCGGCAAAGATGAAGCTGATGTACGATGAGGCTGGTGCCTCAAACCCAATGGCTCATTGCGGTTCGATGATAGTAGCAAAACAGTACCTATAACGTTAGCGATAGTTTCAAAAGTTCGGCAATCGGGTCTTACCAGGCACTTCGTCGGTTTGCCGATCACTCAGGATACCCAAGGTCGCCTTGGGGCGATAGTTCGTATCCTCGTCATTAGAACCCGAACCTCCAGAAGAGCTGGAGTTGAAGATCCTTCTGAACCAGGGTCCACCCGCCTGGTGACCATTTGCTTCCTGCTGCTGCCCCATTGCAGCAACTGCGTTTTCTTCTGACGTTGCCATTGTCAGTTGAGATGAGTGTACAACCAAAACAGCTAACGTTCCAAAACCATCGAGATGCCGAATTTATAACAAGAAATGCGGTGTAATCAAAGAAACAATGAAAAAAACTCCCAGTGAATGCTATGAAACACGCTTTCTCTGCGAGCCGTTGTTAGCGGACCCCAGAAAAAAGAACGGCAGAAAAAGCTCACATTTGAAATTCAAAGACCAGTGCTCACCCCCTCGAATCCAATAAAAGCCTGCAATGAGCGAAGGACTCGCCAGTTGACAACACGGACATAGCTGGGTCCACCAGAGTCTTGTATTTGTAGTGGCAACCGAATGAGGGGACTGAGGGGTGGTGAGCAACAAAGTCATGCGGGCAGCGGTCAACCCAAATATGGAGCGTTGCTGAAAGAGCGGGCAGATCACGCGAAGCTCTTTACAGACAGACTGGGGCACCCTCCGGACCACTCGCACGTTGCTGCCGAGCGGAGGCTGCGGTAGCTCGTTATCAAAGCCCAATCACTTATCTCTGATCACCAGTGGCTTTCACACCCATGACCACATGTGACATGGGTCAAGCTGTAGATATCTGCACACTGACGTCTAACTGAACTATTTGTCTCAGAGAGCTTTGAGGATTTGGGGACAAGCTGAAGATGATGAGGGGAACCTTTGAAGTGGCGCCCTCTAGTCTGGTTATGGTTGCTGGGAGCCTTGTAGCCTCAGGCAGCAGGGCCTACCTGCCGCATGCAGCTTCAATGCCAAGCCGTCAACGCCTCTGCCATTGTCAGCATTCAGGTTCCTGCCACGGAGGGTCTTTGTTCATGCAAACAATCAATGGTATTTCTGGCATCTGTCCCCAGAATATCCCTTGCATCAACTCCAAGTTTTAAAGCGCCCCGGGCAGAATGCGGCATACTGTGCAGTGTGCACGCCACTGGCTGACTCGAAAAACATCCAACAATCCCTTGAGGCACACCCCCTTTGCGCTCCGTCTTATTTGTTGTTCTCTCGGCTCAGGCTGTCTTGACCTTGGCCATGTTTGAAATGGGGCGGACTGCCGAGTGTGTGAAAATATCATGGTCGTTTTTGGGACACGGTCAAGGTTCATCACATCGCGGAGCTGCGTTCTGGTTCGGCTGGTAATTCAGATTCTGAATGCATAAAGGCTGTGACAGTACAACCCTCGTGGCCTCGGTGTCATCAGCCCCCATGATAGGCGGAGAGGATAGGTAGTCCTCTTGTCAGCCAGCGTTTGGGAAGAGATGAAGAGAGCGACTGTCGTGGGAAAACAAGGCTATTAAACCATATAACCAATCCTTCTGCTTGCCGAACATCCTTGTAGGCCAAGTACTATCCGAAAATATCCTCCGTGCAGAAGGCTGTCCTATCGTACCCCCTCGCATTGGCAGGCATACCTTGTTGTGTCCTGAGGCATTGATGTCTTGGCGCATGTGTGGGCGGTGACCCACACGTGATCGGGGGCTAACCCAGCTGAGAGGTGTCGGAGCATACTGCCACCCGTTACCGCCTGCCCCTAGGGTCGACCTCGCTTAGTCATACATTAGTCAGGTAGAGTTATCTTAGCTAGGCGGCCATACCAGCCACCCAATGGAAGATTATCCATCGCTTCCCACAGGTAATGAGCCCTCTACGCGTAGAGAATACGGTTTCTTGCTAGTATATGATATGCAGAACTGATTCTCGAAGCCCCGAGCAACTTGCTACGCGAATTTTCAGCACCCCAAACCCGTACGAGGGGGGGTAAACAACAGCATTGTGGATCCTTGAATCAGGAACCAT